>NC_069501.1:1008036860-1008393769 GCF_027579735.1 Bombina bombina | reverse complement strand
AATGCCGTAGCATAAAACTCTTAACTAAAGTGCTAAAAAGTACACTAACACCCATAAACTACCTATTAACACCTAAACCGAGGCCCCCACCACATAGCAAACACAAATAAATTTTTTAACACCTAATCTGCTGAACCGGACATCGCCGCCACTATAAAAAATATATTAACCCCTAGACCGCTGCACTCACGCATCGGAAACACTAGTTAAATATTATTAACCCCTAATCTGCCACCCCTAACATCGCCGAAACCTACCTACATTTATTAACCCCTAATCTACCGCCCCCAACGTCGCCGCAACTATATTAAATGTATTAACCCCTAAATCTAAGTCTAACCCTAACCCCCCTAACTTAAATATAATATAATTTAAATAAATCTAAATAAAATAACTACAATTAACTAAATAATTCCTATTTAAAAATAAATACTTACCTATAAAATAAACCCTAAGCTAGCTACAATATAACTAATAGTTATATTGTAGCTAGTTTAGGATTTATTTTTATTTTACAGTCAACTTTATATTTATTTTAACTAGGTAGAATAGTTATTAAATTGTTATTAACTATTTAATAGCTACCTAGTTAAAATAAAGTCAAATTTACCTGTAAAATAAAACCTAACCTAAGTTACAATTACACCTAACACTACACTATAATTAAATATATTCCCTAAACTAAAAACAATTAAATACAATTAAATAAAATTATCTAAAATACAAAAAACACACTAAATTACAGAGAATAATAAAATATTTTCAAACAACGTCCAACGGAAGAATGAAGGTTCCTTTAAATGACATCATCCAAGATGGAGTCCCTTCAATTCCAATCGGAATTAAGGTAGAAAAAATCCTATTGGCTGATGCAATCAGCCAATAGGATTGAAGTTCAATCCTATTGGCTGATCCAATCAGCCAATAGGATTAAGCTGGCATTCTATTGGCTGATTGGATCAGCCAATAGAATGCAAGCTCAATCCTATTGGCTGATTGCATCAGCCAATAGGATTTTTTCTACCTTAATTCCGCTTGGAATTGAAGGGACACCATCTTGGATGATGTCATTTAAAGAACCTTCATTCTTCAGTTGGACGTCGTTTGAAGAGGATGCTCCGCGTCGGATGTCTTGAAGATGGAGTCGCTCCGCGCCGGATAGATGAAGATAGAAGTTGTCGCCTGGATGAAGACTTCTGCCCGTCTGGAGGACCTCTTCTTCCCGGCTTGGATGAAGACTTCTGCCCGTCTGGAGGACCACTTCGCCCGGCTTCGTTGAGGACTTCGGCCCGGTTGGGTGAAGACTCTTAAAGGTAGGGTGATCTTCAAGGGGTTAGTGTTATGTTTTATTAAGGGGGTATTGGGTGGGTTTTAGAGTAGGGTTGGGTGTGTGGGTGGTGGGTTTTAATGTTGGGGGGTATTGTACTTTTTTTTACAGGTAAAAGAGCTGATTTCTTTGGGGCAATGCCCAGCAAAAGGCCCTTTACTTCTACTATCTATTTTTTTTTTGGTATTCTTTGTTGAAAAGCATATCTAAATTAGGCTTAGTTGCAGCATTGCAGTAACAGGAGCTATCTGCTGATTGGTGATTGCTCATAAATGACACTTAATATTGGCTCACCCCATGTGTTCAGCTAGCTCCCAGTAGTGTATTGCAGGTTCTACAACAAAAGATTAAAAAAAAAAAAAAAAAAGCAAAGGAAGGGGGAGGAGCTGAGGCAGGAGTGCAGGTCAGAGAAAGGGAAACAGGCCCTGGAGAACTGGTGAAGAAGTGCTTTGAAAAAAGGTAGAAGATTCGTGCTATAAAAAATATCTTTTATTGGGAGGCGGAGCCTACAGGGATGCAGAGCAAACGTGCATAACAGGAGCTCCACCAAATATACTCAAATTCTTCGAGAAAACAATATACATTTGATGGTAAAGTGGTTGGGAGGCCTTTAAGATCCCAATTCAATCGATTTCCAAGGAGAAAAGCAAAAACGGAAACAAACCAGCTGTGAGAACCAGAGACATTCTCAGAAAGTCTGTGGCTGCGGCCTACATCGGAAATTGCGACCCGCATCATCACGGCCTTCAAACTCCAGCAACACATCACCAGCTCAGGAGACACCTAGAACTAGCTCTAAAGGGGCAGCTAGGGGAAAAAAAAACCCCAGCTAAACAAGCAGTGGTAATCCGCTGAAAAGGCCCCAGGCAGGAAGGAACCTGCGCAGAGACAGTGAGTACTACAAAAGGGACCCCCTTGCCAAACGCAATATATTTGATGAGCAACAACCCAAAATAAGTGCAGTAGCATAAATGATTTAATTGAAGTGACCAGAAAATTTTACCAATACCCACTACCTATATGCTGGCATCACCTACAAGGCCTATATAACTTAGTAGTAATTTTTTGGGATATATTGGTTATAACCAGAGCTGAATAAGCAGGGCCACATGTAATACGCAACACCTATAATACAAGGGACATTTACTTTCTTGTACACCTTATTGTCTTACAGCAATTAACCACTAACTCAGCAAAATTGTGGCCTAAGAATAGCAGATACCCATTTGGGATTTACAGTGGAACTATATGATAATTAAAACACTTCAAGTTCTCTGAGGACTATTCATGTAAGAGTGAAAGACATCAGATAGGGAATTTTGATATTTCAGGTTCTTCTCATTAAGAGTCGTCATAGATAACAACTCTAAGTCTTGCTAACTTGACTGTGCAACTACAGGGGCATTGTCGAGACACGATTAGTAGACTCATACACGGCTCTAAAGGTCTTGAGACATAAGAACCAAAATTCCCTATACAATTACTCACAGTGATGACATGTATCGCTACAGGCCAGAAATATAACCAATGCTGAAGCAATAACTGTCAAAACCTGGGACGACTGAGACCAGATGTAATCTGATAGGAATTCTAAAAATGCTACATAAGAGATGAAATAACACAATTGTCACCCTTCATTATAATAATACAGCTGCTTGATAAAAAGAACACCAGAATTGACAGACATAGACAAGATGAAAAGCAGAAATCAGTCCATGACAGAGTGTCTCTCCAAATCACAGATGAAAATAAAAGCAGTGGATAAAGCTAATAGCTCGCCGAAACAAAACACCCCAGCAGAAATTTCAGATGAAGAGATCGGACAACATGGAGATATTCCAAATAACGAGCTGCTGACTCAGATAAAAACTTTTTTCCATGAAGAACTAAAAACAGCCCTATATGATCTCAAGCAGGATATTAGAGAGATTGGAGGGAGAACAACAGAGATTGAAAAGAAACTGGAAGATATCTCAGAAGAAATTCCTCAAATTCAACACACCCTACTAGATCACTCCATTTACATTAAGAAACTTGAAGATCAAGTAGAGGATTTGGAGAACAGATCGAGATGCTCCAATCTTCGAAACAGGAATCTTCCGCAAGATTATAAAAATCTACAAGCATATATAACTGAAATTTTTCACCAACTTATACCAGACACAGAACCCACAATGTTATTGATGGACAGGGTCCATAGAGCTTGACCAAACCCTCCCAATCCAAGACAAGAGATATAATAGTAAAGTTACACTACTTCCACGTCAAAGAAATGATCCTCCAAGCAGCTAGGCAAGCTCATACAATCATTTATGAAGGGCACAATATTCAGATTTTTACAGATTCATCTCCAGTGACATTGAGAAGACGCAGAGAGATGAGACCAGTAGTGACAGATCTCATAAGAGAAAGCTTAAGATACAGATGGAACTTCCCGTTCAAAATGATCTTCACACACAAGAACACTTCATATACCTGCTCCACAGTGGATGAAGGATTATTGCTACTCTCCAAGTTGGAGATCCCAGTGGAAGGTGGAGATTCACATGGTCCACAAAGACCTATGAGAAAAATGATACAGAAGGAATGGTCTGTAGTAAACAGGAACCAAAAATCCAAAAAAGCTAAACCAAGCTCTACCAGAGAGGAAGGTGACAACAACTCCAATGCAGAGGCGCCATCAGTGCCATGACTATCTTTCCCCGAGGATAGGAGCCCTGATATAAGAAGATGAGGGCTAACAGAGGAACTGTCATACAGTTCATAAGAATATTAATAAAATGTGGACTAAAGATTTTATTACCTGAACTTTTACTTTCTTTAAAAGAAGGGGGACTTCACTACCCACTAAATTGTGAGAGACTAAGATCCACCCTAACCCCCTCCTCCTTATTCCTTATTCTTTCTTGTCTCCTCTCTCCCTATCTCACTCTTTTTTTCCCAATATAATTTTATCTTTTCTATTTTATTTCTTAGGATTATTGGTATCTCTCCTATGGTGTCTTGTCTCCATGGGATGGGACCGCAAAATAGTCATTAGAAGTTCCAGTGTTGACTTAAATTGATAGTACTATTAATTGTTACTTATGTGCATAGACGCATCAAGTTCTAAGTTTATATTATGTTATTTTATCGGGTTATTTACAGTCTCAAATGTTAACAAAATGCTGGTAGACAGAGCAGCTCCCATTGGGGACAGCTCCCACAGAACAGTTAGATGCCGCTACACTAGACACACAGAAGTAATGGTAAGAACCCGAAAAAGTGCGTTTGGAAAATGTGAGAGATTGCCCAACCCAGAAGTAGATAGAGTGCGATTGATTAAAGAGTTACATCCAGGGGACTACACAAGCGTGGGCCTAGATAAGAGTCATGCATATTAAATTAATATCACATGACGTAAGGGGGCTTAACTCCAACATAAAAAGGAAAAAGGCAATCTAAGGCTATAAATCCCAAAATGCCCAAATAATAATGCTCCAGGAGACACATTTTTATTTCAGACTCCACACCCAAATATTGGGATAAGAGCTATCCATTACAATATCACACACTTAATAGCAAGAAAAAATGTGGGTTGTTCATTCTCCTACACACCTCCCTAAATATTAAGGAGGAAGAAACACTTAAAGACAAAGAGAGTAGATTATTCATTGTAAATGGGTTAATCCTCATTGTTTCTGTTATTTTGTTGAATGTTTATGCACCTAATGGAACCAAGGGCCATTCATTACTAAATTAAGTAGACAATTATCGAGCTGGAAAAAATGCAAGATCATTATAGGTGGGGACTTTAATATGACTCTAAATGACGACTTAGATAGAACCTCACAAACTCCTTGCAAAAAAAGAAGACCAACTCCAGCCCAGCAACTTCTGAAAGATTTTCTTTTAGATTTTAATTTAATAGACAGTTGGAGGGCAATCAATAAGGGAGTGAAAGACTATTTTATTATTCTGCAGTTTATGGCACTTACTCCAGAATAGACCTAATACTAATCATCCAGATCCTTCTACCTTTGATAAAATCAGCATCCATTCATAATTGCTCGTGGTCAGACCATGACATGATGATAATAGAGCTTGAGGGGATGATTAACCCACTTAAGGTTAGATCCTGGTCTTTACATCCAAGTCTGCTCCAAAATGACATACTAATACAGAAAGTACAAAAACACATTAAAGCCTTTATAGCTATAAATGAAGGGTCCGCGACTGAGCCAAACTTTGTTTGGAGTGCACTTAAAGCCTCTGTAAGAGGGTTACTGATTGAGCAGTCAAGTAGAACCAAGACTAGAAAAGCTGAGAGTATAAATTGCTGCATTAAGAGATCAGATTATAAAAAAAGAAGCAAAATAAACTATTAAAATTACTCAATAGTAAAAATGAGGAATTAAATCAGCTCCTAGACAGAGAAGCGATCCACTTGATCAAAGCAGTTGACACCAGATACTACATCTATGGAAACAAGCCAGATAGAATGTTGGCAAATAAATTAAAAGAAATGACTAGGGCTTCCACTATTCCACAGATACAAGTATCTAATGGCCAAGTCACTAATGATCCCCTTCAAATAGCCAATGAGTTTGCCAAATTCTATAATAATCTCCATAACTTACCCACAACTAAACAAGGGGCCAACAAGAGAATTGAGCTAGATAGATTTCTAGAAAATAGTAAGCTAAAAACAGTTATAGAGGAATAACTAGAATCCCTGAATTCCCCCATCACGATGCAAGAGGTCTTACTAGCCATTACGGAATTAAAAAGAAATAAAGCGCCAGGCCCTGATGGGTTTCCAGGCTCCTTTTATAAAGACCTACAATTATCGGTTGCACCCCAACTGGTCAAATTATATAATAATATCCTACAGGGTGTAGGTATTCCCCCAGATTTTTTGACTGTGAGGGTGATGGTCATCCCGAAGCCAGGCAAGAACAAACAATACTGTCAAAATTACCGTCCAATATCATTAATTAATCAGGACCTGACATTATTCACTAAAATTCTTGTGAATCGATTGGCCTTGCCCATCACACAATTGATAGACACAGACCAGGTAGGCTTCATCTCACAGAGAGAAGCTTCAGATAACACATGGAAAATGATTGATCTGATCAATTTTGCAGCGGTTAAAAAAGTGCCTTCTCTGTTCCTAGCTCTGGACGCAGAGAAGGCATTTGATAGAGTCGATTGGGAATTGTCAGGGTGCCAGGAATCAGATGAGAAGTGCAAAAATAATCACACCTTTATTAATAGCAAAAAATAATAAAAAAATTCCACAAGTCAAATAACAAGCAATGAGTCAAAACCAGAACTGGTAGTCAGACGAGCCGAGTCAGGAGCCAAAGCGAATAGTCAGATGAGCCGGAATCAGGAACAAGGAAAACAGCAACAAGCCAGGGATCAGGAACCAGGAAGGACGTCAGCCAGCCAGGTAATAAACAGGAGCTCTCACAAACAGCTCTGAGACAACGCAAAGGCAAAGCATACTGAACAGAGGCCCTTTAAATAATAAGTGATGACATCACAATTCTGAGACTGCATTCTGTCTCACATGGATGATGCACACCAGTCTGGCCATAAAAGGAAGTGCAGGAAATGAGCAGCATCCCCCACAATGCACCTTAGTCAGGAAGAGAGGTGAGTAAAATGGCTGCCAGCAGCACATGGCAAACACAAGAGGGAAAAATCCCTGGCAGTACCCTCCCCTCAATGACCCCTCCCCTGCGGGAGGACAAAACGCTTATTGGGGAAAAGGGCATGGAAGGCACGGAGGAGGGCGGGAGCATGAACATCAGAGGAGAGAACCCAAAAACGCTCCTCTGGAACGTAGCCCCTCCAGTGAACCAAATATTGTACATGGCCACTGGACATACGAGAGTCAATAATGCTGCTGACCTCATACTCCTCATGGTTGTCAACAAAGATAAGATGGGGACGAGGCAACCCAGTGTTAAACCGATTACAAACCAATGGTTTCAAGAGGAAGGCATGAAAAACATTGAAAAAGCGCATAGCAGGAGGAAGGTCAAGAGCGTAGGCCACAGGATTAACCCGTCGGAGTATTCAAAAAGGACCAACATAATGGGGAGCCAATTTATTGGAAGGCACACAAAGGTTCAAGTTGCGGGAGGACAGCCAAACTCTCTCACCAACCTGGTAGGAAGGTGCGGACAGGCACCTACGATCAGCCTGGAACTGCATAGAACGATGAAGGCAATCCTGAATCTGCACCCACATGGAACGGAGTTGCCGGAGATGCTTCTCCAAAGCCAGAATACCCTGAGACTTGACTGAATCGGCCAACAAGGATCGTTGAAACGCATAGTTCGCCATGAATGGGGATAACTTGGAGGAAGCATTAATAGCACTATTACGAGCAAACTCTGCCCAAGGTAACAGTTCAGACCAATTATTGTGGTGATCTGAGACATAGCAATGGAGGAACTGTTCCAGAGCTTGATTAGACTGTTTTGCAGCCCCATTGGATTGAGGGTGATATGCTGAGGAGAAGAAAAGCTGGATCCCCATTTGAGCACAAAAGGAACACCAAAATCTGGAGACAAACTGGCTACCCCGGTCCGAAACTATCTCCTTGGGTAACCCATGTAAACCCATGTAAATGGAAGACCTCGTGGGCAAAAATTGAAGCAAGCTCCTGAGCGGTAGGCAGCTTCATCAAGGGAATGCAACGTGACATTTTAGAAAAACGGTCAACCACCATAAGGATAACAGTATTGCCATTGGAAATAGGGAGCTCAACAATGAAGTCCATGGAAAGCTGTGTCCAAGGACGCTCACCATTAGCAATAGGTTGAAGAAGACCCACAGGAAGACGTTGAGGAGTCTTATTCTGTGCACAAACTGAACAGAAGGCAACATACGCAGCAACATCAGAACGAAGACATGGCCACCAAATCATTTGGTTCTTGCCTGGGTGAACTGCAGCTTTAGGATAGTGTTAAGTGCGCAAAAGTTTAGTTTGAAGATTCTCAGGAACAAAACACTTACCACTAGGTTTCTCAGGAGGTACATTGGTTTGTGCAGCCAGGATCTCCTCCCCCAAGGGAGAAGTCAAATTAGTACATATGGTAGCCAAAATATGGTCAGGAGGTATAACAGGAGTAGGTACAAACTCCTCCTTGGACAGAGGCGAAAATTGTCGAGAGAGGGCATCAGCTCTAACATTCTTACTACCAGGCAGGTAGGAGACCACATAATTAAACCGGGACAAAAATAGCACCCATCTGGCCTGTCAGAGCGACAAACATTTTGCTTCAGATAGATAAGTTAAATTCTTGTGGTCAGTAAGAATGAGCACTGGCATGCTAGTACCCTTGAGAAGATGCCTCCATTCCTTGACTGCCAAAATTATGGCCAGTAATTCCCTGTTGCCAATTTCATAATTTCACTCCGCTGGAGACAATTTCTTAGAGAAGAAACCACACGGATGCAAGGAACCATCAGGTGTAGGGCGTTGAGACAAGAGGGCACCTACTCCTGTCTCAAACGCATCAACCTCAAGAACGAAAGGCAGGACAGGGTTAGGATAAGCCATAACTGGAGCGGCAGCAAAGGCAATCTTAAGACTATCAAAGGCCTTAATGGCAGTAGGTGACCAATGGAGTGGATCATTTTCTTTACGGGTCATGTCTGTGATAGGTTTGACCAAGGAAGAAAAGTTTTTAATAAACCTTCTATAGTAATTGGCGAACCCCAAAAAATGTTGAATAGACCGAAGACCAACTGGGCGAGGCCACTGCAGAACTGCAGATAACTTGTTAGAATCCATGGAGAACCCTGCAATGGAGATAACATAACCTAGAAAGGTTACTTGAGTCTGATAGAACTCACATTTCTGGAGTTTACAAAACAGGCCGTTCTCACGTAGTCTCTGAAGAACCCATGTAACATCAAAATGATGAGCCTCATGTGTGGGTGAGTGTATGAGGATGTCGTTTAAGTACACCACAACACACTGTTGCAACATATCTCGTAGGACATCATTAATAAATTCCTGAAAAACAGCAGGAGCATTACATAGGCTAAAGGGCATTACAAGATACTCATAATGCCCGCTCCTGGTGTTAAATGCTGTTTTCCATTCGTGGCCCTCCTTAATCCTCACGAGATTGTACGCTCCTCTCAAATCAAGTTTAGTAAAGACCGTAGCTCTCTTGAGGCTGTCAAAGAGTTCCGTAATGAGCGGAATAGGGTAAGCATTCTTAATGGTAAGACGATTAAGACCCGTATAATCAATACATGGTCTTAACTTGCCACCCTTTTTCTTCACAAAGAAGAAGTCAGCCCCTGCAGGAGAGCAGGATTTGCAGATGATGCCCCGTGTAAGAGCATCGGCAACATACTCCTCCATAGCACAATTTTCTGCAACAGAGGGTACACCCTGCCCCGAGGAGGAATGGTTCTGGGTTGCAGGTCTATGGCACAATCGTAAGACCGGTGAGGAGGCAACGTACTGGCACGCACCTTGTCAAACACGTCTAGGAACTCTCGGTACTCCTCTGTCAATTGAGATACCGAAGAAGTGCACAAGACTTTAACTGGTTTCTGAAGATAAGAGGAAATACATTGCAGGAACCGCAACAAAATTTTGGACCTGCGCCAGTCGAGACTGGGATTGTGCTTTTGGAGCCAGGGATAACCCAGAACAACCGGAAAATGTGGAGAGTTTATCACCTAGAACTGGAGGGTTTCAAAATGGAGAACCCCAGCAGCCATGGACAATGGAGCAGTTTCGTGAGTAACGAGTGGGGGCTGAAGGGGCCTGCCATCAATGGCCTCAATAGCAAGTGGAACGGACCAAGGCAAAACAGGAATGGAGTGCTTTGATACAGAAGCACTGTCAATAAAATAGCCTGCAGCACAGGAGTCAAAAAGAGCCTGAGTGACTATGGAGGAGTCCACCCAGGAAAGGACAACCGTGACCAAAGGTTTCTCCTTAAGCGGTTCCAGGGACGAGGATAAACCACCCAAGGTTCTGCCCTCGACAGGACCTTAGGTGTGAGCATTTACCGGACGAGTAGGACAAGACTTCAAAAGGTGGCCCTGTAACCCACAATAGAGGCAGAGCCCCTCCCTCCTCCTAAAGGCCCTCTTTGCCGCAAATAGATCCGTGAATCCCAACTGCATCGGCTCAGCAGCACCTGGTGACTCGGGACCAGGAGGCATGGGAGGAGAGGGAGGCATGGGTGGGAATGAACACATAGGAGACAACGGAACAGGAGGCTTCCGCAAGCGCTCCTTGAAAGAGAGCCTCTCTCTGAGTCCGATGTCAATTAGGATCAAAAAAGACACCAATGCCTTGAGATCCTCTGGTAAATCTCTAGCAGCAACTTCTTCTTTAATCGCATCAGAGAGCCCATGAAATAAGGTGGCAACAAAGGCTTCATTGATCCAACCTACCTCTGCGGCAAGCGTACGGAACTCAATAGCATACTGAGCAACAGATCTTGTACCTTGCTGAATGGACATGAGTCGTTTAGCAGCAGTGGAGGAGCGAGCGGGAACATCAAATACCCTTCGAAAGGAGGCCACAAATTCAGGGTAATTTGAAATCACTGGTTTATTAGTCTCCCACAAGGGATTAGCCCAGGCAAGAGCTGTGTCAGAGAGTAACGAGATGAGAAATCCCACCTTAGCTCTGTCAGAGGGAAACGCTTGAGGTAACATCTCAAAGTAAATGCCCAGCTGGTTCAAAACCCCTCTGCACTGAATAGGATCGCCTCCATATCGCTGAGGTAGAGGTGCAGAACCGGACATGCTCCTGGTAGGCATAGGTGCAGCAGCGGAAACAGGAGCAGCCATAACTTGCGGGACACTTTGGTCCAAATGTGCAGTGCGAGTCAGCAGGGTTTGCAGGGCTAGTGCAAATTGATCCAAGAAGTGATCCTGTACATCCATCTTGGAAATGATGGCAGGTAAAGGTGGATAATAAGCATCATCAGGATTCATGGCCTTTGCGTAATGTCAGGGTGCCAGGAATCAGACTGAGACGAGAAGTGCAAAAATAATCACACCTTTATTAATAGCAAAAAATAATAAAAAAGTCCACAAGTCAAATAACAAGCCAGGAGTCAAAACCAGAGCTGGTAGTCAGACGAGTCGAGTCAGGAGCCAAAGCAAATAGTCAGAAGAGCCGGAATCAGGATCAAGGAAAACAGCAGATTCAGGAACAAGCCAGGGATCAGGAACCAGGAAGTATGTCAGACAGCCAGGTAATACACAGGAACTCTCATAAACAGGTCTGTGACAATGCAAAGGCAAAGCATACTGAACAGAGGCCCTTTAAATAATAAGTGATGACATCACAATTCTGAGACTGCATCCTGTCTCACATGGATGATGCACACCAGTCTGGCCATAAAAGGAAGTGCAGGAAATTAGCAGCATCTCCACAATGCACCCTAGTCAGGAAGAGTAAAATGGCTGCCAGCAGCACATGGCAGACACAACAGGGAAAAAACCCTGACAGGATTATATGCATGCAGTTATTCACAAGATGGAAATTAGAGGACCCTTTAGTAATGCCCTAAAAAAGATATATTCAAGCCCTGACACGTTTATTAGGCTTTCAGGTTATCAGTAGGCACAAATCTGAAATGGCACTAGGCAGGGATGCCCTCTGACCCCCTGCTCTTTGCGATGTGCATTGAGCATTTAGCAGTGAAAATAAGAGATAACCCAGACATTGTGGGAATAGGGGTGGGGGATAGAAAATATAAAATATCCTTTTTCGTGGATGATATCATCCTTGCAGTCACAAAGCCACTACTTTCTCTACCAATAGTATACTCTGCGATAAATAAATTTGGTCTATTGTCGGGATATAAAGTTAACGAAAGCAAATGCGAACCCATTAGTATCCACCTCCTAAAACCAACAAAGAAATTATTGGAGATAAACTTTGTGTTCAAATGGGTTAAGTCAACTCTTAAATATTTGGACGTTAATCTCACAAATGATGTAAACACACTCTATAAGAAAAATTATGTCCCCATGTTTTCACAGATTAAAGAGCTACTACTTAAATGGGCCAAATATAATATATCACTCTATAGGAGGGTTATATCCATTAAAATGACAATACTCCCTAAACTCCTATACCTTTTTAGAACACTTCCAATAACAATACCAATAGCAGAGATACATGTGATACAAAGGGAAATCTTAAGATATATTTGGCAAGGAAAAAAGTAAGGATAAACAAACATAATCTGATGAGACATAGGCATCTACTTAACAAGCCGTCAACTTACTTGCATTCAACGGCACCAATACGCTCGCCTAAGATCGCCTAACATCGCTGCCGCGGACCTAAATAGGTTCCCCAAAGTTACCAAAAAAGCTGTCAAAAAGCCGCGCACCAAGTACGGCTTGATCAGCCAATAGAATGCGAGGTCAATCCTATTGGCTGATTGGATCAGCCAATTGGATTGAACTTCAATCCGATTGGCTGATTTCATCAGCCAATCAGATTTTTCCTACCTTAATTCCGATTGGCTGATAGAATCCTATCCGCCAATCGGAATTCAAGGGACGCCATCTTGGATGACATCATTTAAAGGAACCGTCATTCGTCGTTTAGTCATCGGGATCGATGGATGCTCCGCGTTGGATGTCTTTTTTTTATGCTTAAATGGGAACAAGATTTAAATAAGACCTGGACGGTGGAGTCATGGGTGACAAATATTGATAGAGGCTTATCGTTCTTTCCAAACGCAATATTGAAAGAAAATTATATTAAGGTACTCTATAAATGGTATATCTACCCCACAAGAATTACTAGCACACTGGAAGACACTCCTCATAGGTGTTATAGGGTGTGTGGAGAGGTCAGGACATATTTGCACATGTGGTGGCAGTGTGAGAAGGTTAAAAAGATATGGGACATGACCTCAACTTATTTGGGCTCCATCCTGGACATGGAAATAGATCTAACCCCAGAACAAGCCTTGCTTCACTTCCCCCCAGACAGGATTTTAAAAAGACATCACAAACTAATAGCGATGATTTGCACTATTGTAAGTATTTGCATAGCTAGATTTTGGATCCTCCCACCTTTGAATATATTAAAAAAAAAATTGAATATTATTATAACATGACTAGTGCTTCAGCGGCTCTCTTGACCTCTTGTGACAGGTGGGAACCAAATATTATGCATATTGAAAAAGAAAACAGAGCCAGAAACCTAACCACCCAGATGATAACAGAAGCAGTCATCCAAACTGTGATGACTCAGTAATCGGAGATATAAGTATGTAGACAAGAGAAAAGTTGATTATGGAATGGGGATACTAGCCAGGATATAACCTGTAGGAACCCATGTTAAGAAAGATAATGTATACAAACGACTGAAGTTCTAGCCCTAAAAAGGGCTTTTTGGGGTGCTGTCCTTACAGCAGAGATTAGATGAGTCCTTCAGGACTGTAGTGGACACTGAATACACTAGTCTAGCTATCAATTTCCCTATAAAATCACCAGCAGCAGCACTATCCCTCCTCTCACTAAGAATGCAGGATTATAATGAATCTAAAATGGCTGCAGCCCAGGAGCTGGGAGGGTCTGGGAGGGAGTGTCTGCTGCTGATTGGCTGAAATGTGTCTGCAGACTGTGAGATACAGGGTCAAAGTTTACTCAATGATGACGAATAGGGGGCAGATCGAACATCGCATATGTTCGCCTGCCGCGGCGAACGCAAACAAGCTAAGATCCCCGGGAACTGTTCTCCGGCGAACTGTTCGCGACATCACTAATACATAGAAGGGCCTAGAGAGAAACAATTACACAATATCATCTGTACTTTACCAACTAACTATACAATGAGATGAAACATTTGAAGACTGTATTGTTAATGTTTGACTGTTTGTTTATTAGGTGGCCAGCAACAAAGTTGCAGGACAACCTATTGTTATTGTTCGGATTATTATTATTATTATTATTATTATTATTCTTTTTATTCCGCCAAGCTTTGAATTCAATTGCCCATAACTGCTTAACTGTTTTTGCAAAGCTCTTAAAATCAGGTATGCTGGTACAGCCTATTGCTGTGCTACATCTCATGCAAAATTGAACTCATAGGTCACATGCTCTGGCCGCCATATTGCTTTTTGCAACAAATTTCGACAAACGCTTAAAAATCTTTAGCTCTGGAACTGCTTATGTTACAACTTTGAAACTTGCTGTGCTTAGTGCTACTATGACCTGAAATTGCTATTGCTCAAGAGAAGTGCCTTGGTCACATGATGTGGCAGCCATCTTGCATTTTGCGAAAATATTCAAACATCTTCTTCTCCTAAACCGCTTAGTGCAATGACGCGCAATTTTGCACATATGCTCCTTGCAAGGTCATCTACCAAGTTTGTTCAAACTGCGATTTTTCCATAATCAACATGGCTGCTGTGAGACATTAACCTTTTTAGCGCCATTTAATTGCGTAATTTTGCACTTTATATATTAGTTTTACAATATTTAACAATATTACAGTGTAATAGACACATGATTACACATAGTCATAACCCTTAAAGACAATATTGAAGTTCAAATTCGCATTGCGCAATCGCCTTCGTGAAATAAAACATTTGCAAATTTTCATGAAACTTCTGCAAATTGTAGAGGTCTATAGTGAACATTAGTATGTGCAATTTGAAAGCCATACATTGCATAGCTTGGCGGCCATTTTGTTTCGTATGCGCCATTTTTAAAAACTATAACAATCTTCTTCTCCGAAACCGCTTATGGGACAGACTTGATACGTCATGTGGTTTGGCAGCCATTTTGAATTGTTCAAAATTGCTTAACGATATATTTAAATTCATAATAAAACAAAAACCGTTTTACAAAAATGCTTTATTTTTGCCATGTTTATTGACATCTATAGTGAGCACTATTGTGCTTAATATGGAGGCTGTATATCTTACGATCGGGCAGCCATCTTGGTTTACGCGAAAATTTCGAAAGTCTATTTTCTCTGCAACCGCTTATGTAAGAACTGTGAAATTTGCTGTACGGTCTTATATTGTTACCTAGATTCATAATTGTTCATTAGGAGAGAATCAGTCACATGATGCGGCAGCAATATCGGTTTTATGTTTATCGTAATTATTTGCAATTCAATACTTCCTCTTTTGAGTCAATTGCTCACAAAACACAAATTACTTATGCTAAACTCTTGAAATCAGGTATGCTGGTACAGCCTATTTTAATGCTACATCTCATGCAATATTGAACTGATAGGTCATAAGGTTACGCAGCCATATTGTTTTTTGCGACAAATTTTCGAGAACTGCTTAATAATCTTTAGCTCTGGAACTGCTTATGTTGCAACTTTGAAACTTGCTGTGCATAATGATGCTATCACCTAGATTTTCCATTGCTGAACAGAAGTGACTTGGTCACATGATGTAGCAACCATCTTGCATTTTGCGAAAATCTTTAAACCTCTTCTTCTCTTAAACCGCTTAGTGCAATAAAGCGAAATTTTGCACGTATGTTCCTTGCAAGGTCCTCTACCAAGATTGTTAAAATTGCGATTTTTCCATAATCAACATGGCTGCTGTGAGACATTAACCTTTTTATCGCCATTTAATTGCGTAATATTGCACTTTATACATTAGTTTTACAATATTTAACAATATAACAGTGTAATAGACACATGATTACACATAGTCATAACCCTTAAAGACAATATTGCAGTTAAAATTCGCATTGCGCAGTCGTCTTCGTGATATAAAACATTTGCAAATTTTCATGAAACTTCTGCAAATTGTAGAGGACTATAGTGAGCATTAGTATGTGCAATTTGAAAGCCATACATTGCATAGCTTGGCAGCCATTTTGTTTTGTATGCGCCATTTTTAAAAACTATAAAAATCTTCTTCTCCGAAACCGCTTATGGGACAGACTTGAAATTTTGTTTATAGCATTATCTTATGACTAACATTCAGATTTATTCAAGAGAAGTTGATACGTCATGTGGTTTGGCAGCCATTTTGAATTGTTCAAAATTGCTTAACAATCTATTTAAATTCATAATAGAACAAAAACCATTTTACAAAAATGCTTTATTTTTGCCATGTTTATTGATATCTATAGTGAGCGTTATTGTGCATAATATAGAGGCTGTATATCTTATGATCTGGCAGCTATCTTGGTTTGCACGAAAATTTCGAAAGTCTATTTTCTCTGCAACCGCTTATGTAAGAACTGTGAAATTTGCTGTACAGTCTTATATTGTGACCTAGAGTCACAGTTGTTCATGTTGAAGGAATTAGTCACAAGCTGTGGCAGCCATATTGGTTTACGCAAAAATTTTGAAACTGTGTTTTCTTTCCAACCGCATATGTTAAAACTGTGAAATTTGCTGTATAACCATATATTGTTGAAAGTATAGGTCATATGGTGTGGCAGCCATTTTAAAAAACGCAAACATTTCGAAAATGTGTTTTTTTCCCCAAATGCTTATGTTAGAACTGTAAACCGTTGTTATATAGCTTTATTTTGTGACATAACTACTTATATGGCATTGCAAAAATAATGCGCTGGCCACCTCTATTGCTGCTTGCAGCTATATTTGTTATTGATACTGTTTTATGTAGACTTTGAACAATATGTGAAAAATCAATAAAAGATTTAAAAAAAAAAAAAAAGCAAATTTGATATTAGAATTAAATTTCAAGGATGCATCTAGATCAAGACAGATGATTGAACTAAGTATCTATTTAAAGCAATATCATATCTAAAGCAAGTAACAAGTTGGATAAAGTGTAGAAGATGAAGAAAGAAGATGCAGAAAAACAGGCATCTAGAGAAGTAAAATAAATGATATTATGATTTTTTTATTAGCTATGATCTAGAGAGATTTATTTGCTGAAATCTAGATTGAATGGAGAGTCATACTGTTAATTGCTCTGTTCTTGCCTGATAACCAAAGATATAAAGAGCATGTTACAGTTGCTACAGTACACTATCTGTATGTACAATTACATCGGGGCATATTTATCAATGTGCGAGCGGACATGGTACGAAGAAGTCTATCATGTCCGCCGCAAATCGATAAAGTCCGACAGCATACGCTGTCGGCATTTATCTGTGCACCAGCAGTTCTTGTGAACTGCTGGTGCAATGTCACCCCCTGCAGATTTGCGGCCATTCGTATTCGATCGTATTGATTTCTGTCCACAGCCTCAGAGCAGGCGGACAAGTTATAGAGCAGCGGTTTTTAGACCGCTGCTTCATAACTTCTGTTTCCATACGGAACTTGATAAATACGCCCCATAGTATTTAAAAGCAAATATCTGTGCAAGCAGAGCATAAACACCTAACATTTCAAGGTCAGTAGTTTAAAATGACATGCTCTAATGAATTACAGCAAGTTATTTATAGACTATAAAAAGATAACATTTTATTGCAAAGTGGGTACTGGCAGACAGCTGCCAGTACCCAAAATGGTGGTGAATAGTTAGTGGGGGGAGGGTTAGAGAGCTCTTTGGGGGGATCAGGGAGGTTGGGGGCTAAGGAGGAATCCTACACAGCAGAATATGATTTTTTTTTTTTAAATAATTAAAAAAAACAAAAAAATGTTAGTACTGGCCTTCAAGCTCCCTACAAGCTACCTAATTAACCCTGTCACTGCTGGGCATAATACAAGTGTGGTGCACAGTGGCATTTAGTGGCCTTCTAATTACAAAAAAGCAATGCCAAAGCCATATATGTCTGCTATTTCTGAACAAAGGGGATCCCAGAGAAGCATTTACAACCATTTTTGCCAAAATTGCACAACTCTTTGTAAATAATTTCAGTGAGAAACCCAAAGTTAGTGAAAAAGTTAACGTTTGTTTTTTATTTAATCGCATTTGGCGGTGAAATGGTGGCATGAAATATATTAAAATGGACCTAGATCAATACTTTGGGTTGTCTACTACACTACCCTAAAGCTATAATTAACCCTATAAGCTCCCTACAAGCTACCTTATTAACCCCTTCACTGCTGGGCCTAATACAAATGTGGTGCGCAGCAGCATTTAGCAGCTTTCTAATTACCAAAAAGTAATGTCACAGCCATAAATATCTGCTATTTCTGAACAAAGGGGATCCCAGAAAAGCATTTACAACCATTTGTGCCATAATTGCACAAGCTGTTTGTAAATAATTTTAGTGAGAAACCTAAAGTTTGTGAAAATGTTTGTGAAAAAGTGAAAACATTTTTTTATTTGATCGCATTTGGCGGTGAAATGGTAGCATGAAATTTACCAAAATGGGCCTGGATCAATACTTTGGGTTGTCTACTAAAAAAAAATGTATATACATGTCAAGGGATATTCTGGGATTCCTGACAGATATCAGTGTTCCAATGTAACTATCGCTAATTTTGAAGAAAAAAAATGGCTTGGAAATAGCAAAGTGCTACTTGTATTTATTGCCCTATAACTTGCAAACATTGGGTATTTCTAAACTCAGGACAAAATTTAGAAACTATTTAGCATGTTTTTTGGTGGTTGTAGATGTGCAACAGATTTTGGGGGTCAAAGTTAGAAAAAGTGTGTTTTTTCCATTTTTTTCATCATATTTTATAATTGTTTTATAGTAAATTATAAGATATGATGAAAATAATGGTATCTTTAGAAAGTCCATTTAATGGCGAGAAAAACTGTATATAATATGTGTGGGTACAGTAAATGAGTAAGAGGAAAATTGCAGCTAAACACAAACACCGCAGAAATGTAAAATTAGTCCTGGTCCTTAAGGGAAAGAAATTGAAAAATGGCCTTGTCCTTAAGGGGTTAAATACATGAGCTTTGTAGTAGTATAGGAATACCCATCTGACATATATTATTTGAAACTTTACTTCATATTTATTTAAATATTTTATGCATTTATGTATTACTGGGTACATTTGAACTTTACGGCAGTGCAAAAGCCATACAGTAACTCGTTTTCACATGACACAATGGCATCTATTTATCAAGCCGTCAACCACAAATATGCTGGAATTCCGCAGCGTATTTCTGGCGAGCCTGATTCGCCTTAGTTATCAAACCCTACAAACCGGCAAAAGTAGAATTTGGTGACGTAACATACGATCCGCCAGACTCAGTCCGACACAGATCGATGCTTACATCACTACAGATGTTCTGAATTCAAGTTCGGCACAATCTTACTACTTTTGGAAGTTATCAAATATCTACCAGGTACGCTCTGCACTATTCCGGCCCAGCCAGCGTACCTGGTTTTCAATCCGCTGCCCTGGAGGCGGCGGATGCCATAGGAATCAATGAGAGTCAGAAAGCAGCGAAAGCTTATGTTCGCTGCTGCCCGATATCCCATTGATTCCTATGGGAACGTTTAAACCTAACACCCTAACATGTACCCCGAGTCTAAACACCCCTAATCTGCCCCCCCTACACCCCTGCCACCTACTTTATGCTTATTAACCCCTAATCTGCTGTCCCGACACCGCCACCACCTAAATAAAAGTTATTAACCCCTATCCTGCCACTATTGCCAATCAGCCAATATAATGCAAACTCAATCCTATTGGCTGATTAGATCAGCCAATAGGATTTTACCTACCTTAATTCCGATTGGCTGATAGAATTCTATCAGCCAATCGGAATTCAAGGGACGCCATCTTGGATTACGTCATTTAAAGGAACATTAATTCAGCAAGAAGACGTCGAAAGAAGAGGATGCTCCGCGTCGGATGTCTTGAAGATGGAGCCGCTCTGCGCCGGATAGATGAAGATAGAAGATGTCGCCTGGATGAAGACTTCTGCCCGTCTGGAGGACCACTTCTGCCGGCTTCGTGGAGGACTTTGGCCCGGTTGGGTGAAGACTTCTCAAGGTTTTAGAGTAGGGTTGGTTGTGTGGGTGGTCGGTTTTAATGTTGGGGGGGTTGTCATCTTTTTATTACAAGTAATAGAGCTGATTACTTTGGGGAAATGCCCCGCAAAAGGCCCTTTTAAGGGCTATTTTTAATTTAGTGTAGGGTAGGGCTTTTTTTTTATTTAGGGGGCTTTTTTATTTTGTTAGGGGGATTAGATTAGGTGTAATTAGTTTAAAAATCTTGTAATTATTTTATTATTTTGTGTAATTTAGTGTTTATTTTTTTTGTACTTTAGATATTTTTTTTTAAATTATATTTAATTGTATTTAGTTTAGGGTATTAATTTAATTATAGTGTAGTGTTAGGTGTAATTGTAACGTAGGTTAGGTTTTATTTTACAGGTATATTTGTTTTGATTTTAACTAGGAAGTTATTAAATAGTTAATAACTATTTAATAACTATTCTACCTAGTTAAAATAAATACAAAGTTGCATGTAAAATAAAAATAAAGACTAAGCTAGCTACAATGTAACTATTAGTTATATTGTAGCTAGCTTAGGGGTTATTTTATAGGTAAGTATTTAGTTTTAAATAGGAATCATGTAGTTAATGATAGTAATATTTATTTATATTTAAATTATATTTAAGTTAGGGGGTGTTAGGGTTAGGGTTAGACTTAGGTTTAGTGGTTAATAAATTTAATATAGTGTCGGCGACGTTGGGGGCGGCAGATTAGGGGTTAATAAATGTAGGTAGGTGGCGGTGGTGTAGGGGGGGCAGATTAGGCGTTAATAAATATAATGTAGGTGGCGGCAGTGTAGGGGGCGGAAAATTAGGGGTTAATAAGTATAATGTAGGTGGCGGTGGGCTCCGGGGGCGGCGGTATAGGGGGTAAACCGTATAGTGTGGGTGAGCAGCGAGATCGATGACTGTTAGTTAACAACAGTCCTCTGCTCAGCACTCCGTACTTGGCGTGCGGCTTTTTGACAGCTTTTTTGATTATTATGGAGAATGTATTCAGGTCCACGGCAGGCAATCTTAGGCGAGCGTATTGAATGCAAGAAAGTAGACGCTTTGATAAATAGATGCCAATGAACTTAAAAGTGTTTCCTTTTTTGTGGTATTGGCTTGTGAATTTTTTTAATTTCTTAGTTTACCTTTATTATTATATTTTTTACTTTTTTGTATGTAATTATTTATTTTTGATACATAAATTATCGTTTAACCTTGAGGCAACTATGAAAAATTTAAAAAGTTAATGATGCATATATGTTTTTTCTGTGATTTCATGGGCTTTAGTTTTTGCCATAATATCATTGAATTTCACTGTTAATTTATGAAATTTCAGAGCAAACAAACTGAGTATGGAATAAAAGTGACTGTGGGGCCGATTTATCATGACCCGAATGGGGCCAAATACCCCTGTTTCCGTGCGGGCCTTCAGGGAGATCGTTCATAGGAAACAGGAGTTAAGACTGCTGCTCCTTAACTCGTACGCCTCCTCTGAGGCTGTGGACATCAATCCGTCCGATCGTGTACTATCAAGTTTATTGACACGCCCTGATAGCGGCCAAATCTGCAGGCGGCATTGCACAAGCAGTTCGCCAGAACTGCTTGTGCAATGTTAAATGCCAACAGCGTATGCTGTCGGCTTTCAGCAATGTCTGGCGGACACGATCCATTACAACAGATCTTGTCCGCCAGACATTGATAAATCGGCCCCTTTGTGTATAATTTGCTAGATTCAAACTCCCTTTCCAGTCCTTGGAATATTGGGATTGGATGCTTAATGAGCCCTCTTATTGGAATGTGGTTACTGGGCACATTTTGAGGTAACATATCTTCCTTTAACTTAGATATGCCCATATTATATTTGTGGTCAGCTTTCTTTATATATGCTGCATCACTTTCAACAAATGCAGCATACACATATGATGTCTCTTTAAAACCAACCATTAGTGTAAACATAGAACATACATTTCCACAAATTTTTAATTCACCTCAACATTTATGTTGTTAAAAAGTTAGGACGACTTTTTCCTGTTATTGCAAATGTAATTTATTCTGCTAAGTTAACTACAGAGTTGATATTGAAGAGGTTATTTGCAAAGTCTTTTTTAAGTACTTTAACTGGAGTGTATCCAAATGGTTAGCCATCAGTACATATTGCTCACTGTAATCTATAAATAAATGAGTGAGGTTAGTATTTAAATGAGATTCTTATTTTAATTAGGCCGGCCACCAGTCTATAAATTAACTGAGATTTTCACAGACCTTCTATGCGTGGTTTTCCATCGAGATGCAAAAATCTCTTTTAGGAAATATCTGCTGCCTGAAGAGATAATGGCTGCCATACATGTGAAGGGCAACATGGAAATCCCATCAGCCAAGGACAAAATTGTACAATTATGAATAAGAGTCATTAAAATGTCTTTAAATATCTAATAATAAATATAGGGAAAGAGGATAGCTTGAAAGAGGAACTGACAAATACATTTCAGTAAACATGAATCATCTACATTTCTTTGAAAAAGTGTTTATTTAAATTATTATAATTTAATATTATTACTTTTTATTAGAGAAATCACTGCAACCTAATTATCACATATTTTAGCTGGTTAATCATTATACTCATAGAGGTTTCCGTGTAGTGCAAATTCATTGTCATAAGAAAAAAACCTCCTATTACGTCCTATGTATCTAAGCATAAATTAACCAATAAACACACAACGCCATCTTTGGGAGAAAGTCACAGTTGCGTTTATTAACAATAAACTCTTTAATCAGGCAACTTTTTAATTAATAAACATTAGAACGTGTATCAAGTTCTATAACTGGTGGTGGCATCTAAACTCTAACTTAACCACTACTGACAGATGGCCAGGGCCCTTCTCCGGCACCTGCAGCGTGGCACGTGTTGCATGCACCCAATGGCAGAGAGAGAGAGTTGGGATTTTCTGAGCTCTTCGGCCTATGATTCGTAGGGGGGAGTAACCCCTAGGTTGGTACCTAGTGGGCGTTGCTTCCCCATCTTAGGGTGTCACTCTTCTCTCTCACTGCCCGCTCTTAGGACCCTGGATGACCACCAGCTAGGATATAATCCCCCAGCCCAGTAAGGCGACCTTTACTGACGAGTTGTCCAACCCGCCAATACAGAGTGGAAGGCCAAACTAAAGCCTGGGCTTAAAGGGCTAGCTCATTTAAACCTACCCAAGCCAGGTGTGCCTAAACCCTCACCATTACCACCATGTTGCTGCCACTTCTGCCTCCAGGGATGGGCGGGCTGGGAAAGCTCTCTTGATGTCTGGACGCAGAAACAACCAGGCTGTGTCCACTGCAACAGGAACCTATAAAGGTAAGCAAAAGACAACCACCCCCAAACATGCAACAATATAACAAAAACCACCTAGAAAACTACAGACTTCAAGTCAGTTATCCATTAATATTTCTACAGGCCCACTAGAGGTCCCCCCCCCCACTGCATCCTCGGTCATGCTAGCCTTTTCTATGGATCCTGTGTCATGCTAGCCTGTTCTATGGATCCTGTGTCATGCTAGCCTTTACTATGCATCCTCAGTCATGCTAGCCTTTTTCTGTAGATCTTGTATCATGCTAGTCTTTTCAATTCATCCTGTATCATGCTAGCCTTTTCTATAGATCATGTATCATGCTAGCCTTTTCTTGAATCCTGTATCATGCTAGCCTTTTCTATGCATCCTGTATAATGCTAGCCCTTTCTATGCATTCTGTATCATGCTAGCCTTTTCTATGGATTCTGTGTCATGCTAGCCCTTTCTATGCATTCTGTATCATGCTAGCCTTTTCTATGGATCCTGTATCATGCTAGCCATTTCTATGGATCCTGTATCATGCTAGCCCTTTCTATGCATTCTGTATCATGCTAGCCTTTTCTATAGATCCTGTATCATGCTAGCCATTTCTATGGATCCTGTGTCATTCTAACCTTTTCTATGCATCCTGTATCACGCTAGCCTTTTCTATGGATCCTGTGTCATGCTAGCCTTTACTATGCATTCTCGGTCATGCTAGCCTTTTTCTGTGGATCCTGTGTCATGCTAGCCTTTTCTATAGATCCTGTATCATGCTAGCATTTTCTATGAATCCTGTATCATGCTAGCATTTTCTATGAATCCTGTATCATGCTAGCTTTTTCTATGGATCCTGTGTCATGCTAGCCTTTTTTATGCATCCTGTATCATGCTAGCATTTTCTATGGATCCTGTATCATGCTAGCCTTTTCTATGGATCCTGTGTAATGCTAGCCTTTTCTATGCATCCTGTATCATGCTAGCCTTTTCTATGGATCCTGTATCATGCTAGCCTTTTCTATGGATCCTGTGTCATGCTAGCCTTTTCTATGTATCCTGTATCATGCTAGCCTTTTCTATGGATTCTATATCATGCTAGCCTTTTCTATGGATCCTGTGTCATGCCAGCCTTTTCTAAGCATCCTGGGTAATGCTAGCCTTTTTCTGTGGATCCTGTGTCATGCTAACCTTTATATGGATCCTGTGTCATTCTAGCCTTTTATATGGATACCTTAGTTGTGAATACTATTGTTACTGGAAAATAAATAGCCCCAACGATGTTGTCAAGACTCAATGGCTGCCCCTTCAGAAAACTTATATAAACAGCACAGTCAGAGACAAGTTGTTGTGCCATTAGAATAAACTTGTGAAAGATTCTAAGCCTCAACTGAGGTTGGATTTGTAATGTAAAGAGGGGTCATAAATATGCAAAATCAAAGCCAAAGAAAAGACAAACCAACACCAAGATTACAAGTTTTTGTCGGTAAGGCTGTGCGGGATTATTGAGCCTTTTTTTCTTACCGCTCACTTAAGCCAACTCTGGTATTACAGGTTTTCTGCAAGCAGGCGTTAGCCTCAGAAAAGTGAGCGTTGAGCAAAATTTAGCTCCACATCTCACTGTAATACCAGCGTTGCTTACAGTAGTGGTAAGCTGGCAAAACGTGCTCGTGCACGATTTCCCCATAGGAAACAACGGGGCTGAGCTGGCTGAAAAAAAACTAACACTTGCAAAAAAGCAGCGTTCAGCTCCTAACGCATTGTTTCCTATGGGGAAATTAATTTTATGTCTGCACCTAACACCCTAACATGAACCCCGAGTCTAAACACCCCTAATCTTACACTTATTAACCCCTAATCTGCTGCCCCGGCTGTCGCTGACACCTACATTATATTATTAACCCCTAATCTGCCGCTCTGGACACCGCCGCCACTAACATTATACTTATGAACCCCTAATCTACTGCCCCCAACATCGCCAACACCTACATTATAGTTATTAACCCCTAATCTGCCCCCCCAATGTCGCCGCAACTATATTAAATTTATTAACCCCTAATCTGCCGCCACCGATGTCGCCGCCACTATCATAAATTTATTAACCCCTAAACCTAAGTCTAACCCTAACCCTAACACCCCCCTAACTTAAATATAATTTAAATACATCTAAATAAATTTACTACAATTAAATAAATGATTCCTATTTAAAACTTTAAACTTACCTATAAAATAAACCCTAAGCTAGCTACAATATAACTAATAGTTACATTGTAGCTAGCTTAGGATTTATATTTATTTTACTGGCAATTTTGCATTTATTTTAACTAGGTACAATAGTTATTAAATAGTTATTAACTATTTAATAACTTCCTAGTTAAAATAAATACAAATTTACCTGTAAAATAAACCCTAACCTAAGTTACAATTACACCTAACACTACACTATAATTAAACTATTTAACTACAATTAATTACAATTAAATTAAATCAACTAATTATGGAAAAAAAACACTAAATTACAGAAAATAAAAAAAGAATTACAAGAATTTTAAACTAATTACAAAGTAATCAGCTCTTTCACCTGTAAAATAAAATACAATACCCCCCAACTTTAAAACCCACCACCCACACACCCAACCCTACTCTAAAACCCACCCAATCCCCCTTAAAAAACCTACTACCCCTTTGAAGATCACCCTATCTTGAGACGTCTTCACCCAGCCGGGCACAAGTGGTCCTCCAGAGGGTCTGAAGTCTTCATCCTATCCGACCAGAAGAGGACATCCAGACCGGCAGAAGTCTTCATCCAGGCGGCATCTTCTATCTTCTATCTTCATCCTTCCGGAGCGAAGCGGGTCCATCTTTAAGACATCCGACACGGAGCATCCTCTTCATCCGACTGCCGACGACTGAATGACTGGTCCTTTAAGTGACGTCATCCAAGATGGCGTCCCTTAAATTCCGATTGGTTGATAGAATCCTATCAGCCAATCGGAATTAAGGTAGAAAAAATCCTATTGGCTGATTAATCAGCCAATAGGATTGACCTTGCATTCTATTGGCTGATTGGAACAGCCAATAGAATGCAAGCTCAATCCTATTGGCTGATTGGATCAGCCAATCGGATTGAACTTCAATCCTATTGGCTGATTGCATCAGCCAATAGGATTTTTCCTACCTTTATTCCGATTGGCTGATAGTTCAGCCAATCGGAATTCAAGGGGCGCCATCTTGGATGACATCACTTAAAGGACCAGTCATTCAGTCATCGGCCGTCGGATGAAGAGGATGCTCCGCGTCGGATGTCTTGAAGATGGACCCGCTCCGCTCCGGAAGGATGAAGATAGAAGATGCTGCCTGGATGAAGACTTCTGCCGGTCTGGAGGTCCTCTTCTGGCCGGATAGGATGAAGACTTCGGACCCTCTGGAGGACCACTTGTGCCTGGCTGGGTGAAGACGTCTCAAGGTAGGGTGATTTTCAAGGGAGTAGTGTTAGGTTTTTTTAAGGGGGGATTTGGTTGGTTTTAGAGTAGGGTTGGGTGTGTGGGTGGGGGGTTTTAATGTTGGGGGGGTATTGTATTTTTTTTACAGGTGAAAGAGCTGATTACTTTGGGGCAATGCCCTGCAAAAGGCCCATTTAAGGGCTATTTGTAATTTAGTATGGAATTTTATTATTTTGGGGGGCTTTTTTATTTTATTAGGGGGATTAGATTAGGTGTAATTAGTTTAAAATTCTTGTAATTTTTTTTTATTTTCTATAATTTAGTGGGGGGAGGTTTCCGTAATTTAGTTGATTTAATTTAATTGTAATTAATTGTAGGTAGTTAGGTAATTAGTTTAATTATAGTGTAGTGTTAGTGTAATTGTAACTTAGGTTAGGGTTTATTTTACAGGTACCTTTGTACTTATTTTAGCTAGGTAGTTATTAAATACTTAATAACTAATTAACTATTTAATAACTATTGTACCTAGTTAAAATAAATACAAAGTTGCCTGTAAAATAAAAATAAACCCTAAGATGGCTACAATGCTATTATTAATTATATTGAAGCTATCTTAGGGTTTATTTTAAATAGGATTTAGTTTTAAATAGGATTAATTTATTTAATTGTAGTAATTTAGTTTCGATTTATTTAAATTATATTTAAGTTAGGGAAGTTATGGTTAGTTTTAGATTTAGGGGTTAAAAAATGTAATATAGTAGCGGCGACGTTGGGGTTGGCAGATTAGGGGTTAATAAATGTAGGTAGGTGTCGGCGATGTTAGGGACGGCAGATTACGGGTTAATAAAATTTAAGTAGTGTTTGCGAGGTGGGAGTGCGGCGGTTTAGGGGTTAATACATTTATTAAAGTGGCGGCGATGTCCGGTTGGCAGATTAGGGGTTAAAAATTTTAGTTAAGTGTTTGCGATGTGGGGGGGGGGGGGCTCGGTTTAGGGGTTAATAAGTAGTTTATGGGTGTTAGTGTACTTTATAGCACTTTAGTTAAGAGTCTTATGTTACGCGTTAGCCCATAAAACTTTTAACTACTGACTTTTATATGCGGTAGGAGTCTTGTCAGGAGAGGGTCTACCGCTTACTTTTTCAGGCAATCGTAATACCGGCGTTAGGAAAATCCTATTAAAAAGATAGGATACGAAATTGATGTAAGGGGATTTGCGGTAAGCTAAAATCGCGGAAAAAAAGTGAGCGGTAGACCCTCTGCTGCCTGACTCGTAATACCAGCGGGCGTTAAAAAGCAGCGTTGGGACCCCTCAACGCTGCTTTTTAAGGCTAATGCAAGACTCGTAATCTAGCCGCAAGATATGGCCAGATTACAAGATGCATGCTAACTGTTGCGTGTAAGCAATAAGGGGTATATTGCGGCTCTTTGCTTGTGATTGAAGTAACACATATACTATGAGTTGAAAGTAAACATGTTCACAATTTAATATAATATGCGTTGGGTTAGCGTGACAGTTATAATCATAATAAGACTGTCTAATACAAATAATAAAAAAAATATTGCATAAAATTGTTTTAAGGGCTCAAAGATATTAGGTGTTAGAAAACAGGCCTGCAAAGGACTTTAACATATTGATACATACATATACATGTTTAAATATATATGTATATATGTTTGTACATATGTATTTATATATATTTCCAGACATGTATAAACATATAAACACATAGATATATATGTATACAAATATAGACCTATAAATAAGTGCATTGGAGCCCTTTGCAGTCAAGTAGCTGAAAACATGTAAAATTATATAAATGCAAAAAAAAATTTGTCCCAATATTTGTTTCTCCGAATATTTGTTGGATGCACTATTTGCTATTTGTTTAATAGCACCTAGATTACGAGTTTTGCGCTAAATAGGGTGCAAAACGAACGCAACAAAAATTGCATTATTTCACCCTCCATAGCGTTGCCATTACGAGTTACTGAAAAGCCTCCTTGTACGTGCGATATGGTGGTGTTAAGCTCCATACCTCACAAAACCCAAGGGCTGCTTTGACGTGCTTGTGCACGCTTTCCCCTATTCCGCCGCTCCCCGACATTGCCGCCACTTCAATAAAGCTATTAAACCCTATTCCCCCTCACCCCGACATCGCAGACACTATAATAAAGCTGGTAACCCCTATTCCGCCGCTCCCCGACATTGCCACCACTAAATAAAGTTATTAACCCCTAAACCTCCGGCCTCCCACATCTCTGCCACTAAATAAATGTATTAACCCCTAAAACACCGCTCCTCCATCGCAAAACACTAGATTAAACTTTTAACCCCTAAACCTAACTCCCCCCTAACTTTAAATTAAAATTACAATATAACTATCTTTAAACAAATAAAAACTTATCTATGAAATAAATATAAACCTAACATTAAACTATAAATTAACCTAACCTTACTATTCTAATAAAATAAAAAAACTACCAATTAAAATATCTAAATTACAAATTTAAAAAACTTAACACTACGAGAAAAATTAAAAAATCTAAATTACAACTAAAAAAAACAACAAATTATACAAAAAGTTTAACAAAAATAATTAACACTAAAATAAAGAAAAATAAAAAACACTAAGATTACAAAAAATAAACTAAATTATCAAAAATAAAAACAATTACACCTAATCTAATAGCCCTATAAAAATACCCCCCCCCAAAAAAAATAAAAACACCCCCTAGCCTACAATAAACTACCAATAGCCCTTAAAAGGGCCTTTTGTAGGGCATTGCCCTAAAGAAATCAGCGCTTTTACCTGTAAAAAAATGCAAAGTCCCCCCAACAGTAAAACCCACCACCCAACCAACCCCCCAAAATAAAAAACCTAGCTCTAAAAAAAAACCTAAGCTACCCATTGCCCCTAAAGAGGCATTTGTATGGGCATTGCCCTTAAAAGGGCATTTAGCTCTTTTTCAAAACCCAAAGCCCTAATCTAAAAAAAAAAACACCCAAAAAAAAACTACTAACCCCAGAAGATCTACTCACGGTTTCTGAAGTCCGGACATCCATCTCCATCCAGGCAGTCAGGTCTTCATCCAGGCGGCAAGGTCTTCATCCATCCAGGGGGCGTCTTCTATCTTCATCCTGGCAGCGCGGAGCGGAGCCATCCTGCACGGAGCGTCCTCTTCATGCTTTCACTGCCGTACACTGAAGTTGAATGCAAGTTAGCCGTTTTAAAATGGTGTCCCTTGCATTCCTATTGGCTGATTTGATTCTTCAAATTCAAATCAACCATTAGAATGAGAGCTTCTGAAATCCTATTGGCTGTTCAAAACAGCCAATAGGCCATTTAATACTCGTGATGTGGGTGTGTGGCAGATTAGGGGTTAATAGGGTTAAAGGGACACTGAACCCAATTTTTTTCTTTCATGATTCAGATAGAGCATGCATTTTTAAGCAACTTTCTAATTTACACCTATTATCAAATTTTCTTCGCTCTCCTGCTATCTTTATTTGAAAAAGAAGGCATCTAAGCTTTTGTTTGGTTCAGACCTCTGGAAAGCAGTTTTTTATTGGTGGATGAATTTATCCACCAATCAGCAAGGACAACCCAGGTTGTTCACCAAAAATGGGCCGGAATCTAAACTTACATTCTTGCATTTCAAATAAAGATACCAAGATAATGAAGACAATTTGATAATAGGAGTAAATTAGAAAGTTGCTTAAAATTTCATGCGCTATCTGAATCATGAAAGAAAAAATTTGAGTTCAGTGTCCCTTTAATATAGTGTTTGCGATGCAGGAGGGCGGCGGTTTAGGGGTTAAAGTGCAGCAGTGGGATTATTTAACAGTCACCAATAGGAAGGATACAGGAAATAGTTTGAATCACAGCTTTCATATTAATGGGGAAATGTAACCTCTTTCATGTGGATCTTATGTAATCCTAGGGGTTGTTTAATTCTATTGGAATTGGTGATTGATATTGAGCTAGATTACAAGTGGTGTGCGATTGCAAAAGAGCAATCACATTTCATTCTTGTCGGGTTGGCGCAACTGAAAACCTTGCTCAAAGGTTAGAGCATTAAACAAAAAGTTGCACTAAACACAACAAATACACTGAAAATTAGTTAGTTACACTCATATAAACACCATCTGATAAACATTAGTCATCTATATATTAAAAAAAAAGTTACATGGGTTCGAAGGTATATGTTATATGACAAGATGTTTGACTGCAAATGGCTATATTGTATATTTACAAACATATACATGTCTAAATATGTATTTTATGCATATATATTTATGTATATATGTGTGTGCATATGTATTTATGCATTTATGTGTTTTACTGTATATTTGCTGTACATATTTAACATTGCAATGTTCTTTACATACAGAAAAAAAATATTTTTATTGTAAATATATATTCCTATATATAGTATATCTGTTTACCTGTGAATCTATGCCTATAGATATCTAGGCATGGATATCTATTTTGCATTAACATTATCAGATATATATATATAGAAATATATATTTAATTATAAAAAAAATCTATGTGAAGAAAATAGGAATGTAAATTATGAGTAACGTGCTTTGGGTTTCACACTTTAGGTATAATGCTGTGTTGGGTTAGCGCACAGGAAAAATTAGTAATCTTAAAGCGCGTTCTTGAAATATTAAATATTAAAAAAAATTTTTTTTAATAATAATTAGTTTTAAAAACTATTATATATAATGTATTTTTATTAAAATAATACATAAAATACATATATATATTTTACAGTATGTATAATTTTTAAGTATTATTATTAATTTTTTTATATTTAATATTTCAAGAATGCATTTTAAGATTACTAATTCTTCATGTGCACTAACCCAACACCACGTTAGACAAGAAGAGCGAAACCCAAAGTGCATTACACATATTTTACATTCCTATATTCTTCACATTACTTTTTTTTAATAGTTATTCTTAAATATATATTTCCAAATATATATATTTGATAATGTTAACGTAAAATATATATCTATAACTCAGTGGCGTATTTAGGTTTTGTGCTGCCCTAGGCACTCAAAATTCTGCTGCCCCCCCTTCACCCCATGCCCCAGTTTTTAGGCCTTTTGTAGCCATAATATTTTTTGGTCAGGGTGTAAAAAAAATAATTTCTTTTTAAGTAGATGTTCACCAGGGCTTGCATTCACTCAGGTGGGTTGATTTAAACCTAAATGCATATGCAGGGTGAAAAAATAACTAATGCATATGTAGGGACACACACGCATATATATTATATAGATAGGAGGCAGTCAGTACTAAGTAACCATGTGAAATTAAAATACAAAATCCCTAGCAATTGCATGGCTCTAGGCGAAATCACAATGTGGGACCCCTACGTAGAAATAAAAATATAGAAAAAAAAGGTATGATGCACTAAGCCAGACAACCAATCAGATATACATACACACACATCCATACACAGAGGCAAAAACCCACAGATACATACTGTACATACACAGGTAGTCAGGTACACACAGACAGGTACATGATGCAAACACACACACATACATACAAACACACAAACATAGACAGATGCACACAGGTACATACAAAGTACTGCTGACAAAATGGGAATAGGGCACACAGTGAAAAGGTTAAAAAGGAGATCCACCTGTGATGGGGATATTTGCCAGTTGTAAAATGTACCTACTGATCGTAACAAATAATATATCCTTTAAAGATTTATGTGTTTGCTATCAGGCACTAAGTACTAAATAAAATGTGAACTAACACAGAGCTTGTACGGAAAAGAAAAACACAGTTTACTTCGCCTCAGCCTCAGTCAGTTAAGTGGCACAATGTGATAAAAAAATAAAAAGCTGCTCCACTGAAACCGCAGCAATAACAGGCAACAAACAACAGAATAATGTGTGATAAGACGCAGAACAGAGCTCATCGTTCTCATGAGGTGGAGCTATGATGTCTATTGAGCACAAGGGGGCTGACCATTACCAACCACATGGATAGCAATACAATACAATAATAAGTGAATGGAGCGGGTCAGTGGTATGGTTTCCTTTTTGCTGTACTAACAGCTGTTTTGGGGTAGCCAGAAAGAGCTTACCGAAAACAGTTAGCCTTACCTGAGGCATTTGTCTGCGTGGCTCAGACCGCTCAGAATAAGCTCTGTGGCAGTGATGTGACAGGAGGCGCTTTGTGCTACCCCTGCGGCTCTCCTTAGCTGGCTGAGGCTCTGTTTCTGGGTACCCCCAATCTGTTGTTATTAAAGTCCACAAGAGGCAGTCATGGGGAGCACTGCACACTGCACAGACCCTCGTTTTATGGAGACAGAGTCTTACCTTTAGTTCCAATGTGCTAAGCTGCTCCTAAAAAGCCACTAACTAACCTATCCACCCACGCTTGCATCCTGCTCCAGTATCCAGAAGCGGAAGCAGTAAAAGTTATCACTGCTTACGGAGGGATATGTAGGGTTCAGGGCTGGCCCATACCTAGTTTGTTTATTCAGCTGCTGTTCCCTACAGTTGGTGCTAAAAGTGCCACCCCCCTAAATCTGACACCCTAGGCACCGGCCTTGTTGGCCTAGGCCATAATACTCCCTTGCTATAACTATATGAATAGATATATAGGTATAATTATATACAGTTATATATAGTAATGTATATTTACAATAAAAATAAAATTTTCCTGTATGTGAAGAACATTGGAATGTGAAATAATAATAAGTCCTACCGGGTTAGCGAGCGAGCAGTAAGTGTTATGTTTTTATCTTTTCGTGGTAGCGATATTCAAAGTCCTTAGGTTAGTGTGTGTCAGGTTTTGCTTATGTGCAAACTTTTTACATTCAACTTGTAATATGCACCTACCCAACGCTTGCAGAAAGCTTACTTCTAGCAAAATTTACACTTAAGTGAAAGCGCTAAATTGCTCACTACTTGCAATTTAGTCCATTGTAATTTATTGGTGATTGTAAATAATATTTGAATAGTTATATTTGATGTATTGTCTATAATTATTTTATATTATATATATTATTATTATATTATATTAATATGGGAAAATGAATTGGAAAAGGAATGATAGCTATGTTTTAATCTACAAGGCAAGGGCAAACTACCATTGGTTCAGAATTTGCAGTTGCACCAGGGCATCATCGTGGGGAGTATAGCCGGCAACCTACACATAGGAGCATGCAGAATGTGTACAAACCTAGTGCAGGTGAACCTTTTATTAGTGCATAATGCAGATCCATCAGTCTATTTATCAAAATCATTATATAGAGCAGCATGTGAAAACTATAGAGCATATCTATATAGGCTCTCATAGATAGAAATTAAAGTGAATGTAAAGTTTCATCAAGTGGTGCCCGGTTTTTAAAAATACTATTAAAAACAGGGGCACTTTCATTGATGAAACTTTACATTGCACCATATTTGTAGAAATACTTACCTCTTCGTCTTGAAAGCCGCTCCAGCCCGTAGAAAGCCTCTTCCTACGTCAGCAATAACGATTCCGGCATCCTCTAATCACGGCTTCGCCCCCGGGTGAAGCATTGCCTAAAGAAACACCGTGATTGGAGGAAGGCCGGAATCGGAAGACCTGAATAGGAAGAGGTTTACGACGGTCTGGCGATGCGCTGGAACGGCTTTCAAGACGAAGAGGTAGATATTTCTACAAATATGGTGCAATGTCAAGTTTCATCAATGAAAGTGCCCCTGTTTTTAATAGTATTTTTAAAAACCGGGCACTACTTCATGAAACTTTACATTCACTTTAAGTTTCAATAAAGGATACAAAGATAAAGATGAAACTTTGGTAAGAGAAATTTATTGACAAATATTTAATATTCCACACATCAAATTAATGAAGTGTTGTTTTGACACTCACAGCCATTTAAAAAATAAAAAAATGGGGGGCAGAGCTAAGCCACGCTGGGTGATGGCTGTGTTTCACTAGAGCTCTTCAACCCTCAAGCAATACGATGATTATAATATAGATAAAAGTTCCCCTTTTTATAATTTTTTAACACAGTCAGTGTGGTGGAGCATCGATACAACTTTACTGTTCAGCACAGCCCAGAACAACTTATGCAGGAACATTACTGGGAGCGAAAGACCGGAGGAGACTGAGGCGCCATCTTTGCTACCTCCATAACAATTAAACAACAGGCCTGGCCTCGACACAACTGCAGGCTACTACATAAAGCACAGGATAACTCTGAACCTCCGTTACTACTTTTCTCTACAAATAAGAGCCTACCTTGAGGTTAATCTCAGAAAGAGAGCAGGGGTGGAAAGGAACAAAGGGAACTGATATCTTTAATAAGTTATGTACCCCCCGCAGAGACACTTTCACTGACTTTTGCTTTTCATAATCTGTTGATAGACTAAAGGGATGCCTTGTAAAAGACAACAAAGAGAAGTAAAAATACTCCAACTGGCACCTTAAACAAATATCTTAAACAGGCAGATTCACTGATCCCTGAAGCGCCTGAGAAAATAGAAAACAACCCACAAATAAATAACTCTCAACAAAAAGGCTCAAACATGCAGGCCCAACAGCTAATTACAAAAGAGGATTTGATGCACCTCTCTTCTAAGGAAGATATTAGGGATGCGGTGCAGGAAATGCGAAATCTCTTCAATGAGCTTAGGAGAGACATCACAGCTTTAGACACAAGAGTTTCGCAGGTAGAAGCAAAACAACAAGAACATTCAACCTCTGAAAAAGCTATTACCATAGAGATCCAAAATCAATCTGAAACAATCCAACAACTAAATGACAAAATCGAAGATCTTGATAACAGGGGGCGAAGAAACAATTTACGTTTTAGAGGAGTATCAGAATCTGTCCATCCCCCAGCTATAGATGGTTATTTGCAGAGTTTGTTCCGCACGTTGAAAGAGTCCCCCTCATCACCAGACATTATTCTAGAACGCGCTCACAGAGCGCTTAGGGCGAAACCTCCACCTAAGGCCCCCCCCAGGGACATCATCGTTCGGTTCCTAAACTATAGGGACAAAGAAGAAATCCTCAAACAAGCACGCCTTAAACATCCCGTACACCACGCAGGGGAGGAGATACAAATTTTCTCCGACCTTTCACCAACTACCCTCCAGAAGAGAAGGGAACTAGGCCATATTACAGCCAAACTGCGGGCTCACAAAATACAGTATCGTTGGGGCTTTCCGGTATCAATAGTGGCCACTCATCAGAACAAATCAGCTGTTTACCACCCAGGAATGGATGAAAGAACCTTCTACTCTGGACTATCGATGGCGACCAACTTCCAAGGCTTACTACACACCCCCAGGATCCTTCGACCTCACGTTCCAACATCTGACTTCAGAGACTATTTCCTCAAGGAGGAGATTAATATCTTAATCTGAAAAGTCCACTGTTGTATCCTTTTGCACTTTGTCACACCTTCTCGTGACGTTTGATGTCTCATACTGGGCATTATGATGCAGGGATCACCCTGGTGAAGGCCCCATCTGGGTGGACCCTCCTTATAACAGTTAGTTTAAAGTGTTTAACCTGTTGAATTGAAAAGTTCCTAGAGTTATTGCAAATGTTGGTCAAAAAAAAAAAAAAAAAAAAGTTACAATATTTTCATGCCACTGAAGGTCCTAGATATTTGTCTGTGTTCCTTCATGTCTGTCTAACATATATTTTCCTTTCTTCTTCTTTTAATCACCTGCAATAAGAACCTGTCAACATCTCATTACAAATTAGTAACCATCCTAGGACATCCTCCACATCCTCAAAGTTTATCCGCTGGGCATACACATAGCATACATCTGAAACTTTAGACTAACCTTTACCTCCACTTTCCCAAACCGACCTCCTCCTCGCCACTTATCCATGCACTTCCACCCTCTTTATTAACCCTTCCCTATCTCCCCCTTTCTCCACCTCATACCCATCATTTATCCCAACACCCTCCTTTCCCCCTCCACTCATTTATACCCTCTCATCCCTAACCTCTCATACTAGGTCCATTTCCCTCCCAAATCCCACTCTACTCTTCCTCCTTCACTAGTTCCCAACTAATTACATACCCCTTAATATCTCAATTCCATTTTCACCCCCATTCTCACCTAACCCTTTCTCTCCTTTACTCACCCCCCCCCCTCAACAATACCTTTGCTCCTTCCCCTCCCTTTTACTTCCCACACAGCTCTGATTGAGCTCTTCTCTCTATCCACACCCCTCCCCTCCAGTATCCCTCCCCATATACTCTCATTTCCTGTTTACACAATTTTACCTGGCTACCTGGATAGGCTCCACCACTCTATTCTAACCTTGATGACAGGGGATTAAGATACATCTCTTTTTTTTTTTTTTTCTTCGTATGAGCTTGAGGGTTATGACCCCGTTCACGAACCTATCACTTTTATTTATCTTGGCATTACTCCATTTGCAACTTAGTTGCTCAAAGAAGAATAATTCTTGATTTATTTATTGAATTGATATTGAATAAGATAGTAAACCGGTTTGTACCTTCCTTTTCTTTACTACTATCTTTTCCTCTCAATTCTTGCTAAACCCCTTCTCCCCCCTAACTTTCTCTTCTGAAAGCACTCATTCTTCTCTCCCCCTTCCCCTCTCTCACCCCACTCTCTCAGACCGCTCTTTCCTCTCCTTCCCTAAACTTCCTTCCCCCCTTTTTTTTTTTTTTTCTCTCTCTCCCCTTCCCCCATACAGAATGAACCATCAACCGAGCAGACTCCGCTCACATGACCTGGTGATGACCACCATCAACGCCAAGGGTCTAAATAATGCAGGTAAAAGGTCTATAGCCTTCCGAGCGTTAAAAAACCTTCATAGCCATATACTGTTCTTTCAGGAGACTCACTTCTGAAAAGGGAGGGAACCGAAATGGTTCAACCCCCAATACCCTACAGCTCATTTCGCTTCAGGGCTATCCAAAAAAGGCGGAGTGGGCATTCTAATACACCACTCAATTCCCTTAAAGATCTCACATGTTGAAAAAGACCCAGAGGGAAGATATTTGATTATCACGGGGCTCCTTTATGAACACCCAATAACATTAGCCATGATATATAGCCCAAATACAGAACAGCATACATTTATATCCAAAATTTCAAAACTTATCCTTGATCTTGCAAGGGGCCCGGTGTTCCTCTCGGGAGACTTTAATCTCCCGATGGATGTAATGCTGGACACATCAAATGGAGCATCGAGCACCCCATCTAAAATAATTAAATCGGTCAAAAACACAATTGCAAGCCTCCAGCTTCATGACATATGGCGCACACTGCATCCTAGACTCAAAGATTTCACATATTTTTCTCCTCCCCATAATAAATATTCTCGCATAGACTATTTCTATACAGACTCCAATGGTATAGACATGATTAACGAATGCTCTATAGGCCACATATCCTGGTCAGATCACGCACCAGTCACATGCTCAGTCCAATGGCCCGACTTCCCTCCCACGACGTACATTTGGAAACTCGATGACTTTCTCTTAAGTGACCCCACCATTATTGCAGAAATCCAAAAATCACTCACAGATTACCTGACACACAACGACCCCCGACAAACATCGACCACGAATGTATGGGAAGCGCATAAATGCGTAATTAGAGGGGAATTTCTCAAAATCAAAGCACGCATTAACAAACAAAACAGACTTAAACATACCAATCTCATACAAACTATAACACAGTTGGAGGGTAAACACAAAGACAACCCATCAGACAAAGACACCAGAGAGGCCCTAGATAATGCTAGAGGGGCCCTTAGAACACTCCTCCTAGAAGCACATAATCGTAAAACCCTTAACATGAAGCAAAAATATCATGAAGGCAGCAACAAACCTGGCAAACTGCTTGCCAGAGCGGTTCGCAGAAAGCAGCTGAAAACATACATTCACTCCCTGCAGAATCCAGATGGAACCCTGATAAAGGGTAGCAAACAAATAGCAAACTCCTTTCACTCTTTCTATCAATCCTTATACAACATTAATCAACCCTCAGACACCTCACATCTCTCAGCGGACACTCACACTAGGAGCCAACGGATAGATCAATACTTGAAGACATTGAATTTACCACAGTTAGAATCTGAACAAAGAGACAGGTTGGATTCACACATCACTACAGACGAACTCCTACAGGCTTTTAAAGATTTCCCAAGTGGGAAGAGCCCAGGCCCAGATGGCTTTTCTCTAAAATATTATAAGACATTTAAAGAGACACTGGGACCCCTTATGCTCCAACTCTTCAATGACCTAATAGAGCACCCAACACTACCAGCAACAATGTTGAAAGCACACATCACTGTTTTGCCCAAACCGGGTAAGACACCAAACTCCCCATCAAATTTTAGACCCATCTCCCCCCTGAACTTGGATATCAAAATCTTAGCCAAAATCTTAGCAAACCGCCTAAATAGATACCTAACAACTCTTGTACATTCTGACCAGGTGGGTTTTGTGCCGGGCCGCGAGGCCCGCGATAATACCACCAAGGTGACCCAAGTAATTAATTACGCTCAAGTCGAGGGGGTGCCAATGGCACTGTTTTCGACCGACGCAGAGAAGGCCTTCGACCGTGTCGATTGGCTTTTTCTGCGTCGAGTCATGAAGGTCATGAACTTTGGAGACCCCTTCATCAACATGACCTTCGCACTTTATTCATCACCTAATGCTCAGATTAAAATTAATGGCACTTTGTCAGATACCTTTCCCATATCCAACGGTACGCGCCAGGGCTGCCCCCTGTCACCATTATTATTTGCCCTTTCTATAGAAGCTCTGGCTCAAAAAGTACGTCTCAACCCTTTGATTGAGGGGTCCGTATAGGAGACAATGAACATAAACAGGCATTGTATGCCGACGATGTTCTTTACACCCTAACTAACATTGAAACGTCGATACCTGAACTTCTCAGGGAACTGGAGGAATTTGGTAAGCTTTCTAATTTCCAACTAAATTTATCAAAATCTGAGCTACTCAATGTTAACTCTCCCCCTGAAAATATCCGATTCCTCACATCGAACCATAAGGTTCCGCTTTCACCAACCAGGTTAAAATATTTAGGCATATACCTAACAGCCTCCCCCACTGACTTATTTAAAAATAACTATATTAACCTAAGAAATGAAATAATCAATGACCTTTCCTCATGGAGGAATAAATCTTTATCTTGGTTGGGGAAGATAGGTCTCATCAAGATGAATGTCCTCCCACGAATTCTATATGTTCTACAAACCCTCCCTATCCACCTGCCTATGGACTACCTCACTAACCTTCAGAGAACACTAGAACAATTCATTTGGTCAGGAATAAAACCTAGAATACCCAAAAAGACACTTTACCTTCCCAGAGACAAAGGGGGCTTGGGCTTCCCAAACCTAACATTGTATAGAAGAGCTATTCTTCTTCAAAGGGTGATAGAATGGGCTCACAACACACATCAAAAACAGTGGGTCAGAATAGATGGCCAGATCCTTCAGCATAATAATGTTGCTTCTCTGGCTTGGATTCCCTCAGCTAAACGCCCCAAAAATCTGCACAGATTCCACTTGATCTCAGAAACCCTTCTAGAATGGGATAGAACTATAGCCTCCAGCACTCACATATCTACCAATTCATCTCCATTAATTCCAATCCTGGAAAACCCTGATATTCCCTACTTCACACTGAGCAGACGCTTACATGAACCACACAGCCTGAGACAGGGCTCTATTTACAATGCACTGGCTGAAGGTAAACTTAGACCTCAAAGGGAAATGACAGAATGCTATGGCGACATCTTCACATCATGGATGAGATATCACCAACTGCACCACTACCTAATGCACCACAAACACAAAAATGATTTCTGCAGGGAGCTCACCCCATATGAATCCCTCTGCACAAGCCTAACCCCTCCCAAGAGGATTATTTCAAAAGTGTATAAACTACTACTCACTCCACCGGACACACAGTTACCGACATACACTAGAGCATGGAATAACGATCTACATAACACAATTGAGGAAGAAGAATGGCTGAAGTCATTCCGCATGGTCCAATGCTCCTCCGTCTCGGCAACTGTCCAAGAAATACAGCTCAAATTGCTCACCAGATGGTACTACACGCCATCAAGACTACACCGCCTCTTCCCATCGGTCACAGCGACCTGTTGGAGAGGTTGTGGCGAGACAGGTACACTGCTACACATTTGGTGGGCATGTCCCAAATTAACAAATTATTGGTCAACGGTGTTTGAGACAATAATGGAGAAACTAAATATACAAATACCAAACACACCCGAAACCCTCCTCTTCTTGCACCTCCCCGAACAAATGGAGAGGCAGAAAAGGGCGCTTCTCCTGATTATGCTCACAGGAGCAAAGAGGCTCATTCCCAGATTGTGGAAGTCCTCAGAGATACCATCTATCTCAGAATGGCGAAATGCTGTGGAGGAGCTGCTCGTGCTAGAAAAACTGCATTACTCAATGTGCAACCAATTACCCTTCTATGACACAATGATGTCAATGTGGAAATAAAATAGTCAAATCAGTTTTGGCCTGTGGGTTCTGGATGTATCCCCCGCCTTCCCCCCCCTTTTTTTTTTTTCCCTCTCCCACCCCCTCCTTTTCTTACCTCCCATCTCTAGACTAGCTTTCTTTCTCTTTCCGGTGAACATATTATAATGTTGATGAATACCTAACCTTACTTAAACGTTAATATATGGTTTTTATGTTCAAATATTTATAATTTTTTGTTGAAAACTCAAGCTAAATATTGGCGGAGAGCCATGCGAACATGCTCAAGGACAAATGGTGTTAATGTTTGTTGGCAGAGGGAGATTTCAACCCGGCCTAGTCTGGGCCCTCCATGGACTCTTACTTTATTTTTATTTATTATTTTTCTTAGAAAAACCAATTTGCATCCCTCGCCAAGGACAATACGAATACAAATTCTCCTTTCCCTTGATTGAATGCATGTAACTGTTGGGCTCTTTGTTCTTGTAATATTTTTCTTTTTACTTCAATAAAGCTTGTTGAAAAAAAAAAAAAAAAAATGAAAAGTGAAATAACTGCTTTAGTTTTCAGGCCCATATTTTCTTATTTTCTGCTACTTTTTTCAACATTTACATTAATTAAATCTAGATAGATAGATAAATAGATAATGTGTGTATACAATAAACTGTATATACACTATATATTGTATACACCCCGTAACTTTGATATAACATATACAAAATCTGTGGTAAGTTAAGTTGTATGGAATCTATTTAATAAAATAAAGCATCACGTATATAAAATAACTGCTAAATTTAATAATAATAAATGCTTGCCAATTCCAAAACATTAACAGTAAGTTTCCGAGATCACTTTTTTATGAAGGATAAAAAATTATTTATGCATCGCTAAAATCACAGCTCCAGTTTTCCGTTTACTTTCGTTAACGTGGTATTTTCAGTTTTCTATATATGGTCATTGTTAGCACTTATTGTTCTAAAATCTAATTCTGTATTATTAATAAGCAATAATAGCCATAATATCTCAAAGTGTCTATTCTGTTCTCTCAATTAGCCACAGTAACCTGTGTATCTAGCAGTTGTGCGATTCCCCTCCCCCACACTAAGAAACAGCATTAATTAGTAAGGACAGTAATATGGGCCTAAGGAGAAAGAGTGCTTTACCTTTCATTAGCTGGATCATTTGGGAGTGGGTACGAGGCACTGTAACACTTTCCAGTCAAAACATATTAAGGACCATACTCTGAAGATAAGAGAAAACTAATTACACTGTTAAAGAAGCAATTAAATCAGAGGGAACAGGTTGGAAGGGAGGAAGGTTTTTATGGAATCAAATAATGGCGATATTTTAAATAATGCAATTAAATTGAGGGATAACTATATTAATTTAAGCTCTTGCCTACAGGGATGATTTCACTGACGATAACCAAGAGTTTGAACAGTAAATATAGAAATCTGTTTCATAGATTGTAGATTATATTTTACTCATTTAACTCTCATTTTATAGATACGCTGTTTCAAAGAAATTAGAGGGAATACTTTCCTACATTTGATTTTAAAAGTTTAACTTTTTTTATTCAATAGTACTTAACCTGTAGCTGAATGACTAGATTCAATTAATTGGCATTTTCTTTAAATGTTGAAATTAAAGAGTATTCTTGTAGTTTTGTGACTTGATATGACATGATATTTTATACTGTGATTTTTTTTATTTTTTATTTTAGTATCACCAACTTTGAAGGAAAAAATATGTTTTTAGTACCATACTTTGGCCAGAGTATGTAAGCTCACCTGTCCACATAGGTGAATCCTACTCTAAACGATTTAAATATATGGTGCAATTAAAATTAGTGCTATTGTGTAAACATAGCACTGTTGCATTTATAAGTTATAAAGTATATGCTCTAAAGAATAACATAATGCCATTTTAGATCTTAGCTTACCATGGGCTCAATCACAATTCTTTAGAAAGTGTCTTCCCTGCAAAGGGGATTTTACCCTTTTGCTGTGTATGACAACACATAGTTGTTATCCACGCAATGCCTTTAGTTTGGATTACGGCCACTTGTTGAGCTAATTGAGACCCCCCTGCAGTTACCCCCACATACAACATGGCCAAGTAGCCAACATTGTCAGGGGAATCAGGGGATGCCAGTGATCACCAGCCCAGGATACTGGGAAGTGCAGGGCAGCAGGAGTTTAACAGAATTAGATGGAGGGGAAATATTTAAACCCCTCGATCTTAGCTCCCTTAAACACAATTAAAAACAAACAAAAAAAAACAAAAAACAAATATAACACACATGTTTTAATGCCTTTACACTTATTACAGGCCATCAAAAAGTCCTAGAGACCCCCGTGACCCCTTGTTATAAAGCAGATAAACCCCTCTTTATAAAAAATCTCTTATATAAGTTTTAATCAAAGATCACTGTGTTAATAGGGAAATATAAATATACGTAAATTACCTTATTTAAATGAAGATACGCTCTTCTTGTTTTGACTATAGAGTTTAGAAAAGATACACACACACCATTTTTTGCAACCTTGTTACCTTGTTTAAGGTTATAGTGTTAAACATATAGGTTAAAGGGAAAAGCCAAAAGGTAAACGTTCCATATTCAGGTACAGCATGCAGTCATGCAGTTCTAAACAACCTGCAAATGTACTTCTATTATCTAATTTGCTTCATTATATGGGTCATATATATCAAGCTCCACGTTTCTAATGACCGCTGCTCCATAACCTATCCGTCTGCTCTGAGGCGGTGGACAGAAATCAACCCGATAAAACACAATCGGGTTGATTGACACCCCCTGCTAGCGGCCGTGAATCTGCAGGGGGCGGTATTGCACCAGCAGTTCACAAGAACTGCTGGTGCAATGATAAATGCTGAGAGCGTATGCTGTCGGCATTTATCGATGTGCAGCGGACATGATCCGCTATATCGGATCATGTCCGCTCGCACCATCATAAATAGGCCCCTATGGCTTTTCTTTGATAAAAAGAAGAGCTAGGTAGGAGCATCAAAGTGCTATTGGTAAATATCTGCTGATTGATAGCGTCATACATGTGCCTCTTGTTATTGACTTAACCAGTGTGTTTTGCTAGGTCACAGTAATGTATCACTGCTCTTTCAACATGAATACCAAGGGAATTAAGCAGATTAGATAATAGAAGCACATTGGAAAGTATATGCTGAATCTGAACCAAGTAATAAAACGATTAGTTCCATATTACTTTAATCCATCTACAGCAGAACTCAGCCAGTGAGCCAATCAGTAGTGACAGTTGTTCATAGTCACCAATCACCAGCCATGATCTCCTTGAGAGCTGCAATGCTTGCAAATCCCAGGCAGGACTTTACCCAAATGTTTAACCCATTAAAGTAATTAGACACATATGAGTCAATCACAAGTTTTATTGCATAATCTACAAAAATCCCCATAGACTTTATTCATGAATTTTGTACAAACAAAATCATTTGATAACCTTTTCTACAAGAGTGTGATCAACCCATAGAAAGCTAGAGGTCTATCATTTTGTTAGTTCTACTGAAAACAATGGTGAACTCATTTATACCTTTCAGAGAAATTAGTTATTGTAGGTGTGAAAATTAGAGTTATTGTAGGTAGGAAAATAAGAGTTATTTTAGGTATGAAAATGAGAGTTATTGTAGGTATGAAAATAAGAGATAGTGTAGGTTTGAAAATAAGAGTTATTGTAGGTATAACAATGAGAGTTATTGTAGCTATGAAAATGAGAGTTGTAGGTATGAAAATACGAGTTAGTGTAGGTATGAAAATAAGAGTTAGTGTAGGTATGAAAATATGAGTTATTGTAGGTATGACAATGAGAGTTATTGTAGGTATGAAAATAAGAGCTATTATGGGTATAAAAATGAGAGTTCTTGTAGGTATGTAAATGAGAGTTCTTGTAGGTATGAAAATGAGAGTTATTGTAGGTGTGAAAATTAGAGTTATTGTAGGTAGGAAAATAAGAGTTATTGTAGGTATGACAATGAGAGTTATTGTAGGTATGAAAATAAGAGTTATTGTAGGTATGACAATGAGAGTTATTGTAGGTATGAAAATAAGAGCTATTGTGGGTATGACAATGAGAGTTATTGTAGGTATGAAAATGAGAGTTATTGTAGGTAGGAAAATAAGAGTTAGTGTAGGTATGAAAATGAGAGTTGTAGGTATGAAAATATGAGTTAGTGTAGGTATGAAAATAAGAGTTATTGTAGGTATGACAATGAGAGTTATCGTAGGTATGAAAATAAGAGTTATTGTAGGTATGACAATGATAGTTATTGTAGGTATGAGAATAAGAGCTATTGTAGGTATAAAATAAGAGTTATTGCAGGTATGAAAATGAGAGTTATTGTATGTATGAACATAAGAGTTAGTGTAGGTATGAAAATGAGAGTTATTGAAGGTATGACAATGAGAGTTATTGTAGGTATGAAATTGAGAGTTGTAGGTATGAAAATAATAGATAGTGTAGGTATGAAAATAAGAGTTATTGTAGGTATGACAATGAGAGTTATTGTAGGTATAAAAAATAAGAGCTATTGTAGGTATGAAAATGAGAGTTCTTGTAGGCATGAAAATGAGAGTTATTGTAGGTATGAAAATGATAGTTCTTGTAGGTATGAAAACATGAGTTCTTGTAGGTATGAAAATTAGAGTTATTGTAGGTAGGAAAATAAGAGTTATTGTAGGTATGAAAATTAGAGTTATTGTAGGTATGAAAATGAGAGTTATTGTAGGTATGAAAATAAAAATTAGTGTAGGTATGAAAATAAGAGTTATTTTAGGTATGACAATGAGAGTTATTGTAGGTATGAAAATGAGAGTTGTAGGTATGAAAATACGAGTTAGTGTAGGTATGAAAATAAGAGTTAGTGTAGGTATGAAAATAAAAATTAGTGTAGGTATGAAAATAAGAGTTATTTTAGGTATGACAATGAGAGTTATTGTAGGTATGAAAATGAGAGTTGTAGGTATGAAAATACGAGTTAGTGTAGGTATGAAAATAAGAGTTAGTGTAGGTATGAAAATAAGAGCTATTGTGGGTATAAAAATTAGAGTTATTGTAGGTATGAAAATAAGAGCTATTGTAGGTATAAAAATGATAGTTATTGTAGGTATGAAAACATGAGTTCTTGTAGGTATGGCAATGAGAGTTATTGTAGGTATGAGAATAAGAGCTATTGTAGGTATAAAATAAGAGTTATTGTAGGTATAAAAATGAGAGTTAGTATAGCTATGAAAATAAGAGTTAATGTAGCTATGAAAATAAGAGTTAGGGGGATATCTATCAAGCTGTCAACTATGCTGCATTCGCCGGCACCAATACGCTTGCCTAACATCGCCAAACATTGTGGCCGCGTATCTTAATACACTCTCTTTATTTATGAAAAAAGCCGTCAAAAAGACACGCACCAAGTACGGGGCGATGCGCATTGGACTGTTGTTAACTAACAGTCATTGATCTTGCGTCTATTCGGCTTTTTCCCAACTTTATTCATACCCTGTCACTAAACGCCGCCCCTATACTAAAATTCTTAACCCCTATCCTGCCACTCCCCGACATCAATGCAACCTAAATAAAGTTATTAGCCCCTATCCCGCTGCTCCCCGACCCTGCCGCAACCTAAATAAAGTTATTAACCCTATCCCACCACTCCCCGACCCCGCTGCAACCTAAATAAGTGTATTAACCCCTAAACCTCTGGCCTCCCACATTACCACCACTAACTAAACCTATAACCCCTAAACCGTCAGCCCCCCACATTGCCATAAACTAAATGAGCTAACTTTAAATTAAAATTACAACATCCCTATCTTCAAATAAATTTAAACTTACCTGTAGAATTAAAATAAACTATTTTAAACTATTAATTAACCTGCCCTATTATCCTACAATTAAATTAAACTACCAATTAAATAAAATAAATTACATATTAAAAAACCTAACCCTACTCAAATTATTTAAATATACTATTAAACATTATTAAAAGTACTTAATTATCAAAAAAATAAATGTTACAAAAAAAACCAAACACTAAATTACCAAAAAACAACAACCACATTATCAAAATAAAAAAGAATTACACCTAATCTAATAGCCCTATCAAAAGAAAAAAAAAAAACCCTTAAATAAAAAAACCCTATCCTACAATAAACTACCAATGGCCCTTAAAAGGGCCTTTTGTGGGGCATTGCCCCAAAGATATCAGCTATTTTACCTGTAAAAAAAAATAAAAACACCCCCCCAACATTTAAACCCACCACCCAACCAACCTGCCAAATAAAAAAACTAAATCTAAAATAACCTAAGCTCCCCATTGCCCTGAAAAGGGCATTTGTATGGGCATTGCCCTTAAAAGGCCATTTAGCTCTTTTACATGCCCAGACCCTAAGCTAAAAATAAAACCCACCCAAAAAACTTTAAAAAACCTAACACTAACCCCCGATGACCCACTTACAGTTCTTGAAGTCCTGCTTGAAGGATCCAGCCAGCCGGAGAAGTCCTTATCCAAGCGGCAAGAAGTCTTCATCCGGGTGGCCTTTTCCATCTTCCTCCAGCCGGAGAAGTCCTCATCCAGGTGGCAATAAGTAAGTCTTCATCCAGATGGCATCTTCTATCTTTATCCATCCGGCGTGGAGCGAGTCCATCCTAAAGACATCCGGCCCGGAGCATTCTCTTCATACAGTCGCCACCGTAAACTGGAACGTCAATGCAAGTGACGCCATCCAAGATGGCGTCCCTTGCATTCCTATTGGCTGAAAGATTTCAATCAGCCAATAGGATTAGAGCTGATAAAATCATATTGGCTGTTCCAATCTGCCAATAGGATTGAGTTCTCATCCTATTGGCTGTTCCAATCAGTAAATAGAATGAGAGCTTAAATCCTATTGGCTGATTGGAATAGCCAATAGAATGAGAGCTGCTCAAATCCTATTGGCTGATTTCAATATCTAATAAGATTTTAACAGCTATAATTCCTATTGGCTGATTGAAATCTTTCAGCCAATAGGAATGCAAGGGACGGCATCTTGGATGGCGTCTCTTGCATTGAAGTTTCAGTTTACGGCGGCGACAGTATGAAGAGGATGCTCCACGCTGGATGTCTTCAGGATGCACCTGCTCCGCGCCAGATGGATGAAGATAGAAGATGCCATCTGGATGAAGACTTCTTGCTACCTGGATGAGGACTTCTCTGGCTGGATGAAGATGGAAGAGGCTGCCCAGATGAAGACTTCTTTCCGCTTGGATGAGGACTTCTCCGGCTGGATGGATCCTTCAAGCGGGACTTTAAGAACTGTAAGTGGATCGTCAGGGGTTAGTGTTAGGTTTTTTTTAAAGTTTTTTTGGGTGGGTTTTATTTTTGGATTAAGGTCTGGGCATGTAAAAGAGCTAAATGCCCTTTTAAGGACAATGCCCATACAAATTCCAATTTCAGGGCAATGGGGAGCTTTTTCTGCAATTTAGTACTTTTAATAATGTTTAATTGTATATTTAAATAATTTGGGTATGGTTAGGTTTTTTAATATGTAATTTATTTAATTTAATTGGTAGTTTAATTTAATTGTAGGATAATAGTTAGGGTAGGTTAATTAATAGTTTAAAATAGTTTATTCTAATTCTACAGGTAAGTTTAAATGTATTTGAAGATAGGGATGTTGTAATTTTAATTTAAAGTTAGCGTTTGGGGCTTAATAGCTTAATTTAGTTTATGGCGATGTGGGGGGCTGATGGTTTAGGGGTTAATAGGTTTAGTTAGTGGTACTGATGTGGGAGGCCAGAGGTTTAGGGGTTAATACATTTATTTAGTGGCAGCGGTGTCGGAGGGCAGCCAGATTGGGGTTAATAACTTTATTTAGGTTGCAGCGATGTAGGGAAGTGGCGGAATAGGGGTTAATACATTTTATTTAGGTGTCGACAATGTCGGAGGCGGCAGATTAGAACATAAACTTTTGCTGCCTTCATACTCCCATTGATTTCTATGGGATCCGCGGCCTTCAGGGTGGCAGATTGAAAACCAGGTACAATGCATCCTAATAGCCATAAGCGTACCTGTTAAAAGTTTGATAACTTGGAAAAAGTGTCAGATAGAGTCAAAGGTGTATTCGGAACATCTGTAATAATGTAAGCATCGATCTGCGTCGGATTGAGACCGGCGGATCGTATGTAACGTCACAAATTTCAACTTTTGCCGGTCTGTAGACTTTGATAACTAGGTCGGATCAATCTGGCAACAATTACGATTCAGAATTCTGGCGTATTTTAGGTTGACAGCTTGATAGATAGGCCCCTTAGTGTAGCTATGAAATTAAAAGTTATTGTAGGTATGACAATGAGAATTATTGTAAGTATAAAAATGAGAGTCTTTGTAGGTATGAAAATAAGAGTTAGTGTAGGTTTTTCTAAGGAAAATTGAGGTGCTGTGTTTTTCTAGGGGATAAAATGAAATATTTATTGCTTTTCCAGAACGGTGAAGGCCATAAGCTTCTGAAGGTGTCCCTGGCTGACCTAAGATCTGTTCACTAGCACTGTAGCTTGTCTGAGCTGATGTGCTTTTTTGTCACAGAAAAAAAAAAGGATCCTGCCATAGAATAACATGAAAAGAGGAAATTGTAAAACTACAATATAAGCAAGTTTGACATTATTCTGTAATCTGTTATTCCTTGGAATTTAATTCAGTGCTTTCCAAAATATTTGTTATCTCCGAAAGTTTTTATTAAATGCCTGTGATTGGCAGCGCTTATAACTTTGTAAGCTCGGCAGTGTTTGTCTTGGCAGTGTATTTATGTTTCCACTTGTATATTGCTGCAGTGCATTTGTATTATTATTATTACTATTAATAATAATCTAAATAATGGTAATAATAATAATATGAAATGTGAGCAAAGTCAAAAGTGTTGTTATTGATTTTAGAAAATATATTTGTTGAGAATAAAGGCTAGGAAAAATTAGTATAGACCAATCGGTTATGTATATTATGTTTTATAGTGCTATAAAGATAAATGTGATAATGAACAGAGGAACGTGGCCGGACTGTTATCCGACGGACACTTGTCCGACGGATAATATTCCGAAAGACATTCATCCGGCTGCAGGGTGGGAATGAGGCTTAAAAATCACGGTTTTATCTAAAACATTTTTAATAGTGGACTGACAAAAGACAATTAAAATAACATATATAACATAAATATATATAATCTTATTTGTTATATACATATATATATATAAATACATAAATATTATATATTAACTTGCATATACATATTATAATATATTAACTAAAAATAATTTATTAAAAAAAAAGATCCTGCCTTAGAATAACATGAAAAGAGGAAATTGTAAAACTACAATATATTATGTGTTAAAAGTACATTGTGAGGGTAGGGACCCATGGATAGGTTCCCAGAGGCAGTTGCGGCGCCCGAGTCACTGATTATAACAGAAAATTTTGGATCGTATGTGCCCTCGGCCGAATGTCTCTTGATTTATTTAAGTAAATCTTATATATTATGTGCTATTGCCTTTAAAAAGTCTAATCTTGAGAATGCACTCTTTTTTTCTAAAATGTTCTTTATCCTGTTGTTTATGATTTCATATTTTTTTTTATTTTCTCAGTTAAACTCCAGAATCAATTTTTTTCAATTGTTAACTCCCATTCTGCTTGATCCTTTCTTATTTTTGAAACTAGTCTTTAAATGCTTGGGTGGGTTGCTCTGTGCCATCCTTCTAGAGAGTTGTTTGTTCTAGGTAACCCTAGTTTTGTTCTTTCAAAAGTGTTCCACATCGTAATATTAAAAGTAGGTTTTCTTCTTGTACCTTGTTGTAGTTCGCCAGTCCAGGTTTTTTCAAAATAATTTAAAAATTCAGATAAAATGTTACTGTTTTGTTTTTCTATTGATTTTACAAAGTAATTAAATGTTTCAACTGCTTCTTCCACTGGCACAAATGCTAATGCTTCTAAGCATTTTTTTCATTATCATACCATATTTTTAACCCAAAGATTGTAATTTTTCTCCACAGGCATTGGGAAAAATGGAAAAAGCATCCATAAATTATTGTATTTTGTAAAAACAATTGTCAAACAATTTATTGCTGCTCTTTCAAAATCTACAGTAATTGAAATAGGATTAATATCTGGATTTTTTTCTTTTATAATACTGAAAATTAAATTATAAGTTTCCTGATTTTTATTTTTTGATATGCAGTATACTAATAGTATGGTATGGTTATCTTCTATTAAAACATGTATTGTATACAACTGAAAACCTAAAGGAGCTGAGTCAAATGTTCCATCACAGAGCCAGTGTTGTTTTTTGAAAGAAGATCTACATTTTTTTTTAGTAGACAGAATGATTACATTTTCACTTTCGTGCATGATGAAATCTTCTGCTCTGGTTGTTTTTCTTAATTCATCATTTAAAATGTTTCCATTTGGTGTTCGCTGTGGACGTACCATTCTGGCAAGAGTTTCTTTTTTAGGTAGTGCTCCTGCTGCTTCAAGGGGGAATTAGATGTGCAATTTTGTATTATGCTTGATGTTACTTCCTCTGAATTTTTAGCAACTTGTTTTATTTTTTCAATTGTTTTCAGAGATAACATTCTTTCCAGGGCCGGACTGGGAATAAAAAGCAGCCCTGGAAATTTATGAAGACCAGCCCTATTTTCCTTTGAGTCGGTAGAATGCACATGTCCCATTTTTCTCAAAGGAGATTACTGAGATACTCTTTCCCCAGATTACTGAGATACTCTTTCCCCATAATTAAATTATATTACTTTGTCTTAAATAAAAGTACCAGATTATAGTTATACAGGCACCCTACAACCCAATTACATCCATTAATCCCCCTTTAAATTGTAGCATTCAAGCCCCAGCTACTGCAGCCCACCGGGAAATCTCTCAGTATCCTGGTAGGCCAATCCGGCCCTGATTCTTTCTGCATCAGGTGGATGTGAATGATGTGATGCGTCTTTTTCAATTATATCATTAATGGTTTTTAGCCTTCCTCCACAAAAACCTTTTTTTTCACATTTCCAATATGTTACATTTTCTTTTTTTTTTGTCTACAATGTATGCATAACCTTCATGTAACATTTTTCTTCATCCTTTACACGTCTTTGTGAACTCCATTTTTTTTATCTGATATGTTTTTTTTAAATGTATTTATTTAAGTGTTTGTGTTGTCTTTTTTACCTCAGTAGTGCACAATATATATTTAAATTCTCCGCTTTTTTAGTGATGACAATTACGCAATTACGTGATTGCGTGATTGTGCTGTTCGGCGTGCAGTCGTAAGCAGTGTATCTCGGACATACGTCTGATGGACGAATGTGCTTCGGCATTCTGTCTGTCGGCATTTTGTCCGAGCACCCAGAGGAAGGCATTATACATTATAGATTAATTTGAACTTTAGAGTAAAAGAAGAAGTTTTTTTAAAATGACTTTATACATCATGTTTAATTTATGGAGAATACTACTTCAAATAGTAACTAATATATAGTTTTGTACTGAAAGGGATACTAAATCCACATTTTTTCTTTAATGATTCAGATAGAGCGGGTAGGGGGGCGGGAGGGGCGGGAATGGGTGGGACCACTACACTACAGGAAAAAAAGCATCTGAGGGCGGCAGGGAGGGGGAAGGAGGGAGAGGGGAGGAGGGAGAGGGGGTCATACAGTGGAGGTGGGAATATAGGGTGGGAAATCGATCTGGGAGTGCGAGGGGAGTAAATGAATTGGGGGGCAGCAACACTGCAGAAAAAATGTGCGTGTTTTTTATTAAATAAAATTGACAAATTTTTGAAATGTCAGGTGGGAGGCTGATACCTACACTAAAGCTAAAATTAACCTTACAAGCTACCTAATTAACCCCTTTACTGCTGGGAATAATACAAGTGTGGTGCGCAGCAGCAATTAGCGGCCTTCTATGACTAATTGCCAAAAAGCAATGGCAAAGTCATATATGTCTACTCTTTCTGATCAAAGAGGATCTTAGAGAAGCATTTACAACCATTTGTGCCATGATTGCACAAGCTGTTTGTAAATAATTCTGATTTCCTATAAGGCTGCCTTAACCTATTTTGACAGTGTTATGCTTGTAGCTCTGTCCAAACTTACTCAGTTTAGCAAAAATCAAAACAAAACAAACAAAAGAACATTTTCATATTTGATTTTGCTAAATCTTGTGAGCTGCTGGTGCAATGCTGAATACGTAGAGCGTATTGCTCTCTGCATTCAGCGAGGTCTTGCGGACCTGATCCGCACTGTTGAATCAGGTCCGCAAGACCTTTGATAATTCGGCCTTCATGTGTGATTTGGATTAAATCCTTCATTACAGTATTATGCTATTTCTTTTAACTCTTTTTTTCTGTAAGGAAATTACAATGTTTATGGCTCCTGTAGCTGTTTATCAAACCTTTGCAATTAAAGAGACATAAACCCAAAAGTATTTATTTCATGATTTAGATAGAACATACAATTTTAAACAACATTTCAATTTACTTCTATTATTTAATGTGCTTCATTCTTCAGATGCACATGGGTGAACCAATAACATGAGGCATTAATGTGCAGCCACCAATCAGCAGCTACTTATCCTATTTAGAAAAGCTCTTCAACAAAGGATTTAAAGGGAATGAAGCATGTTAGATAATAGAAGTAAATAGGAAAGTTGCTTAAAATGACATGCTCTTTCTAAATCATGAAAGAAAAAATGTGGGTTTCATGTCCCTTTAACTATCATTTTACTATACTTGTTTACATCACATTCTGATACATTTTTATTGGGTGTAATCTATTTCTAAACTCACTTGGTTCTCTCGTTGGTTTTGATTCCTACATTTTTTCATTAGTTCATTTATCTATGAGCAACACAACAAAATGAAGCAAGTGGTTTCTGTCAAGTGATCATTATAACTATGACAATCACTTGAGATTGATATCGACATGAATGGTGGGACCTGACTATTTCAAATGAAGATGGTTATAATATATTTCTATGGTGAGGGAGTAATAAAGGAATATTTGGAGAGGTTATGGGGCCTCTATATTCCCCTGGATTGTTATTTTGTTTGGTTTGATAGCAAAAGGTATAGTCACCTGACACAAATTCTAAGTATGTGAAATTTTTTCACAAACTAATATCTAAAAAATACTGAAAGTAACAGCCTAGAATTTGAATACTTATCTTAGAAATTTGACAGCACGGAAATCTACCTGTCAGTATTTCAGTTATTTACTTCTGTTACTGTTCCTTTAATTCAGTTCACTTTTCTGACATCATAGCCTTGCCTATTCTTCCTTTAAAATACTGGCATACCCTAAACTTAGTGCTCAGTATTGTACAGGTGGCCCTTGATTTACAACGGTTCAATTTGCACCGTTTCAGAATAACAACCTTTGTTTTCAGTCATGTGACTGCTATTGAAAAGCATTGAGAAGCAGTGCATTGATTAAAATAGCCAGTAGGTGGAGCTGTCCGCTTGTGTTGCAGCAAAGATATGCAAGCCAAGCAAGCTAAAATGAATCAGTATAACTAGACCTGAGCTATCGAGCAGCTTTCATAGGAACAAGATCTTCCGGTTTATAAATCAGTCCAGATTGGAATGCATAGAAATAATTGTTTGCAGAAAAATGCAAGTAAAGTGTGTGTTGTGTGAATATTTTATTAGGTTTATAATGCTGTTTAGCAAATGTTTTTGTTTATGTAACTTAGTTTAATTATATATTCTGTGTTGCGTGATTATTTTATTAGGTTTATAATGCTCTTTAGCATTTAAAGTCTTCATTTCAAAGCTTTAAAAATAATGTATTAGGTGTTACTTATGGCAATTTTGAGAGGGGCCTGGAACCTAACTCCCTCACTTCCCATTGACTTACATTATAAACTGGGTTTCAATTTACAACGGTTTCGATTTACAACCATTCCTTCTGGAACCTAACCTAACTGAGGGCTACCTGTATTGTAGTAGCATCAAGCAACAGCTCTGGAACTGAGCTCTAAATCTTTCTGGTTTACAACTAAACTTATTACTTTGTTAATCTACTCTTGCATAACGACACCTTGTTTAACTTTTGATGGACATTGTATCACTCATGAGATTGTTGCAACATTTGAATTTGTAACACCTATTCCAAGAATTGCTACAACCTCTGTCTTACTCACAGTGCAGTTGCACTGAGATCCTGCATATTTTCCTGAAACAAATTTCATTCTGCAACAGCGCTATCACAAAGTCTCCTGCTAAGTTAAGTATTATTCTAGTAACAGGACTTACCTATTTCTATGATAAAGTAGTTTTTATTATTTTGTTATCATTACATAAAAACAGAAGAAAGAAAAATACACTGTAACAATAAGATTATTAAGTCAGAAAAAAAGGGTAAAAGTTACATTTTTTAAGTCATCAAATATCAATGTTTACAGATCTCAACTTAAGACATAAATAAGTATTACATTCTGTAAAGGTTAAATTATTAGGTAAGGTTTCTCTAACAACCTCTGAAAGAAAAATTGTAAAGCAACCATTTTCCTACATGTGAGGAATGATAGTAAAAGGCAAAAAGAAAGAGAAGAAGAAGGTAGGGTTAGAGAAGGTGGGAGAGAGTAGTAGGGGAAGAACTGTCCTGGGACCATTTCATCTTACCTATAATATTTGGTTTAGAGTCTGTTCAGCCTCGGAGAAACCCTGGGACTGTGGGGGAAAAGGACCATGTATTAGGGGCACCTCATCATCAGTAAACTCCATACTATGACGAGTCGTGCATAATCCAATAATACCAAACCTTCTGGAAGGTTTCTTGGGTGTCTTGTATAATAGCTGCTTGTGCCGACATACTGTAGTAGTGTTTGATCTTAAATACAATCTCCCCCCAAGATGGAGCCCCCTCCCTCCAATGGCGCGCTATACAAACCCGTGTAGCTGTGCAAGTTATCTTAATAAATTGATTTATGAATTTATTAAACTCCTTAAGTCTAGTGTGTAGTAGTGCTTGTTCCATAGAAAGTTTGATGGGGCTATCTAGAATAGAGCTCAAAAATTGGGACAGTTGGTTCCAGATTCTATATGAGTGGGAGCAGTCCGACCACATATGTCTGTAATTACCCTCTTCTCCACATCCTCTTTCACAGAGTTTAGATCCATTTCTGATAGCGTGTGAAGTTATCAGTGGAGTGAGGTACCAACGGAAATTGGTCTTGATACAGCTTTCAAGCATGTCTGCACTTAGCAAACCTCTCCCTGAATTATATACAATTGTATGCCAATTTTGTATATCAATTTCCATATCTAAATCTTTTTCCCATTTAATTTGCAATGGGGTTTTGGTGTTCCCTGAGGCCGATTGAAGTGCCTGGTATATTTGCGATATAGTTTTCTTAGGTCTGGATGACGAGCTACAAATGATTTCTAATGCAGTGAGAAGTCTACTAGAACCTGCTGGTAAAAGGTGTTGTATAGTAGAGGTGATTTGTAGGTATATGAACCAATTGAGTTTGACATGGGGTTTTGGTGTTCCCTGAGGCCGATTGAAGTGCCTGGTATATTTGCGATATAGTTTTCTTAGGTCTGGATGACGAGCTACAAATGATTTCTAATGCAGTGAGAAGTCTACCAGAACCTGCTGGTAAAAGGTGTTGTATAGTAGAGGTGATTTGTAGGTATATGAACCAATTGAGTTTGACTGGGTGTAGTTTGTCTTGTAGTTGAGTGTAGGTTAGTATTTTGCCCCTTTCTAATAAGTCAGCTATCCTATATAGTCCTCTGTTCTCCCACTTCCTAATAATTGGAATTAATTCTAGTTTAATTATACATCTAAGCGGGGTTTTGATAGAACCTTGGGGTAGTAGCTTAAGAGATAAGGTTAGCTTGGACCACTGCTTAGTCATGAAGTCTGAAATTAGAAATTTGTTGTGATTTCTACTCGAGCATCGCTTTGGATCCCACAGAACCATCTCACATGGCTCTACCTCCGTAACGTCGGACTCGTGTTTTTTCCAGATGATTTCATCTTCTAAGTCATTGAGGAGGGTGGTTTGTGCAAGTCTGGCCGCCTGACAATAATGTTTAAAATTTGGTGCCCCAACACCCCCAATTTTCTATGTCTGTTAAGTATATTTGAGGAGATTCTAGCTCTTTTATTGCCTCTTATGAAACTGCGTTTTTGAAGGTCATCTAGATCCTGTGTCGGGATATTTATTGGCAAGGTGCGGAACAAGTATAGGATCCGTGGTAGCACTGTCATTTTAACCGCCGATAGCCTTCCAAACCAAGAGAATCTTAGTTTGCTCCAGCTATTCAGGTCCTGTTTGATAGACTTATATATTGGTGGATAGTTGGCCTGGTATAGATCTGATGAGCATCTTGTTAGGTTAATCCCCAAATATCTAAGGTGTTGTTTGACCCATTTAAATTCAAAATTTAATTCTATCAGCTTTTTGGTATGATCTGGTAACTCTATGGGCATAGCTTCACATTTACTTTATATCCGGAAATTTTGGAGAATAGTTCAAGAGTGTAATAGAGGTTTGGTAGTGTAAGCATTGGTCTGGTCAGAGAGAGAAGGATGTCGTCCGCGAAGAGAGTAAGTTTATATTCCTTTCATTTTATCATAATTCCTGTAATGTCAGGGGATTTTCTAATGTGTTGGGCCAGGGGCTCTGTACATATTGCAAACAACAAAGGGGTTAATGGGCACCCTTGACCAGTTCCATTGAGAACCGCAAATCTATCAGACTGATGACCCATAGCCCTAACCCGTGCTGTAGGAGTGGAATATATGTTTTTGATTGCATCCATGAATGGTCCCCAATGCCAACCCCACTCAAGACCGCTTGCATAAAGTCCCAATCAACTCTATCAAACGCCTTCTCTGCGTCCAAAGAGAGCAACAGAGAAGGCATCTTTGTCTCATGTAGATAATCTAGCAGAGCTACCATTCTCCTAATATTATCTGGTGCTTCTCTGTTTTTAATGAAGCCAACCTGATCAGGGTGGATTAACTTGGGGATGAGGTGTTTGAGGCGGTTAGCTAAAATTTTTGTGAAGATTTCTAGGTCCTGATTTATTAGGGAAATTGGTCTATAATTGTGGCAAAACGTCTTATCTTTGCCAGGTTTGGGGAGAACTATAATTTTGGCTTCTAGGAGTTTGGGGGGGGGGGGGGGGATAATATGGCCTTGCAGAATATGGTTACAAAATTTGATCAGATGAGATGTAAGAGAAGATTTAAATAACTTATAGTAATCGCCAGGGAAGCCATCTGGACCATCCGCTTTCCCTGGTTTTAAATCCTTTAAAACATTTAGCACTTCCTTGTTCGTGATGTCTGCATGTAAGGAGTCTAGTTCTTGTTGGGAAATATTAGGCATGTCAGCCTCCTCTAAGAATTTGTCAAGTAAAGTTCATGTTTGTATTGTTTTATCAACTTTCCTCCCATCATATAGAGAACCATAGTATGTCGCAAATGTATTGACTATGTCTTTTGGTTTTGAGGTCAGTTCCCCTCCAGAGTTGCAGAGTATAGGGATAGATATATCCCTGGTTTTGTTACTAATTTTATTGGCTAGAAATCTGTCTGGCTTGTTTGCATAGATGAAGTATTTAGATTGTAATCTTAACCCAGCTCTTAACGACTGATCATTGAGTAGGTTGTCCAAGATTTGTCGTTTGTCTTGTAATGTTTTATATGTGCTGTTTGAGCCTGTTAGTTTGTGTCACTTCTCTAAGGTTGCTATTTCTCCTTGAAGGGTGTTAAATAATGCTTTTGCTTTGTGTTTAGTGTGTGCTTTAATTTGAATTAATAGACCCCTCATAACTGATTTATGAGCCGCCCACACCTGAATGGGATTGTCTACTGTATTTGTGTTGATATTCCAATATTTTAACATGTTCTTAAGTATTGCCTCTCTATGTATAAGATTTTTCATGATTGTGGGATCATACGTCCAGCTTTTCATAGAGCTGGGTGGGAGAAATGGAGGAGGACATAACATTTGTTAACAGTATTTGGCTCAAAAAAATGTAATCCAGCCTGAAATATTTTCGATGTGCCGTAGAAAAAAAAGTGTTGTCTGAGGTTGCTCCGTATAGGGCTTTCCAGGAGTCCAATAAATTATGACCCTCCATGATGTTTAATATTGATTTAATTTTCCTGTTGTCCCTATTGTATGTGTTAGGGTGTTGGGTGTTTGGTAGTTGGCCCTGTGTATATAAAAAAAAACATTAAAATCACTAGCTAGGAAAATTCTGGTTGAGTTCCAGCTGGAAAGGAGGTAGGATAGCCTATTAAAAAATAGTTCTTGCTGTTCATTTGGAGCATACACCTTGCAAAATACAACTTCAACTTCATTTAAAGTACCTCTAATGATTATGTATCTACCTTCCTTATCGATGATGGTGTCAGTAGGGTTAAAATTTAGGGAGGAATGTAGCAGGATAGACACCCTTTCTTTTTTTCTTATCAATGGTGGCATGGAAGTGTAAAGGGAACTGTCTCTCCCAGTACTTTGGAATATGTCTGGACATAAAATGGGTCTCCTGTAGAAATATCACATTAGCTCCTAGATGTCTATATTGGGAAAGAGCTTTTCTTCTTTTTGTATCAGAATTAAGGCCCCTCACACTGTGAGAGATTAGGGTAATACTAGGGGAGGTCATTAGAATGTTTGGCGTATATAAAGGGTCTCCCCTTGGCTCGTAAGAACTTGAATAAGTGATATAAAACAGCTCACCTAGTCCCATGGTCCTGTAGGCCCAGATGGAAGGTTCCGCCCATCGCCATTGTGTTAAAATTATCTGCAGTCCTTTTGGAGAAGGGAAGAAAGGGGGGAAGGAAAGAGTGAAGAAAGAGAAAGTCTGAAAAAGAGAAAAAAAAACAGGTTATTAATGCTAAAAACATTGTAGATGAGTCGTATGAGCAAACCTGATGTAAAAAAAAAAACAGTTATATTCCTGGTGCAACATATATAGATCTAGGGGGGATCTCAGGAACCAGGGAGATGCCAACTATCTCCCAATATAACACTTCTGGGGATGATTCATGTTAAAAGGTATAAACTGATGGCACAGTATAAATATCTAACTTCTCTAGGCCTACCGTAAATTAAATAACAACATTTTAAACTTTCTCGCAATAACTGTACAGTCCAACAAAAATTTAAGGAAAATAATGACCTCCTAAGGGCATAACATTTAGTTCAAACTGTATACAGACTTAGATCTGAAGCTCATATAGCGGTATTGTTGTCCCACATGTTCCTCTGGCTGCTGCAACCTGTAAGGAAGAAAAGAAAATAACCTAGACATTTTGTACTGAGTCCTTCATTTATTCTTTTGTCTCAGGAGTTCTTGACCACTGTGATTTCTGTGATTTCAAGGGTACTCGTTGTGGTTTGGGCTTCTCTGATGGTAGTGAGGGTTCTAAAATAGCCAGGGTTTCTAATCCCAGAGCTTCACATATGTCCGGGATCCCTACTGCATCTCTGATTGTGAGAATTTTGTTATCCTTGGTTATGTGCAGGGCAAATGGATAGCCCCACTTGTATGGAATTTGTTTTTTTCTTAGTAGTTAGGGGTCGTAGAGTCCCTCTTCTTTGAAGTGTTCTAGTGCTCAGATCTTGAAAGAAGTGAATTACATTGCGCCTGAACTTGAAAGTTGGCTGTTTGGCTGCTTCTCTGAGAATTTTGTCTTTTTCAGGAAATCTTAAAAATGCCACAATAATGTCTCTGGGTGGGAGGTCAGCCCTGGGTCTGGGTTTTAAAGCTCTATGGGTTCTTTCAATTTCTATTTCTGTGGAGGGATCCATTCCTGTGCGCAAAACAGAAGATGAAGATAGGAGGGGAGATCTTCGTTTTTGACAGATTCTGGAATACGGTTTAGGCGAATGTTACTTCTCCTATTTCTGTTTTCCATATCTTCAATCTTATCTAGTAGGTCATCAACCACTTGTTGTTGCTGTGAGACCTGTTGAACCGCCATCTCCACATCTTCTACTAAGTTGTCATTGTTGTCTTCCAAGGTTTCTACTCTTGAGCCCAGTTCAGAAATATCTTTTTTAATGTCACTTAGGCTCTCGTTCATGGATGTGTGCATAGTGTCCATTTTAGCCCAGAGTTTATCAAAACTATTAGTGATATCCTGTTTGGAGACAAGCAGATGTAGATCTGCTCTGGTTAAGGGAGTAGTATCCCCCATAGTGTCAGACATTGTTGCTGTGATCTTATTAGCTTCCTCTGTTTCTGTGGTTTGAATTTGAGGGTTGTCCCCCTGGGAAGGCTTGAAGAAGGAGGTAACAGGTGTAGGTTTTCCTGATTTCTCCAGCTTGCTTAATCTCTTTGAAGCCATTCCAACCTCCTTATACATGTAGAAAATGAGGAACTGCAAGTCACAAAATCGTTATGTCTGGTAGTCTGTATCACTTTAACCTTTTTACTCCTTCCTCTTTGCTTGCTGAATAGCTGCTGGATCTACTAGGCTGCAATACCACCTTTGGCCACAAGATGGTAGACTCGCCTTATAAATGGAAGATCTTTTGAAAAAATGAACCCAGCAAAAAAATTAAGTATAGGCCCAGACCCCAGTCTATATTTGCTTTTACTGGCCAATCCCTGAGTTTTCCATAGAAAATTAATCCTTGAGATTATGTCTCTCCTAGTGACCTGTAACAGCTATAAAAATTGCCCAATATTGTTTGTCCAAGAGTCTTCTTACCATTGATCTATAACGTTGTGCTAAAGGATTGAGGAACCTTGTCAAATATGCCACGTGTTATGTGTGGTGATATATGCATTGTAGTTATGTTGCTATATCTATCTTAAGGCCATGTGTCTGGCTGGCAACTAAGGTACACCTTATATCTGCAAACAATCTTGTTATCGAGTATGGTAGTAGATCAAAGATGCGACCTCTGTGGTTTTAAGTTTCCATCATATTCCCTGTATCGGGTGTCAGCGTCTCTGTTTTTAGAATAGGGCAAGTAGTAGTAATATGTCCGGTACTCACATTTAAGATGCCTCTTGCCGGGTAAAGGACTGTATGTCAATCCGATTAGGGTATTTCTTTAGTGACTGTGAGTAATTGCTGCCTGCGTCGTTACCTGTTTTAGCATTGTGCGTCATATAGCTGTATCTACTCAGCTGGGTAAATCAAAAGAAAAAATGGCGACGCCCAGAATCTAGTGCCTGTTTCGTTTATAGCTGTTGCCGTTAGTCAGTTCTTAAAAAGAGCTTCCTCTGAGTTCACTACACCTTCATGAATCTTTGAGGCTTATTGGTGTCCCCCATAGTGCAAAACTGGAGGAGTGCTGGCTTTTCTCCCTGACCCTAAGTACGGAGCTCTAGCTGAAAAACTCCATCTTGGAGCCCCGCTAGACTCTGCCTCGACTTACCTATTTTAAGCTGTTACTTGCTTAACTTTAATAAATCAGGATAGTGTTTGTAAAAAATTACCGTCTTTTCAGACTCTGACGTCACCTAACTGGACGGAACGCTACGTATTGTTTGACTCCTCCTCCAAACTTTCTCCGGTAGCTACCACATCACTCTCATTGCTGTCAATACCATGGAACAGAAAATAACTTTTCTCACACCCAAAGGAGTCACTCATACTACACGCTTAAGGTATTTTTTTTTATACTTTATTCGAAAGTGGCATTAAACAACTAACATTCCATAAAGGGGAAATCATAATAAATATACTCAAATGGTCACATATAACGGATCAACATACCTTAAAGGAATGCTCTTAAATTAATTGGGACTAAATCGACCTATCTATACTAACTGTATTTCGCAGTAAGATTAATATATAATTATTACTGCTCAACCTGAAACTATCTAGTAAAGATAATTTATCATCAAAGTAGAAAATTCACTATCATCCTGATATTCACTCATTCATAGTGATTATCTCATCAATAGTGATACAATCAAATTTTCTTAAAACCTGAGATCCATCTTATTATTTGCATATCGTTACATAATACTAAGCCCTACAATGGAACCAGCAGATTTACCACAAATAGTATATAACCTTTCCCAAAAGGTAGATCAATTGGGACAAGGCCTAAGAGATCTACAGATAGAAAATCAATCTTTGAGGAACATTATTAGTGATTCAATTGCAGTTAAATCTAATCAACAAGACCTCACACCTGAACCACAGGTATTCTTACCTGACACATTTGCCAATAACAGGAAAGCATACAGGCAGTTCAAAAACGCCTGTCACTTGCTCTTTAATTTAAAACCTAGAAGCTACCCTACAGAGAGAGTAAAAGTACTGACAACTAGGGGGCGGAGCCAACTGCCGAACTAGACAGTCGCATGTTTCCTGAGCTCTTAGGCCTGGACTAACCAATATAGTTATTCCCAACAAGATACTGAACTAAATCAGAATATATATACTCATTAACTAGCCCACAATCGACAGATTATATTTCAGAAGACGAAGCATGCAATTTGCCCAAGTCCCGGCAGCTCCTTCAGGTGCAAGCCCCTGCACTATATACAGCAAAATCTGCGGGCCTTCCTCCACCGGTACCTACCCGAGCCCATATGAGGCAAAGTCTGCAAAAATACCCACAAATGAACATACCTATGAGTCGGTATATGTCTTGCTGCAAAATTTTGGTCGACAGATGACACGATGTTTCTCTGACTTATCTGACACTTTGGAGTCGACATTGGGGAGAGCAGACTGCACCGCGCCAGAAATCAAAGAGCCTTGCAGCACACAGGAGGAGATGCCTTTAACTTGCCTGTTGCCAATGCCTCATATTTCCCAGCTCATCAACAATAATAGTGCAGAGACTTGTAAACCATCGCAGAGACATACTACCTTACCTCTCGCTGACCTCTCGCTGACCACTGAGCCGAGTATCGCAACGCTATTGGAATGGAATCTGCAGCGGGTGGGTGATAGTTTGCTGTCTGGGCCTAAATTATACATTGCAGAGTTGGAGGTACTTTGCTGGTCCTTGGCTTATGATAGTGGAGGATGGACCGATCACTCAGTTATGGCGCAAGCCTCAGAGGTCACCCACGTGGATGAAGAATCCTCATACATCAAACTACCGCAGACTGGGTATTGGATAGACTTATTACACTAACCCTGGTACGTGGAAAAACTTTGCAGTGCTGCTGGGTTTTTTCTCTGTGAGTTCACTCAGGATCGATAACACTCCTTTTGGCTATAGACTTTCTTGTGACTGTTGCCTGCATTGAGTCAATGTTCACGAATCATTAGTAGGGATACATCTTATTTAGGATATTTTGGTATGTTGGAGTAGGCTGGAAGACTTAGGTTTGAACGTATACTCCTCATGCCATGCGTTATATAATTTTATGACATAGTGAAATATACCATGCTACTTTTGCTTTTAAGTTTATAATGGTTATAGATGATAACATGTATAGATATAGTTATTTTCCTATAGGTTTATCTTTATTTATAACATAGATATTTATATTAGCTCTATAGGTGTCCTGACTTTACACTGGGCCAACACATACATGCTCTTTTAAAGGATACTCCCAGCTTCTGCTACTTACATATCTAATGTGAGTTATCTATAAACACCCTCTAAGCACTACCGTATGCTTTCAACTCAGAGATTATCTCGTCTGTGCTGTGTGCGTCTGCATCATATCTAAGTCTGATAATAGTATATGACAGCGTTATGGATGTAGGTAATAGTCATTTCAGTGAGAACTGGTTCAATCTAAATGTAATATTTGAAACTACAGAATAATTCTATTTTTTTGTTAATGGCTCAACTTCTCAAAACATAGAAATGGCGGCTATAAGGTCAGTTGAGCTATCTATTGAGATACTCAGAGTCAGCTAGATCGTATAATATTAGTCTAGAACCTTTTGAAAATAATTAGACCATAACTACATAGCTCTTGAATGACTCCCATTGTTTTTAGTATTCCACATGTTTGTAATTCTAAGGTATTCTTCCCCAGTTTCTGTTTACTTATGCTTGTAGCTGCTCTTATTATTATGAATAATGCTGGGCAACTCTCTCTCACTTTGACATCCCTGTGTAGGTTGTTGTAGTGTGATATTTTACCTATGATTTAGTACTGATTGCACCTCCCTAACGCTCCAATGGGCACGTTTGTTGCACTAGCCTCACATACTTAAGTCTCTAGACTGCTATATGCCAGCATTTATTAAGTAGTATCTTGCAATAGCAGTCTAAGGTATCTAGCAATAACTAAGGCGGATGAGTATGACATTTCACTATGTGCTTATAATACTTTTTGGGAAAGATACTAACTAAAGCTGTTTCACTGTCTTTAATATGACCTGCGGGATATAAGTCTATATGAAGTTAAGTATCACTACTCTATAATCATTTCACATATAGGATCACCTCCTACTCCGTGATCTCCTGTTATAGCCCCACTAGTCTGCTAACCATCTTTTTACATATAGTCATACTAGATTGACAATCTGATATAATGCTACCGGTAGCCTCTAAGTTACTCCTTCTGTATTTTGACATACCTTATAGGCCGATATTTCAAGCCTCTATTATAGAATGGTCATTTTGAGATTGACTTTGTTTTTCGTTATCTAGCCTTACCAAGCCAGAATATACATTAAAGACAAAGTAACACAGATAGAGCTATTGTATAGTGTACTAGTTTTTATATTTAGAATGGTTCTGGAGGACCCTTGGAGGTAAATTGGCACACTATGTTATATTACTCCTTACTTATGCTTTTATATCTTTTATGTCCTGCCTTCTTTAAATAATGTTGCTAAGGTCCTAGCGTGACTGTTATAGCTAACCGTTAGCCTTATAAATACATTAGAGTTATGCTTAGGTAATCACCTCATCTAGTTTAGATGATATTGGAGGTTACCATCGGGGAAACATATGGCTTATGTTTGTATCTGTGTGTCGGTTACATCAAGCTGCTAAGTGGCCTTAATGACCTTCCAAAGTTTTAATGACATTCTTGGTTATGACAGATGATAGATGATAATAGACACAGGTGACTGCTAATGATACGTGTAATCTCATTATTATAAATTGCTACTATGCTAACAGAGCAGGCCATACCATACTGTATATACATACAGCTCTTTTATATACTCCCATACCATATTATGCTGCCAAATATCATAGGGCTCACACAGTCCTCTTCTCCTATAGCTAACTCCTTGTATACTACCTTAGGTATCCCGCCATGTTCCTTATACAACCTTTACATATATGGCTCCGCTCCTCCACCCCTTCCCTCATTTACATAGCGGTGCTTACCCGCTGAAATTCCCTCCCCCACCTTAATATACACTCAATGTTTCTCTTCTAGAAGCTCCTAGTGAGCTATCCACCTGCCCATCAGATATATTTTGCTCTTCTAGCCCTATTTGCCTAAAATTGTGTATCCAAATGGTCAGTCATGTATGCTATTTATTGTAAAACCGAGGTTTCATTTGCCTGTCAATATTATAATTCACAATTGCTGAAATGGTTTGCCTTATTATGTTTGTATCTGTTTATTTACCAAAGGGCGCACTATGTTTTATGTCTGTTATGCTAAACCTCAATAAAAATATATTTAAAAAAAAATAATTACTGACAACTATATCTTTCTTAAGGGATGAGCCTAGAGTGTGGGCTGACAATTTCTGTGAAACTGACGATCCTATCTTAGGATCTCTATATGATTTCTTTTCATCCATGGATGAACTTTTTTTAGACACAGACATTCAACTGACAGCTGAGGCCTCCATGAGGAATTTAAAACAAGGGAAATGACCCGTGGAGGAGTATATAACAGAGTTTAAACAGTACACAACCGACTCACAGTGGAATCCTATAGCCCTAAGAAATCAATTCAGGTTTGGGCTTGCAGAAAGCTTAAAACATGAACTAGCCAGAATAGAATTACCCAAAACCTTAGATGCTTTGATGAGGATGGCTACTCAGATAGACAGAAGACTTTGGGAGAGAAGGACTGAACGTTACTCTACAGATACCCACACAAAGAGTTTTACAAGTTGTAACTTGCCACAACCTTCTACCACCAATAAAACCCAATCAGAACCCATGGAGATTGGAGTCCTAAGAGGTTCTTTATCCCCGGAAGAGAGAACCCATAGACGAATCAAAAACCTTTGCATGTACTGCGCAAATCCTATGTACACGGTTAAAGATTGTCCAGTTCTATTAAAGAACAAGAAAAGTAAGTCTATCTTTATTCAATCTTCAGAACAAAATGAAAAAAGGTCTTTTTACTGTATCTTGTCTCTCCTTTTGCAGTGGGATCAAAACCAATTGAATACTGAAGCGATAATCGACTCAGGAGCCTCTAGGAATTTTATTGATTACGATATTGTAACATTTTATAAAATTCCCCTGATAAAGAAGAAAACACCAGTTTCCATTTGTGTTATTGATGGGTCCACAATCAGTACTGGTACGATTACACACCACACCGGGCGCTACTATCCCATACGGTCATTTGTATCCACTGAGCCAACCTGAGCTGGATCATTTAAAAGAATACTTAGAAGACAACTTACATAAAGGTTTCATCAGGGCATCTACCTCTCCAGCATGAGCAGGAATGTTCTTTGTCCGGAACAATGATTCTTCCCTCAGACCGATAATTGATTATCGCAAGCTTAACAAGTGAACAATCAAAAACAGGTACCCTTTACGTTTAATCCCGGAGTTGATCGAATGACTGTCACGTGCCACCATTTTCTCTAAACTTGATCTTAGGGGTGCATATAATATTATACTAATAAGTAAGGGTGATGAGTGGTTAAAAGCGTTTAGGACAAAATATGGCTTGTACGAATATCTTGTAATGCATTTTGTCTTATGAAATGCCCCAGCCACTTTTCAACATTGCATAAATTATGTTTTTAGGGACCTCCTTGATGTCTGTATGGTCGTCTATCTCGACGATATCCTCATTTATTGAAAATCCAAATCAGACCATATCAAACATTTACGCTGGGTCAGACCATATCAAACATGTATGCTGGGTACTGTCTAGACTCAGAGTACATAAATTGTATGTAAAATCTGAAAAATGTGTCTTTCACACCAACAACATCTCATTTCTAGGTTACAAAATATTACCAAAAGGAATCCAAATGCAAAACGAAAAAGTTGATGCAGTTAAAGATTGTCCACTTCCAAAAACTAAAAAAATCTCAAGCGATTCCTAGGTTTTGCCAATTACTATAGAAAATTTATCAGGGGATTCTTGAAGGTAGCAAATCCACTCACTAAACTTACGAGTTCATCTACACCATTCCATTGGACTCCAGAAGCCACTTCTGCGTTCAACCTACTGAAAACTTGCTTTACTTCTGCTCCCATATTCAGATTTCCTGATCCAAATCATCAATACATACTAGAGGTCGATTCATCATATTTTGCTATAGGAGCTGTTTTATCACAGAGAATTTCTCTCAAAGAGCCTATTTACCCTATATCTTACTTTTCAAAAGTAATGAATTCTGCCGAAATGAACTACCCTATAGGGGAAAAAGAACTTCTTGCTATAAGTTACTCCCTAGAACACTGGAGACATTTGCTTGAAGGAACTAAGTTACCGATTATCATATTCACAGACCACAAAAATCTTCAATATTTACAAAACAACAAAACATTATCATCAAGACAAGTTATTGGAGCTTATACTTCGCCAGATTCAACTTTAACATTTTTTACAGACCTGCTATAAAAAACGGAAAAGCTGATGCCCTCTCTCGTTTGTTTGAGAAACCAGAAGTAACCCCCCACGACAACTTCCATAATACCAACAAAACGTTTTATTGGGATTTCAACTCAACTCCTTGCTGATATAAAACGTTCCTCCGAAAAAGAGATCAACATGCCTCATTCTGATCTAACCAAAAATGCTGATATTTTTTACTACAATGATAAGATTTATGTACCATTTGATTTAAGACCAATGCTACTAAAGACTTACCATGATACACCTCTGTCTGTTCATCCAGGCATTCAACGAACATTGGAACAGCTTACCTGGAATTTTTGGTGGCCTAATATGAAAAACACTGTACAATAATATATCCAATCCTGTATCATTTGTGTCACATCTAAATCAGATTAAAAAAAACACCCAATGGTTTTTTAATGCCCTTACCTATACCTGATAAACCTTGGAAACATGTAGCTATGGATTTTATTGTTGAATTACCCATTTAAAAAAAATCAAAACACTATTTTAGTTGTCATAGATTTATTTACGAAAATGGCTCACTTTGTTCCCTACCATAAGCTTTCCACCTCTTCTGAAACTGCTATCATTTTCTTCAATAACATCGTCAAACTACATGGCATGCCACCTATACTTACGACTGACAGAGGGACACAATTCACATCCCACTTCTGGACCAAACTCTGTGAAATAACTCAGATAGACCATCAGTTTAGTACCTCCTTCCATCCCCAAACCAACAGGCATGCAGAAAGGCTAAACCAATGGTTACAGCAATACCTCAGGTGTTATTGCTCGTACCACAAGAATGACTGGGTAAAATTTTTACCAATGGCAGAATACACCTTTAATAATTTAGGGAATTCTTCCACAAATATGACCCCTTTTTATGCAAACTATGGGTATCATTCCTCTTTTACCCTATCTTCAAATACTGGATCAGATTCTCCCCTAGTCAACAAATTAAACCACTCTTTATTAGAGAATTTCAAAATTATTCACCAAAACATCCAAAAAGCTCAAGCCTCCCAGAAAAATTATTATGATCTATGCAGGAGGATCCCTCCAAAATATTCAGAGGGTGACATGGTCTGGCTTTCTACAAAGAACATGAAATTGCAAATCCCCAGTAAAAAACTTGCTGGTCTTTTCATCGGACCGTTCCCAATACAACAAATTATTAATGACAATGTAGTCACTCTGAAACTACCATCTAAAATAAAAATACATCTGACATTTCATGTTTCATTTATAAAGCCTTATAAGTCTACAAGAGTCACTCATACTATGTTACCCCCTATGCTACAGATCTCGGAACCTGACTAATATGAAGTCCATTATTTTCTTGATTCCCGATATCGTAGGGGAGAATTGCAATACTTTGTTCATTGGAAACAAATTTCATCGGATGACGACACTTGGGAGCCAACCTCTAATATTAATGCTCCCAGGCTTGTATCTCTTTTTCACCTCAGATTTCCTGATTGGCCAAGGCCTCACACTGTGGAACAGCTTGTTTGAAGAGGGGGTCACGTCAGGATTTCAGTTATTTACTTCTGTTACTGTTCCTTTAATTCAGTACATCATAGTCCTGCCAATTCTTTCTTTAAAATACTGACAGACCCTAAACTTAGTGCTTAGTATTGTATTGTAGTGGCATCAAGCAACTGCTCTGGAACTGAGCTCTAAATCTTTCTGGTTTACAACTAAACCTATTACTTTGTTAATCTACTCTTGCATAACGACACCTTCTTCAACTTTTGATGGACATTGTATCACTCATGAGATTGTTGCAACATTTGAATTTGTAACACCTATTCCAAGAATTGCTACAACCTCTGTCTTACTCACCGTGCAGTTGCACAGAGATCCTACATATTTTCCTGAAACTGATTTAATTCCGCAACAGCACTATCACGCAGTCTCCTGCTGTAAATTATTATTCTACTAACAGGACTTACCTATTTTTAGCCGTTACTTGCTTAACTTCAATAAATCAGGATAGTGTTTGTAAAAAATTACCTTCTTTTCAGACTCTGACGTCACATAACTGGAGAAAACGCTAGGTATTGTTTGACTCCTCCTCCAAACTTTCTCCGGTAGCTACTCTCATTGCTGTCAATACCACGGAACAGAAAATAACTTTTCTCACACCCAAAGGAGTCACTCATACTACACGCTTAAGGTACTGTTTTGATACTTTATTTGAAAGTGGCTTTAAATGACTAACATTCTATAAAGGGGAAATCATAATAAATATATTAAAATGGTCACATATAACGGATCAACATACCATAAAGGAACACTTTTAAATTCATTGGCACTAAATCGACCTATCTATACTAACTGTATTTCGCAGTAAGATAAATATATAATTATTACTGCTCAACCTGAAACTATCTAGTATAGACAACTTATCATCAAAGTAGAAAATTCCCTATCATCCTGATATTCACTGATTCATTGTGATTATCTTATCAATAGTGATACAAACACATTTTCTTAAAACCTGAATCTGCAGCTGAGTTTCATCTTATTATTTGCATATCATTACACTACCCATCAACATCAAATTGCTGTTGTTAGATATAAAATTAAGTTTTCTCAATTAGCCAAATGTTAAAGGGACATAATACTCCTATGCTAAATCACTTGAAACTGATGCAGTATAACTGTAAAAAGCTGACAGGAAAATATCACCTGAGCATCTCTATGTATAAAAGGAAGATATTTTACCTCACAATCTCCTCAGCTCAGCAGAGTTAGTTCTGTATAAAAAGTTATACTCAGCTGCAGCCCAGCTGCAGGGAAAAAAAATAAATGAAGAAATGAACAGCAGCCAATCAGCATCAGCAGTGCTGAGGTCATGAACTCTTTTACTGTGATCTCATGAGATTCCACTTAACTCTCATGAGATTTCATAGCAAACTTCCTTTAAACTGAATAGGGAAATAAGATGAGAGTGCACGTAAGCTCGCCCCTACCGCTGTCCCGGGACAGACATACTGATATGCTGCTTAGAAATCCTTTACAATGGGATGTGGCTACTGAGGAACTTTTGAGGTAAAATATCTTTCTTTTTTACATAGAGATGTTCAGGTGATATTTTCTAGTCAGCTTTTTACAGCCCCCCCCCCCCCCCCAGTTTGCTGGGTCTCAGCCTCTTTTATTGCAATATTGTTGACATTTTCTGTAATCTATTATATGCTTATGCCAATACCTGTTAACTTGAAATTATTGTAATTTTCCTTTTTTTTTTGTCATATGGCAATCAATGTATGATATTAGTTTTGTACAACCTCAATAAAAAACTATTAAATAAAAAAAACAAAAAAAAATCTTCATATAATGATGTAAGGCCAGGGGGCATGCCTAATTAAGGTGGCATACAAATAACATTTTGTTTCGTTGTGCCATGCTGTGCTGACCCTGACCTATCCCAATGCTGCCGGCTGACATCACCATAATGTCTACAAGATCATTTTCAAGAAAATTATTGCCAATTTGAGCACATACTCTCATACCTCGTCAAGTGTCCGGCATCCAGCAGTAGCGTCCCAGGTTGGAAAGTCTGGACTCACTCAAAATTATTAGGACCCTTTTTAACCTCTTAAATCCTAGAGGTCTTCCAGGAAATGTTGGAAAGTATGCACTCTCAAAAAAGGTTGCCATCCCTGGACTAAGTGGTTTTATAACTCTGTTTCTAAAGGATATTTGTAAGAATACTCTTTAGGGCCTGTTTCTAATGTGTTCTTTTTAAGCACAGGCATTTTTTATATTTTATTTAGTGAATTCAGTTGTAGTTTTACAGATCCCAAGCATCTAAAATGACCTGCTAGTGGGCGTCATAACTTTAGAACAGAAATGCTCCAAAAAAACATATGAGCTGTGAAATATTCTGTACAACAAAAACTGATGTTCTCTCTCAAGGGAAAAGCTTTCCATAATAAGTGAGAATATTTAAAAAAAAAAAAAAAAAAGCATCTCATTTTTATGTCTGAGTCTTCCGCCTTTAAAATATGTGAATTTGAAACATAAAAAAATAAGTGCATTTATTAAATGATATATTTTACACCTTCCAGAATAAAATATAGCCTACTATTGTAGTTTATTTCTTGGCACATTAATATAAACTTTCAATAAAATGGAGAAAAGTAATTTAAAATTACTTTAAAGGCTATTTTTCTTTGTTGCATCTAAAAATTATATTTCTAAAGGTGTCAAACCTTTTATGCGCACTGATGAATAAATCTAAAAAACACAACATGATTCTAGACTTAACCTATAAATAATTTAGTCTATAATATAATATAGTTTGCGTATTTACATAATAAGAAAATTAAGAAAAGTAATTAAAGGGATATAAAAAGCTACTTTTCTTGTCACCTAGAGCATTTGTAATGTGTCTCAGTTTTTAATATAAATATAACTAAACATTTGTTTCCAGACTGACAAAGGTATTATTTCACCCATATTGTTGTAGCATTTTCAAACCTACAACCCAATTAGCATTAAAGGGACATGACCCAATAAGCATTAAAGGGACATTAGAGTCTATATAGTCTAATTGGTTAGAGCTTGCACTTTTAAAACTAGTGACCCTATAATACTATAGGATGCCCATTTACGGGTGTACGTTAAATAACCAGCCATTACAAGTGGCTGGCTAATGCTCCTGGGGCTCACGGGAGCACTTTGTGCTTAGTGCAATTAACCAGAGATCAGACCTTTGGATAATTAAAAAAATGTGCCTAAATTGCCCTCAAAATAAAGTGGACAGTAGTTAAGTTAATAAAATAAAGATGAGCTTTTTTATTTTTTAATAAAAAATCTGCATTAAGCAGTTATCAGCAGTTAAAGTGAGGTGATGTGGAGTGTTAGAAAAAAACGTCACTGAAAGTGCCTTTACAATGTGGTCTATGGGGACATTGTTTGTACTGTAAATATATATGTATATGCTTCTCTTCATGCAGTCATGGCCAAAATTATTGGCAACCCTGCATTTCTGGCAGATAATGCACCACTTGGCCAAGAAAATTGTTGCAATTACAAATGTTTAGGCATTCTCATGTTTATTTCTTTTGTTTCTATTGGTATGACATAAAAACGTGTAGGAAAAAAAGCCAAATGTGACACATTCCGTGCAAAACTCCAAAAATGGACTGGACAAAATTATTGGCACCTTCTCAAAATTGTAAGAAATAATTGCATTCCAAGTTTGTGAAGCTCCTGCAATTTATAATTAAACTCACCTGTATCAATTAACAGGTGCTGACAACATAGAAATCACACCGGCAAACAGTTAAAATGGTGAAAAATTGACTCAACCTTTCTGTTGTGTGCCACACTGAGCATTGAGAAGAGAAAGAGCAGCAAAGAATTTTCTGAGGATTTGAGAACAAAAATAGTGGAAAAGCATGGACAATCTCAAGGTTACAAGTCCATCTCCAGAAATCTTAATGTTCCTGTGTCCACTGTGCGCAAGAAGTTTACATCCCATGGCACTGTAGCTAATCTCCATGTATGTGGACGAAAGAGAAACATTGATTAAGGATTGCAACAAATGATTGTTGAAATAGTGGATAAAGAAACTCAATCAATTTCCAGACAAATTAAAGCTGACCTTTAGGCACAGGGTACAAAGTCTTTAGGTCACACTATACGTCGGCTAGATTACGAGTCTTGCATTAGCCTTAAAAAGCAGCGTTAAGAGGTCCCAACGCTGCTTTTAACGCCCGCTGGTATTACGAGTCTTGAAATGACAGGCTCACCGCTCACTTTTTTTATCAGACTCGAAAATACCTCAAATCCACTTACGTCAATTGCGTATCCTATATTTTCAATGGGACTTGCATAATGCCAGTATTACGAGTCTTCCAAAAAGTGAGCAGTACAGCCACTCCTGTCAAGACTGATACCGCATTTAAAAGTCAGTAGTTAAGAGTTTTATGGGCTAACGTCGTAGCATAAACTATTAACTAAAGTGCTAAAAAGTACACTAACACCCATAAACTACCTATTAACCCCTAAACCGAGTCCTTCCACATCGCAAACACTAAAATACATTTTTAACCCCTAATCTACCGAACCAGACATCGCCGTCACTATAATAAATATATTAACTCCTAAACCGCCGCACTCCCGCATCGCAAACACTAGTTACATTTTATTAACCCCTAATCTGCCATCCCTAACATCGCCGACACCTACCTACATTTATTAACCCCTAATCTGCCGCCCCCAACGTCCCGCAACTATATTAAATGTATTAACCCCTAAATCTAAGTCTAACCCTAACACCCCCTAACTTAAATATAATTTAAATAAATCTATATAAAATTACTACAATTAACTAAATTATTCCTATTTAAAACTATATACTTACCTATAAAATAAACCCTAAGCTAGCTACAATATAACTAATAGTTACATTGTAGCTAGCTTAGGGTTTATTTTTATTTTACAGGCAAGTTTGTATTTATTTTAACTAGGTAGAATAGTTATTAAATAGTTATTAATTATTTAATAACTACCTAGTTAAAATAAAGACAAATTTACCTGTAAAATAAAACCTAACCTAAGTTGCAATTACATCTAACACTACACTATAATTAAATTAATTACCTAAATTAACTACAATTAAATACAATTAAATAAAATTATCTAAAGTATGAAAACCCCCCACTAAATTACAGAAAAAAATAAAATAATTACAAGTTTTTTAAACTTATTACACCTACTCTAATCCCCCTAATAAAATAAAAAGCCCCCCAAAATAATAAAAAGCCCTACCTTATACTAAATTCCAAATAGCCCTTAAAAGGGCCTTTTGCGGGCATTGCCCCAAATTAATCAGCTCTTTTACCTGTAAAAAAAGTACAATACCCCTCACCTTTAAAACCCACCACCCACACACCCAACCCTACTCTAAAACCCACCCAATACCCCTTAAAATAACCTAACAGTAACCCCTTGAAGATCACCCTTCCTTGAGAAGTCTTTACCCAACCGGTCCGTAGTCCTCAAGGAAGCCGAGCGAAGTGGTCCTCCAGACGGGCAGAAGTCTTCATCCAAGCCGGGAAGAAGAGGTCCTCCAGACAGGCAGAAGTCTTCATCCAGGTGGCATCTTCTATCTTCATCCATCTTCGGAGCATCCTCTTCCATCGACGTCCAACTGAAGAATGAAGGTTCCTTTGAATGACGTCATTCAAGATGGCGTCCCTTCAGAATTCTATCAGCCAATCAGAATTAAGGTAGAAAAAATCCTATTGGCTGATGCAATCAGCCAATAGGATTGAAGTTCAATCCTATTGGCTGATCCAATCAGTCAATAGGATTGAACGGGCATTCTATTGGCTGATTGGATTGAATCAGCCAATAGAATCAGCCAATAGAATTTTTTCTACCTTAATTCCGATTGGCTGATAGAATTCTATCAGCCAATTGGAATTGAAGGGACGCCATCTTGGATGTCGTCACTTAAAGGAACCTTCATTCTTCAGTTGGACATCGATTGAAGAGGATGCTCCGCGTCAGATGTCTTGAAGATGGAGCCGCTCCGCGCCGGATGGATGAAGATAGAAGATGCCACCTGGATGAAGACTTCTGCCCGTCTGGAGGACCTCTTCTTCCCGGCTTGGATGAAGACTTCTGTCCGTCTGGAGGACCACTTCGCTCAACTTCGTTGAGGACTTCGGTCCTGTTGGTTGAAGACTTCTCAAGGTAGGGGGATGTTCAAGGGGTTAGTGTTAGGTTTTATTAAGGGGGTATTGGGTGGGTTTTAGAGTAGGGTTGGGTGTGTGGGTGGTGGGTTTTAATGTTGGGGGGGTATTGTACTTTTTTTTACAGCTAAAAGAGCTGATTACTTTGGGGCAATGCCCCGCAAAAGGCCCTTTTAAGGGCTATTTGTAATTTAGTATAGGGTAATTGTAGTTAATTGTAGTTAATTTAGGTAATTAATTTAATTATAGTGTAGTGTTAGGTGTAATTGTAACTAATGTTAGGTTTTATTTTACAGGTAAATTTGACTTTATTTTAACTAGGTAGCTATTAAATAGTTAATAACTATTTAATAACTATTGTACCTAGTTAAAATAAATACAAAGTTGCCTGTAAAATAAAAATAAATCCTAACATAGATACAATGTAACTATTAGTTATAGCTAGCTTAGGGTTTATTTTATAGGTAAGTATTTAGTTTTAAATAGGAATAATTTAGTTAATTGTAGTTATTTTATTTAGATTTATTTAAATTATATTTAAGTTAGGGGGTGTTAGGGTTAGGCTTAGGTTTAGGGGTTAATAACTTTAATATAGTGGCGGCCACGTTGGGGGCGGCAGATTAGGGGATAATAAGTGTAGGTAGATAGCGGTGACATTGCGAGCGGCAGATTAGGGGTTAATAAATATAATGTAGGTGGCGGCGGTGTCCGGAGCAACAGATTAGGGGTTAATAATATAATGCAGGTGTCGGCAATGTCGGGGAGGCAGATTAGGGGTTAATAAGTGTAAGATTAGGGGTTTTTAGACTCGTTAGGGTGTTAGGTGTAGAAATAAATTTTCTTTCCCCATAGGACTCAATGGGACTGCGTTAGGAGCTTTACGCTGCTTTTTTGCAGGTGTTGGGATTTTTTCAGCCGGCTCTTCCCCATTGATTCCTATGGGGAAATCGTGCATCTCACCACTACCGTAAGCAGCGCTGGTATTGAGGTGAGATGTGGAGCAAAATTTTGCTCTCCGTTCACTTTTCTGCGGCTAACGCCGGGTTTTACCAGCATTGTCTGTAGGTGAGCGGTGAGAGAAAACTGCTCGTTAGCACCGCACCCCTATTTACGCAAAACTCGTAATCTCACCAAGAGTTTGCCAAAACTTACTTGAGGAAGCCAAAATCATTTTGGGAGAATTTGTTGTTGACAGACGAAACAAAATTAAAGCTTTTTGGTAAAGCCCATCATTCTACTGTTTTCAGAAAAAGAAATAAGGCTTTTAAAGAAAATAATACAGTCCCTACAGTCAAACATGGTAGAGGTCTTGACTGTGTGCATGGCATTATGAAATCTGAAGACTACCAAAGTATTCAGTGTTGCAATGTAGGGTACTGTAATGTAAATGGAACTTTTGCATCAAATCAGTCCCTTATATGGATCAACAACTGTGGATGGTGATATTTGTATCACTTAGCATTGGATTAGCATATGAATGAATGTTAACCCCAGTGGCATAAAGTGAGTTAATGTACAATACACAAGCAGACATATTGTAAAGGATACAGCGTATCAATATACTAATCCTTTTGTAGAGGGTGTTGAATAAATGGCTCCGGAATTAGTTATGCACAAGAACTATTGCCATATAGTAATGTATATAATTATATAGGTCTGCTAATAGATAAGTCTCTCTTGACTCACAACACAATACCGAGTGATTAATTGGTAAGCAAACACGAGCAGCAGTTTTGAGCGTGAGCAGTGGAACACGCTGAGTCAGAGTGAAAGAGCAGCTGCAGTCCGAGCCTGTCTGTATGCTGTGGAAACAGTGAAGGTGTGTGATGTCACCGGGTGTGATATTTTGTAGCTAGCGGTTCCATGCCTGACAAGCTTGAAACTCCGTGCGGCAGAGACAGATGATGTGCACAGCTTACCGGACAAGCGGAGAGAGCATTGCAGTCTGGCAAGATGAATCCCCAGGAGGTTTCAATATAGGATAGGTGGGATTATTGTGGAGCCGGGTATTCACCGCGGATTGCGGTATAGGAGATCAACCCTTAGCTGGTTAACAGGATATCACTCTATGATTCAAAAAGGTGCTAGATACGGTTAAAGAGAATTAGACGTTCTGAGAATAAGTGTAACAGGTAACTTCATGTGAAGTGAGCTCAGTTAGGTAAATTCCTCAATTACTAAGCACCTGGCTGATGTCAGGAGCAAGTTTAAATAGGTTAGGGGTTGGCTCAGGTATGTAAAGGTGGTATTGGTGGTTACAGAGTAAAGGTGGAACAGTATTTCCTTACAGGTACAGTGTCAAAAAGTTGGGTTTCTGTCAGAGGTCATGAGTCTTATAGCAGGACAATGACCCAAAGCACACTTCAAAAAGCAAGCACTTGAGAGTACTGAACTGGCCAGCAATAAGTCCAGATCTCAATCCCATAGAGCACCTGTGGAGAGATCTCAAAACAGCAGTTGGGAAAAGGAACCCTTCCAATCTGAGAGACCTGGAGCAGTTGACGAAAGAAGAGTGGTCCAAAATTCCAGTAGAGAGATGTAAGAAAGTAATTTAAGTGAAGCAATTGATTTCAGTTTTTTTTCCCAAAGGGTGTGCTACTAAATATTAAATTGAGGCTGCCAATAATTTTGTCCAGTCAATTTTTGGAATCTTGGGTGGAATGTGTCAGATTTGACTTTTATCTATCCACTTTTTTGTGTCATACCAATACAAAAGAAATAAACATGAGAATGCCTAAACATTTGTAATTGCAACAATTTTCTGGGCAAAGTGGTTCATTATCTAATATTTTTGGCCATGATTGTATATACTTATAAGTTAATGGGGCCTAGTTATCAAGCCGTCAACCTCAAATACGCTGGAATTCCGCATCGTATTTGTGGCGAGGCTGATACGCCTTAGTTATCAAAGGCTCGAGACCGGCAAAAGTAGAATTTTGTGACGTAAGCATCGATCCGCCGGACTCAGTCCGACACAGATCGATTCTTACGTCACTCCAGATGTTCCGCACACAAGTGCGGCACATTCTCACTACTTTTGCTAGTTATCAAAAAACTAGCAGGTACGCTCGGCACTTTTACGGCCCAGCGTACCTGGTTTTCAATCCGCCACCCCTGGAGGCGGCGGATCCCATAGGAATCAATGGGAGTCTGACCATAGCGAAAGTACAAGTTCGCTGCTGACAGACATCCCATTGATTTCTATGGGAGCTGTCTACACCTAACACCCTAACATGTACCCCGAGTCTAAACACCACTAATCTGTCCCCCCTACACCGCCGCAACTAAATAAAGTTATTACCCCCTAAACCGCCGCTCCCGGAGCCCACCGCAAGCTACTCTATACATATTAACCCCTAAACCGCCGCTCCCGGAGCCCACCACAACTATAATAAATGTATTAACCCCTAAACCGCCGCTCCCTGAACCCGCCGCAACCTATATTAAATGTATTAACCCCTATCCTGCCCCCCCTACACCGTCGCCACCTCTAATAAATTTATTAACCCCTAATCTGCCCCCCCTACACCGTCGCCAAATCTAATAAATTTATTAACCCCTATCCTGCCCCCCACTACGCCGCCGCCACTGTAATAAAATTATTAACCCCTAAACCTAAGTCTAACCCTAACCCTAACGCCCCCCTAACTTAAATATTAATTAAATAAATCTAAATAAATTAACTCTTATTAACTAAATGAATCCTATTTAAAACTAAATACTTACCTTTAAAATAAACCCTAATATAGCTACAATATAAATAATAACTATATTCTAGCTATCTTAGGATTTATATTTATTTTACAGGTACCTTTCAATTTATTTTAACTAGGTACAATAGCTATTAAATAGTTATTAACTATTTAATAGCTTACCTAGCTAAAATAAAGAGAAATGTACCTGTTAAATAAATCCTAACCTAAGTTACAATTACACCTAACACTACACTATATTTTAATAAATTATTCCTATTTAAAAATAAATACTTACCTGTAAAATAAACCCGAAGATAGCTACAATATAATTAATAATTATATTATAGCTATCTTAGGATTTATATTTATTTTACAGGTAATTTTTTATTTATTTTAGCTAGTTATAATAGTTATTAAATAGTTATTAACTATTTAATAACTACCTAGCTAAAAGAAATACAAAATTACCTGTAAAATAAATCCTAACTTAAGTTACAATTAAACCTAATACTACACTATGATTAAATTAATTAAATAAACTACCTACAAATAACTACAATTAAATACAATTACATAAACTAACTAAAGTACAAAAAATAAAAAAAGCTAAGTAACAAAAAATAAAAAAATAAGTTACAAACATGTTAAAAATATTACAACAATTTTAAGCTACTTACACCTAATCTAAGCCCTCTAATAAAATAACAAACCCCCCCAAAATAAAAAAATGCCCTACCCTATTCTAAATTAAATAAATTTCAAAGCTCTTTTACCTTACCAGCCCTTAAAAGGGCCATTTGTGGGGGCATGCCCCAAAGAAAACAGCTCTTTTGCCTGTAAAAGAAAAATACAACCCCCCCAACATTAAAACCCACATACCCCTAATCTAACCCAAACCCCCCTTACAAAAACCTAACACTAATCCCCTGAAGATCATCCTACCTTTAGTTGTCTTCACTCAGCCGAGCCACCGATGGAACTGAAGAGGACATCCGGAGCGGAAGAAGTTAATCCTCCAAGCGGCGCTGAAGAAATCTTCCATCCGATGAAGTCATCATCCAGGCGGCGCTGAAGAAAAGTCTTCGATCCGGCCGATGTCATCTTCAAAGAGGCGCTGAAGAGGTCTTCTATCCGGGCGAAGTCATCTTCCAAGCCGGGTCTTGAATCTTCCTTCCGCCGACGCGGAACCACCTTCTTCACCGACGGACTACGATGAATGACGGCTCCTTTAAGGATTCTATCAGCCAATCGGAATTAAGGTAGGAAAATTCTGATTGGCTGATGGAATCAGCCAATCAGATTCAAGTTCAATCCGATTGGCTGATCCAATCAGCCAATCAGATTGAGCTTGCATTCTATTGGCTGATCGGAACAGCCAATAGAATGCGAGCTCAATCTGATTGGCTGATTCCATCAGCCAATCAGATTTTTCCTACCTTAATTCCGATTGGCTGATAGAATCCTATCAGCCAATCGGAATTGAGGGGACGCCATCTTGGATGACGTCCCTTAAAGGAGCCGTCATTCGTCGTAGTCCGTCGGTGAAGAAGGTGGTTCCGCGTCGGCGGAAGGAAGATTCAAGACCCGGCTTGGAAGATGACTTCGCCCGGATAGAAGACCTCTTCAGCGCCTCTTTGAATATGACATCGGCCGGATCAAAGACTTTTCTTCAGCGCCGCCTGGATGATGACTTCATTGGATGGAAGATTTCTTTAGCGCCGCTTGGAGGATTAACTTCTTCCGCTCTGGATGTCCTCTTCAGTTCCATAGGTGGCTCGGCTGAGTGAAGACAACTAAAGGTAGGATGATCTTCAGGGGATTAGTGTTAGGTTTTTGTAAGGGGGGTTTGGGTTAGATTAGGGGTATGTGGGTGGTGGGTTTTAATGTTGGGGGGGGTTGTATTTTTCTTTTACAGGCAAAAGAGCTGTTTTCTTTGGGGCATGCCCCCACATATGGCCCTTATAAGGGCTGGTAAGGTAAAAGAGCTTTGAAATTTATTTAATTTAGAATAGGGTAGGGCATTTTTTTATTTTGGGGGGGTTTGTTATTTTATTAGGGGGCTTAGATTAGGTGTAAGTAGCTTAAAATTGTTGTAATATTTTTAACATGTTTGTAACTTATTTTTTTATTTTTTGTAACTTAGCTTTTTTTATTTTTTGTACTTTAGTTAGTTTATGTAATTGTATTTAATTGTAGTTATTTGTAGGTAGTTTATTTAATTAATTTAATGATAGTGTAGTATTAGGTTTAATTGTAACTTAAGTTAGGATTTATTTTACAGGTAATTTTGTATTTCTTTTAGCTAGGTAGTTATTAAATAGTTAATAACTATTTAATAACTATTCTAACTAGATAAAATAAATACAAAGTTACCTGTAAAATAAATATAAATCCTAAGATAGCTACAATAAAATTATTAATTATATTGTAGCTATCTTCGGGTTTATTTTACAGGTAAGTATTTATTTTTAAATAGGAATAATTTATTAAAGTATAGTGTAGTGTTAGGTGTAATTGTAACTTAGGTTAGGATTTATTTAACAGGTACATTTCTCTTTATTTTAGCTAGGTAAGCTATTAAATAGTTAATAACTATTTAATAGCTATTGTACCTGGTTAAAATAAATTGAAAGGTACCTGTAAAATAAAAATAAATCCTAAGATAGCTAGAATATAATTATTATTTATATTGTAGCTATATTAGGGTTTATTTTAAAGGTAAGTATTTAGTTTTAAATAGGATTCATTTAGTTAATAAGAGTTAATTTATTTAGATTTATTTAATTAATATTTAAGTTAGGGGGGAGTTAGGGTTAGGGTTAGACTTAGGTTTAGGGGTTAATAATTTTATTACAGTGGCGGCGGTGTAATGGGGGGCAGATTAGGGGTTAATAAATGTATTATAGGTGGCGACGGTGTAGGGGGGGCAGGATAGGGGTTAATAGGTTTAATATAGGTTGCGGCGGGTTCAGGGAGCGGCGGTTTAGGGGTTAAACTATTTATTTAGTTGCGGAGAGGTGCGGGATCAGCAGGATAGGGGTTGATAATTTTATAATAGAGGGCGACGGTGTAGGGGGGGCAGGATAGGGGTTACTAGGTATACTGTAGGTGGCAGCGGTGTCCGGGAGCGGCGGTTTAGGGGTTAATACATTTATAAGAGTTGCGGCAGGGTCTAGGAGCGGCGGTTTAGGGGTTAATACATTTATCAGAGTTGCGGCAGGGTCTAGGAGCGGCGGTTTAGGGGTTAATAACTTTATTTAGTTGCGGGGGGCTCCGGGGGCGCCGGTATAGGGGGTAGAACAGTGTAGTTTAGTGTGAGTGCTTAGTGACAGGCTAGCAATAAAGCTGGGAAAAAGCCGAAGGGCAGCGAGATCGGATGAGTGATAACTGTCACAGTCCGCTGCTCATCGCCCCGCGGCTTTTTGACAGCTTTATTTGATAACTTAGGCGTATTTTTTCAGGTCCGCGGCGGCGATGTGAGGCGAGCTTAGGCGGGCGTATTGGGTCGGCGACGCCAGAAAAGTAGACGGCTTGATAACTACCCCCCAATATGTGTATATACACATGTAAATACATAAATATATTTTAATATATTCATATACATATATATTTATTTTTTGCTGTCAAATGCTGCACAAATTGCCCCCTACGCTGTGCTAGGTGCCTTATCGTGTCTCATGACATGAAAACGAGTCTGGAAGTGCGTTCTCAAGAGTTCAAGGCTTCCAGGGAATGTGAATGTGAAGTCGAGTTCGTATTGCGCCAGAAGGGCAAAATGCATGAGGGGGGGAACAGAGCACATGAGGGCTCTTTTTATTAATGGAAATTAGGTATATTTGGCTTAATAATTTGAGCCCAGCAAATGGAGCACTAAAATGAGCCACATGTAGCGTCCATTAGTGATGTTGCGAATTGTTCGCCGGCAAATAGTTCCCGGCGAACATAGCATGTTCAGCGATGTTCGATACGCCCCCTATTCGTCATCATTGAGTAATACTTTGACCCTGTACCTCTCAGTCAGCAGGCACATTCTAGCCAATCAGCAGCAGACCCTCCCTCCCAGACCCTCCTACCTCCTGGACAGCATCCATTTTAGATTCATTCGGAAGCTGCATTGTTAGTGAGAGGAGGGACAGTGTAGCTGCTGCTGATTTAGTAAGGAAATCTATAGCTAGGCTAGTGTATTCAGTGTCCACTACAGTCCTGAAGGACTCATCTGATCTCTGCTGTAAAAACAGCACCCCAAAAAGCCCTTTTTAGGGCAGCTTTTTTTTTTCCTGTGTAATCTAATTGCAGTTGCCTGCCTGCCAGCTTGTGTGTCAGGCTCACAGCGTATACTGTGCCCACTTGCCCAGTGCCACCACTCATATCTGGTGTAACAGTAGTGTAAATTTAAAAAACAACAACACTTTTTTGACTGTGTTAAATAATAGCAGTCAGTTTCCTTCACACGTGTGCGTTTAAGTGCCTGCCTGCCAGGGCACAGTGTCACCCCAGTTCAACTCATATGTGGTGTAACAGTAGTGTAGAATTAAAAAAAACAACACTTTTTTGACTGTGTTAACCCTTTAAGGACACAGCTTTCAGTTTGCTCAATTGTTTTATGACGGAAATATTCCGTCATATGTCCTTAAGAGGTTAAATTATAGCAGTCAGTTTCCTTCACACGTGTGCGTTTAAGTGCCTGCATGACAGGGCACAGTGTCACCCAAGTGCAACTCATAGCTAGTGTAACAGTAGTGTAGATTTAAAAAAAAAAACACTTTTTTTACTGTGTTAAATAATAGCAGTCAGTTTCCTTCACACATGTGCGTTTAACTGCCTGCCTGCCAGGGCACAGTGTCACCCCAGTGCAACTCATATCTGGTGTAACAGTAGTGTAGATTTAAAAACAAACAAGCACTGTGTTATATAATAGCAGTCAGTTTCCTTCACACGTGTGCGTTTTAGTGCCTGCCTGCCTGCCAGGGCACAGTGTCACCCCAGTGCAACTCATATCTGGTGTAACAGTAGTGTACATACCTGATGTTTTAAAGCACGTTATTCCAAACAATTTAGGAATTTTAGGTGATTTATGCCCTTTATGGATTAAAACCAGACTCTGCATCAACTATGTAATTTTCCATGGGAGCTTTGCCACAGTCCAGGTGTTAGTACCCTTGAAACTATTTTTCCATTACTATTGTGGCCAGAAAGAGTCCCTGTGGGTTTTAAAATTCGCCTGCCTATTGAAGTCTATGGCGGTTCGCCCGGTTCGCGAACAGTTGCGGAAGTTCGCGTCCGCCATTCGCGAACGCAAAATTTTAGGTTCACGACATCACTTGCGGCCATCTTACTGTTGTAATTCAGCATACAGCTACTACTTAGGACATTGAAATTAATACTATACTTACCTCCAGTTGCAAATTGTGGGTGATTGCATGGATAATGTCATGATCCACACACAGGCATCTACTTATCAAGCCGTCAACTTACTTGCATTCAACGGCACCAATAGGCTCGCCTAAGATCGCCTAACATCGCTGCTGCGGACCTGAATACGTTCTCCAAAGTTACCGAAAAAGCTGTCAAAATGCCATGCACAAAGTACGGGGCAATGAGCAGTGGACTGTTGTTAACTAGTCATCGATCTCTTCGCTTTTTTCACAGCTTTATTGGTACCCTGTCACTAAACACCCACACTATACTATAATGTTTTACCCCCTATACCGCCGCTCCTAGAGCCCACTGCAACTCTAATAAATGTATTAACCCCTAAACTGCCGCTCACAGACCCCGCCGCAACTAAATATGTTTAACCCCTAAACCGCCGCTCCCGGAGCCCACCGCCACCTACATTATACTTATTAACCCCTAATCTTCCACTCCTATGCCGCCGCCACCTACATTATACTTATTAACCCCTAATCTGCCACCCCCTACACCACCGCCACCTAAATTATATTCATTAACCTCTAATCTGCCCCCCCTACACCGCCGCCACCTACATTATACTTATTAACCCCTAATCTGCCCCCCGACACCGCCGCCACCTACATTATACTTATTATCCCCTAATCTGCCGCCTCCTACACCACCGCCACCTACATTATACTTATAAACCCCAAATCTGACACCCCTGACACCGCCGCCACCTACATTATACTTATTAACCCCTAATCTGCTGCCCCCTACACCGCCGCCACCTACATTATATTTATTAACCCCTAATCTGCCCCCTACACTGCCGCCACCTACATTATATTTATTAACCCCTAATCTGCCCCTACACTGCCGCCACCTACATTATACTTATTAACCCCTAATCTGCCCCCCTCCATCGCCGCCACCTACCTACTTTTATTAACCCCTAATCTGTCACCCCCAATGTCACCGCCACTATATTAAATTTATTAACCCCTAAACATAAGTCTAACCCTAACCCAAACACCCCCTAATTTAAATATAATTTAAATATATCTAAATAAATATTCCTATCATTAACTAAATTATTCCTATTTAAAACTAAATACTTACCTATAAAATAATCCCTAAACTAGCTACAATATAACAAATAGTTACATTGTATCTATCTTAGGTTTTATTTTTGTTTTACAGGCAAGTTTGCATTTATTTTAACTAGGTACAATAGTTATTAAATAGTTATTAACTATTTAATAACTTTCTAGTTAAAATAAATACAAATATACCTGTAAAATAACACAATTACACCTAAGACTACACTATAATTAAATAAATTCCCTAAACTAAATACAATTAAATAAAATTATCTAAAGTACAAAAAACAAACAAACACTAAATTTCAGAAAAAAATAAACAAATTACAAGATTTTTAAACTAATTACACCTAATCTAATCCCCCTAACAAAATAAAAAAGCCCCCCAAAATAAAAAAAGCCCTAACCTACACAAAAATTCAAATAGCCCTTAAAAGGGCCTTTTGCGGGTCATTGCCCCAAAGTAATCAGCTCTTTAACCTGTAAAACAAATTACAAACCACCTCAACATTAAAACCCACCACCCACACAACCAACCCTACTCTAAAACCCACCCAATACCCCCTAAAAAAAAACCTAACACTAACCCCTTGAAGATCACCTTACCATGAGAAGTCTTCACCCAACCGGGCCGAAGTCCTCAACGAAGCCGGCAGAAGTGGTCCTCCAGATGGGCAGAAGTGGTCCTCCAGACGGGCAGAAGTCTTCATCCAGACTGCATCTTCTATCTTCATCCATGCGGAGCGGCTCCATCTTCTAGACATCCGACACGGAGCATCCTCTTCATCCGACGTCTTCTTGAACAATGACGGTTCCTTTAAGTGACGTCATCCAAGATGCTGTCCCTTCAATTCTGATTGGCTGATAGAATTCTATCAGCCAATCGGAATTAAGGTAGGAAAAATCCTATTAGCTGATGCAATCAGCCAATAGGATTGAGCTTGCATTCTATTGGCTGTTCCAATCAGCCAATAGAATGCGAGCTCAATCCTATTGGCTGATTAGATCAGCCAATAGGATTGAACTTCAGCCAATATGATTTTTCCTACCTTAATTCCGATTGGCTGATAGAATTCTATAATGTAATGTAATAATGTAACTATTAGTTATATTGTAGCTAGCTCAGGGTTTATTTTATAGGTATTTAGTTTTAAATAAGAATAATTTATTTAATGATAGGAATATTTATTTAGATTTATTTAAATTATATTTAAGTTAGGGGGTGTTAGGGTTAGGGTTAGACTTAGGTTTAGGAGTTAATAAATTTAATATAGTTGCGGCGGTGTAGGGAGCGGCAGATTAGGGGTTAATAAGTATAATGTAGGTGACAGCAGTGTAGGGCGGACAGATTAGGGGTTAATAAGTATAATGTAGGTGGCGGCGGTGTAAGGGGGGCAGATTAGGAGTGTTTAGACTCGGGGTACCTGTTAGGGTGTAAGGTGTAAACGTTACCATAGGAATCAATGGGATATCGGGCAGTAGTAAGCTTTTGCTGCTTTCAGACTCCCATTGATTCCTATGGCATCCGCCGCCTCTAGGGCAGCGGATTGAAAACCAGGTACACTGGGCCGGAATAGTGGCAAGCGTACTTGGTAGAAATTTGACAACTAGCAACAGTAGTCAGATTGTGCCGAATTTGCATTCGGAAAATCTGTAATGATGTCTGTAATGACGTAAGCATCGATCCGAGTCCGGTGGATCGTATGTTACGTCACAAAATTCTACTTTTGCCGGTCTGTAGGGTTTGATAACTAAGGGGAATCAGGCTCGCTACAAATACGCTGCGGAATTAAAGCGTATTTGCAGTTGATGGCTTGATAAGTATATAAGCCATTGTGTCAGTGTATTATAGGATAAGTAAAAAAGATGCCTAGTGAGAAGTCATGATCAAAGATGTGGCACAGTTTGTATGCTTCATGAAGAAATATTACATGGAATAACATGGAATAACAATGCATGGTAGAACAGTATAACAATAAACATAATAACAACAAATGAAACATTTTTAAACAAATGGTGAACTAACCTGCTTATAATAGCAAGGGTGGTAATTAGATAAAAAAAATTGTAACCTAGTGTTACGGCTCATACTGTTAGCAGATTTTAGTCTGTGAAGGCACATGGGTAATTTATCTAAAAAAGTAGAAGACTTATGGCTAGATTTAGAGTTCTGCGGCCAAAGGGGTGCGTTAGCTACGCTGGCTTTTTTTCTCCCGCACCTTTTAAATACCGCTGGTATTTAGAGTTCACAGAAGGGCTGCGTTAGGCTCCAAAAAGGGAGCATATAGCATAATTTACCGCCACTGCAACTCTAAATACCAGCGTTGTTACAGACGCGGCCAGCTTCAAAAACGTGTTCGTGCACAATTCCCCCATAGGAAACAATGGGGCTGTTTGAGCTGAAAAAAAACCTAACACCTGCAAAAAAGCAGCGTTCAGCTCCTAACGCAGCTACATTGTTTCCTATGGGGAAACGCTTCCTAAGTCTGCACCTAACACTCTGACATGTACTCCGAGTCTAAACACCCCTAACCTTACACTTATTAACCCCTAATCTGCCGCCCCCGCTATCGCTGACCCCTGCATATTATTTTTAACCCCTAATCTGCCGCTCCGTACACCGCCGCAACCTGTTCCGATCAGCCAATAGAATGCAAGCTCAATCTGATTGGCTGATTGGAACAGCCAATCGGATTGAACTTGAATCTGATTGGCTGATTCCATCAGCCAATCAGAATTTTCCTACCTTAATTCCGATTGGCTGATAGAATCCTATCAGCCAATCGGAATTTGAGGGACGCCATCTTGGATGACGTCCCTTAAAGGAACCGTTATTCGTCGGGAAGTCGTCGGTGAAGATGGATGGATCCGCGCTGGAGGTCTTGAAGATCAGCCGGTCGTCATCGGATTGAAGAACATAGAAGATGCGGCTTGGATGAAGATGTTTGCCGGTCCGGATGTCCTCTTCTGCCCGCTTGGATCAAGACTTCAGCCGGAGGATGGACGTCACTCTTCAGCCCCCGCTTGGGCTTGGATCAAGAAATCGGAGGCTCTTCTGGATCGATCAGTGAACCTGGCATGGTGAAGATAAGGTAGGAAGATCTTCAGGGGCATAGTGTTAGGTTTATTTAAGGGGGGTTTGGGTTAGATTAGGGGTATGTGGGTGGGGGGTTGTAATGTTGGGGGGGGGGTATTGTATGTTTTTTTTTACAGGCAAAAGAGCTGAATTATTTGGGGCATGCCCCGCAAATGGCCCTTTTCAGGGCTGGTAAGGTGAAAGAGCTTTGAACTTTTTTAATTTAGAATAGGGTAGGGCATTTTTTTATTTTGGGGGTCTTTGTTATTTTATTAGGGGGCTTAGAGTAGGTGCAATTAGTTTAAAATTGTTGTAATATTTTTCTAATGTTTGTAAATATTTTTTTATTTTTGTAACTTAGTTCTGTTTTATTTTTTGTACTTTAGTTAGTTTATTTAAATGTATTTATTTGTAGCTATTGTATTTAATTAATTTATTGTTAGTGTAGTGTTAGGTTTAATTGTAGATAATTTTAGGTAGTTTATTTAATTTATTTATTGATAGTGTAGTGTTAGGTTTAATTGTAACTTAGGTTAGGATTTATTTTACAGGTAATTTGTAATTATTTTAACTAGGTAACTATTAAATAGTTATTAACTATTTAATAGCTATTGTACCTGGTTAAAATAAATACAAAGTTGCCTGTATAATAAATATTAATCCTAAAATAGCTACAATGTAAGTATAATTTATATTGTAGCTATATTAGGGTTTATTTTACAGGTAAGTATTTAGCTTTAAATAGGAATAATTTATTTAATAAGAGTTAATTTATTTCGTTAGAATAAAATTATATTTAACTTAGGGGGCTGTTAGGGTTAGGGTTAGAATTAGCTTTAGGGGTTAAAAAATGTATTATAGTAGCGGTGAGCTCCGGTCAGCAGATTAGGGGTTAATACTTGAAGTTAGGTGTTGGCGATGTTAGGGAGGGCAGATTAGGGGTTAATACTATTTATTATAGGGTTATTGAGGCGGGAGTGAGGCGGATTAGGGGTTAATAACTTTATTATAGTAGCAGTGAGCTCCGGTCGGCAGATTAGGGGTTAATAATTGTAGGTAGGTGGCGGCGACGTTGGGGGCGGCAGATTAGGGGTTAATAAATATAATATAGGGGTTGGCGGTGTTAGGGGCAGCAGATTAGGGGTTCATAGGGATAACGTAGGTAGCAGCGGTGTGCGTCGTCAGATTAGGGGTTAAAAATTTTTAATAGAGTGGCGGTGATGTGGGGGGACCTCGGTTTAGGGGTACATAGGTAGTTTATGGGTGTTAGTGTACTTTAGAGCACAGTAGTTAAGAGCTTTATAAACCGGCGTTAGCCCAGAAAGCTCTTAACTACTGACTTTTTTCTGCGGCTGGAGTTTTGTCATTAGATTTCTAATGCTCACTTCAGCCATGACTCTAAATACCAGCATTAGAAAGATCCCATTGAAAAGATAGGATACGCAAATGGCGTAGGGGGATCTGCGGTATGGAAAAGTCGTGGCTGCAAAGTGAGAGTTAGACCCTTTCATTACTGACTCTAAATACCAGCGGGCGGTAAAAACCAGCGTTAGGAGCCTCTAACGCTGGTTTTGACGGCTACCGCCCAACTCTAAATCTAGGCCATAGTGCATTAACATTATCAAACATAGAACTAATATCATTATTAGATTGGGATTGGAATCCACTGAAAGTCATGTAAAAGCTAAGGATCACAAAAACATTGGATTGATCTCACCCATTTTCTGTTGTGGATGCTGCGGTCTTTTTCTGTCTCTTGGAGGCTGCTGTTTGCCAAGGCACTCTTTGAGGTTTAGAAGTTGTGGGAGGAAGATTATTTAGCTGTTTGGTAACAGATGCAGGTGTCTGGTTGCAGGCTGGAGGTGCCAGATTCAGTTCTTTGCAGAAGTCTTCGATGTCTCCTGGATTCATGCATGTTTTCCTCTGGCCTTCCCACAACAGTTGTGTATGGCAAGGGAAGCCCCATTTGTATGAGATGTTGTGATTTCTTAACACAGTGGTAAGCGGGGCAAATTCCCTTCTTCTTTGCAGTGTTCTTATAGAAAGGTCAGTGTATATTGATGTCTTCCTTTTGCTGGTAATCTTGGAATTTTATGATTACGTCTCTAGGTGGTAAACCCTCCTTGGGCCTGGGTCTCAATGCTCTGTGGTTCTGTCCAGAGCGAGTGGAGTTGAGAACGATGAACCTTTACGTTCCTTGAACAAGTCTTGTAGGTAAGTATGAAGATTCTCTGCAGTGATGGTCTCTGGAATGCCTCTGATTCTGGTGTTTTGTCGTCTGCTTCTGTTTTCGATATCTTCCAGTTTATCGTGGAGTTGAGTAATTACGATATTCTGAGCCTGCACATTCTGAATAAGGCCTGCAATATCTGATTGTTGTGTTTTAGAATACATAGGGTTGGGGATTCTTGGAGTTAGAAAATAACAGATGCTGATACATATTATATGTTGCAATCAGTATACTTTAAATTAAAGTGTTACATTAATATTTTGTACTCACTGGAACCAGCACCTGATGTGGATTCTAAGTAAACAGAGCAAAAACAACTAGATAAACTAATTGTATAAGAAATACAATAGAGTTTGTAGCAAAGAATTCCACAAAGTAAGTGTGGTGGTAATTAGTACCAGAATATTAAACCAAAGGGGTTGTCCACTTTTTAAAATAATTTTATTGGAAGACAAAAAATATAGGTATAAAGATTAACAATTATCTATAGGCTACAAAATATAAAACAAGTCTCAAGAAATACCAAGAGCTACAAACATAAAGTACAGTCCAAATTATATGGGGCAACTCTATTTTAAACAAACCCAGATTAAGCAATATTAACTAAACATAGTGAACAAGAGAATTTATCCCAAAGTAAATGTATAAGAATGCTAATATACTCAGCCAGTTCAGTCCTCCAATGCTCTCTCTCTCTCATCAGTTGCTTCCAGGAGGTGAGGAAGATAAAAACGTGTGTATACTAACTGTTGGCTCCCATTGTATACTTAATTCACTTAAGGTGTGTCCTACCATACACCAATCAAAAGGCTATATGGGAGTGTCCTTCTTAGACAAAGACTAGGCCAGAGGCCTAGTCTATATTTTAAAATATGTTTGTAAATTTAAGAATTAACTACTTGAACACTCTAGGGATAAATTCTCTGGTTTTATGACACCACATTCCCCCACTTTAATTTCTCCTATGTTGCCCCATTTTCTATTTATACCCATTAATACAGAAGAACCCAGTGGGAGCGAAAACCTTATAGGAAAAATTCAACCCACCGTCCCTCTGGAATAAATCCCTTGGCGACTTGAGCTCTTCTGTACTTTCCTAGGACTGTCAACTACTAACCTAAATGTTATACAATTAATAATAAAAACTAACTATTACTCCCAACACAATCCAAACAAATTAATACAAGTCAGAAAAACAAATTATCAGAAGATAGAGAGAAATGTGGGTGCATGACGGTGGGTTTGGCAAAGCATACTTACCTGATGAGGGATGTGTATGTGATTGTGTGTGAATTTATGGGTAAACTTTATTAGAAGAGTATGCAGTCATGCCTGAACAACAAGAATAACACTTAAATAAAGTCATTTTGGTTCCTTGCTTTCAGCTTCCTCTTCATCTTCTTTAATATCACACAAAAATACAGTATCACAGCTGTTGTTATAACTTGGATAAACATAAGCATTAAGGAGAGAGTTCTCATTATCGGGTGTGTTTCTACATCAGTGAGTACTCCCCACCATGGATGGATAACTTCTTCTTTAGTTTTTTCAAGTTCATTATTTTGTTGCTCAAGCAAATTGCTGATGGGGCGTAGCTGCTGTTTAGTACGTTGTACTAGTTCATGTAACTGCAAAGTGAGCTTAGGAATAGGAGGAAAAAGCTTCAAAGTCCAATTCTCCCAGACAGTGTCCTCAGTAAAATTCATGCAGTCAGTAGTGAGGTTTCCTGATGGAAAGACAGTATGTGTTCATGTCTCATCTGATGTTTTGTACTCCTTATGGCCTATGAAACAGGCCATATCTCCAATATGAATGACCTCGCGTACCAGCTCAGCTTTTGTAAACTGCACCCATCCATTCTCAATGTCTCTAGTTTCCCAGGTGCAGGTACATAGCCATCGATGTTGAACTTTCTTGCAACAGCCTTCATCAATTACTACTTCTGTAATAGTTGCCAATTTTTTTGAAGGAAAATGTTGCTGGTAGGTGCTTTGGCTAAAAGTACCAATACTATGCACAAAATTCAATGGTTCCGCTTCTCCTTCCCAATGTGGAATTGCTAGGATTAGTCCTACTCTCCCAGATTCAGATTCGTCCGGTAGCCATTGTCCTGATCCCTCAATGTATGCATGCTTTAAATTGTCCTCTGTAACTATCACACCTTTTTTCCTTAATGTTGCTATGATCTTAGTTGCATTACGTTTTTCTGTCCACTTGTTTCCTTTTATATCATTTATAGTATCCTTCAGATCAGATAATAGTTTATTCCCGGTCATGGAGCAAAAGATGGCAGCTCCTATTTCTTCATTTTTAATGCTGTTTGAGATGTCGGCAATGTTCTCCTCCACTAGTTGTAAATTGTGGGCAATAGTGTGTATGTCATCTACATTGTCTCCCAACTTCTCTACAATAAGTGAGTCGGCTACTCCACCTGTTTTCATGGCATGGCCAAAACCATCTGTCAGAGAGTTAATTCTGCTATTAAGTCCTATGATATCAGCTGAGTTCCACACACCTAATCCGGTTCCGACTCCTCCCAAAATTGTTGCTATGGTATCTCGCTTGTCCCTTCTCTTTGTTTCTGTCCAATCATCAATAATCTCCTGTGTCCTTCCTTTGAACCATTCGCGCTGCTGTTTTGAGCACCTTAAAGGAATCATGAAATAATTAAAATCTAACATTATGGGGTAATATGTCCATCCTACACCTTGTACCACAGTTTCATGTGTAGGGACTACAATGATTCCCCTTTTTGGCCATGGAATTCTTATCTGATCTTTACAATTTTCCCTTTTCTGTACTGAAAGTGTTACCTCATCTACTGTTAATACACACCCCTCTCCAGTGTTAAGATTGCATTTCAATTCTTTATTGGGATGTGAAGCTATAGTGGCAACCTCCCATTCACCACCCTCATTTAAAGATATGTTGCTTACTATGATATTAATAGGTTTATAGTATCCTTGGGAGGTTGAAGTCAATTTCACACGATCTATAAATATTCCATTAGCTGTTACCTGCCCATTTCTAACCACCCAGTTCCATTCTTGTCCCTTGGTCACATTTATTGGTGCCCTAAGAGCTAACCCCATACTATCATTTGGCAACATGATATTCAAATGTAAGTCACCAATTTCTTTTACTTTTAACTCCCTCGGCCAAATAAATCTATCTGCCTGTATATATCTATCCTCTATTCCTTTTAAAATAAGTCCCTTATATGCTGTATCCTCTGGTCTAATTGGTGGTCTCCCTCTTCCCATTCCGATACAGTTTATACTCATCAGTTGTGCCAGAAAAAGACACCATCCTCCTTAGCTAGGTTTCATTTCTTCTGAACTCAATCTTCTGACGAGCCTGTGAATAAACTAATAATTTGTAATTAGTGAATGGGGAAATATATTTTTCTCATTCTCTTCTTATTTCTTCTGTATTTCCCTGGGTGAAAGAGAGAGAAGATAAAAACCCAAAACACAAAACAGGACCAAAATATAGTTAGCATATAAACATAAGGCATAGAAAACAGGAAATGTATAGATCGTTATAGGAACTTTATGGTATGACTATTAAAATCATTTTCATCCCTCTTCATTTTTTTTTTTTGCTACACACATACTCAATTTCCCAAAATGAATTATCATTTGCTGCCTTTAACTTACACCCATTTTATTTTCCTAACCTAACTATTATGATTTTCTAGGTCTTAGGGTGTATGTATACTTACTAAGGCATGTTGTTTGCTGGGTCCCTAACCTTGTCTTTTTTAAATCGTTTTAATTGACTTGCATGCAGCCAGACTTCTCCTTTTTCTGCATGGTCAATCAGGTATACTGCAGCCCCTAATCTATCTATGACCGTATATGGACCCTTCCATCTTGCTCTACCCCATGGTAGAAGTTCATCATGGTTTTGTACCATAATCCTGTCACCAGCCTGGTATGTAGTTATATCTCCTGAGGCATCATGCCATCTCTTCTGTTGCTGGTACTGATTCTCATCTTCTACTGCTGCTGCTTTGTGCACAATTTCTAGATGTGTGGCAAGCTCTTTTACCCATTCATCTGTGATGGCTGCAGTTTGTAATGCCACTGGTGCTGGAATGGTCATCCAGTTGGTCCAGGATGGCATTGGCCTCCCCATAAGGATTTCATAGGGTGAAAATCTTGTAGATCTAGAGGGTCTGGCTCTAAGCCTTGCACATACCAAAGGTACATAGGTGTCCCAGGCTGACCCATGTTCTGCAACCAATTTCATATATTCTCTTTTTACAGTCCCATTCATCCGTTCAACTTGACCTGCTGCCTGTGGATGGTAAGGTATGTGATATTTCAGATCTATTCCAACCATTTTGCACATTTCCTTCATTACATTTCCAATAAATGCAGCTCCATTATCACAATCAATTACTTTTGGGACCCCCCACACAGTAATTACTTCATTCACTAGTTTCATGGCAGTTGTTACCGCTGTACAGTTCCTTGTTGGGATTGCGATCATCCATCTTGAAAAACTATCCACTACCATCAAAATGTATTTATTCCCTCGTGTGGTTGTTGGCAGTGGTCCAGTATAATCAATTTGAATTCTTTCCCATGGTCCTACAGGTGGCTGTCTCATTAGTTCTCCCCTTTTCTTTCTGTTAGATCGATCAAATCTAGCACAGGTGAGGCAGCCGTCCAAAAAATCTTCAAGGTCCTTATTCTGTCCATGCCACCATCCCATCTTCTGTATTTTTTCCTTTGCTTCCTTTATCTTTGGGTGTCCTCCTGCTTGTGACCCATGTATCCATCTAAGGATGTCTTTCCTAATATGGAATGGTACAACCCAGACAGGAAAGCCATCTTCTAGTACACAAACCAGACCCTTTTCTTCCACTATCATTTTCCCTTTATGATGTACTTCCTCTCCTCCTCTTATTCTCATTCTGAGTTCTTTAATTTCAGCATCTTCATCTTGAAGTTCTTGCAATTCTTGCATTCTCTTTTGTACCACTTTAGATTCTCCCCTTGTTGTTGCAGCTACAGTTAGCTTTCTTTCTTCGGAGTCTGGTTTCCATTCCTCAGCCCACTTTGCTGCTTGTTTTGCTTGATGATCTGCAAGGTTATTTCCTATTCGATGAGGCCCTGTTCTTTTGTGGGCACGTACTTTAATCATAATGATTCTTTGAAAGTCATGGGATAGAGTCTCCACAATTTGCCAAAGACTGTGAAATTTTACTGTTGATCCATCTGTAGCCAAGAATGTATTGCTAGCCCACCATTTCAGCAACAGACATGTTCCTCTGAAAACCCAGTCACTGTCCAAGACTATTGTCACCCTGTCACTTTTTCCTGATTCTTGGTAAAGAACTTGCACAACAGCTGCTAACTCTGCATATTGTGCTGAGGAAGCTTTTAGCTTAAATCCAAATTCTTCTAAAATCTCATCACTCTGAATCTTTACTCCAGCAATCCCTGAAACTCTTTTTCCTTGTACATGATGACAACTACCATCTGTGTACCAAATAGGTTCTTTAGTCATCATTAAGTTAGTGGCATCTTTGAATACTGGGTGACACGTTGGTCCTGGGTTGACCTGACATTCATGTGCATTTCCTTTAATACAAACTCCAGCTACCCATTGCTTTGGCTCTTTTAATTCATGTGTTGAAATGTTATCTGCAAGCAATGCCACTGTCCATTTTTGTATACGAGCATTATTAATATGACTGATTGTCAGACTTCCTTGCCTGAGTACTTTTAAAGGTGTATGGTGGGTACAGATAATTACATTTTGTGTGCCAAATAGGTATTTAAATCGCTTCACTGCCCAGTATTCGGCCAATATGAGTCTCTCACACCATCCAAATTTCAGTTCCACAGCTGAAAGTGTCTGGGATCCGAATGCCACTGGTCGCTCTGTGTTACCCCAGGTCTGAGTAATGACTACTCCATGTGCATCTGGCATTGTGATGGGATACAACCTGAACTCTTTTTCATGGTCAGGACTTGCAAGGGTTGGTGCACAACCTAGTTCTGTCTTCAACTGGTTAACAGCCTTAGTATGTTCATAAGACCAATCCCAATTTTCTGCTCTAAGAATTTCATACAAGGGTTGAGCCAGCTGTGCATATCTTGGAGTGAATTCTCTACAGAAGCCCATCATTCCTAACAAAGATTGTAGTGCTGTACGATCAGTTGGGATTGGTAGTTGAGCAATCACTTTTGCTCTATCCTGATCAATTGTTCTACCCTCTCCAGTTATAGTTACTCCCATGAAATGAACTTCCTTGCAGGCCAACTGAGCTTTTGCACCATTTAATTTTAGTCCTGCATTATTAATACACTCTAGCAAGCAATTTTATTTATTTACTTTTTAACTTTTTTACCCAAACAAAGGTTACACACCTTTTTATTCAATACAAACTTAATTAAAAAAATCTGAACCATCTGCTCACAATATTTTAACAATGTAATAAGAATTAAGAAAAACAAAGGAAATTGAAAAAGAGAGGGAAAAATAAAATAAAAAATAAAGACATTAGAAAGTCTTAAATAACTTTTAACTTCTTTTTAAGCTTTTACATATACCCCAAGAGTTAAGCTATTTGTTTTCAAACAAAGTTTGAAAAATAAATAAATAAATGAAATAGATTATTAGAATTTGTTATGCTTCAAACTGCTGATGGCTTAGCATATTCCCCAAGTTAAACTGTATTTTCCTAACTTTAAATTCTACACAATTTCCATACAATCTGAAACATTTGCTCACAAAAGTGAAAATTCAAACAAAACCAAATTTGAATTGTACTAGACTATATATTTTTAAGTTCAAATCCCATGCAAATATGAGCAGACACAAATTCCAGAAAAAGTCAGAATAAAATTCAATATTTCAAAAAAACAAACAAAAAAAACAAAACAAAAACAATTAGTAGAAACTGAATGTTTGTGTATTTACAAAACCAAATCAAATATTTTCTTTTTTTTTCACTAAGAGACCACTTAGACTGTAGCTTTTTAATTCAGAATCAAATTCAACATGTAAAATAAAAATTAAATTACAAAAAAAAACAATGGAAACTGGATAAGTAATATTTAGTAGATACCAAACTAACTCTTGTAGCAAAAATAGCCAAGAAGCCTGAAATATTCCTCAATTTATTAAACTATAAATTCCTATATAATTTAATCTTCCAAAAAAAATGATTTTACATGGAAAATGTCTACACTTCGTGATTGCCAAAATGTGGTGGTAATTAGTACCAGAATATTAAACCAAAGAGGTTGTCCACTTTTTAAAATTATTTTATTGGAAGACAAATAATATAGGTATAAAGATTAACAATTATCTATAGGCTACAAAATATAAAACAAGTCTCAAGAAATACCAAGAGCTACAAACATAAAGTACAGTCCAAATTATATGGGGCAACTCTATTTTAAACAAACCCAGATTAAGCAATATTAACTAAACATAGTGAACAAGAGAATTTATCCCAAAGTAAATGTATAAGAATGCTAATATACTCAGCCAATTCAGTCCTCCAATGCTCTCTCTCTCTCTCATCAGTTGCTTCCAGGAGGTGAGGAAGATAAAAAAGTGTGCATACTAACTGTTGGCTCCCATTGTATACTTAATTCACTTAAGGTGTGTCCTACCATACACCAATCAAAAGGCTATATGGGAGTGTCCTTCTTAGACAAAGACTAGGCCAGAGGCCTAGTCTATATTTTAAAATATGTTTGTAAATTTAAGAATTAACTACTTGAACACTCTAGGGATAAATTCTCTGGTTTTATGACACCACAGTAAGTATCAATATAACTCCAAGAGAGAAATGGTTTAAGGAAATACTCTTGTTTTTAAAAGTTCCATATCATTCATACTTTAAGTCTTTATTAATTACACTAGGAACAAACATTCATACAGTAGCAGAAGAAAATATTAAAAACACTTAAACCTAGTTTTTAAGTAATTCTTAGTAGATGGTATTATAGTTTAGAGTAAGCTAAGCCCTTACAATCCGAGGGCTGAATTACTTTTAAATTTTAAACAACTGATATAGTGGCCACCATGAATAATATATAAAGTTATTGAAACATAGGATCTGGTTTTAAACTTAGGCAAGCAAGTTAAAAAAGGACAGACAGGAGAGTCTTGCACTGTGATAACTCCTTCTGCAAGTTAAAGTCTTGCATGGTATTTCAAGGGTTAAAGTCCCTTATATAAGCATACGTTATAGTTTAAATATCACTGGAGCTGAATAGTCACTTGATGCTTGTTGCTTAATTGTTTATTTCATTGTTAATCTTATTGTGTTGTAAATGAGGCTTAGTGATAAGTGTTGTAGCTGCTTGTTGCATACTGTGCTCATGGAAAAAGTATCTGACTCCTTGTACATAATGTTGTAATGTGAGATGGCATGATGTATCTTACAAAATAGCTTGGCATGTGAAACCCCTTTCTTTTTGTTGTATGGTCTTTGCAGTATTGAAACAGAGATTCTGTGTATTTTATCTGTAAGAAGTGTTTGTCTGTCTGATGTTTCACTGTGTCCCGTCTTATATGTAAAAGGTTTACTCCCCACTAAATATATGAGAATTTATTATCCTGTCTAAAAAAAATTTTTTTTTTTATTTGTTCAGACAATTTTAGATACACTTTAATTTTGTTGGAGAGTTCATCTTGTCATATTTCTAATGTCCCTGATATGTTTGAAATATATGTTTTCCTTATAGAGTTAGAACGTTAATAGAATATGTTTTCTGTGTCTTTAAAAGTTTAATGTATATTAAAATTGCTGAATGTTGGGAGTGAAATATTTACAGTATGCAAGTTGAGATGATTGTGTATTTCTCACAATTGCTGCAAAAGCTGACCTTGGTGTTTTTTAATAATTCTGTGTGCCAGTTATAGGATTGATTAGAGATTTGTTGTGTCTAAGGCATATAAATATATTGTTTTTGCAAGTGAACTATCTAAGTAATTTGTAAGTGCGATGATGGGAGTAATTTTAAGTCTGGTAAATAAAAGAGAGTTTTTTTCTGGCAAGTGATTAATAGGTTGATTTAAGTATGTATGTGCGTAATGTAAGATGCATGCAAGGAGTTTGTGGGAAAAAAAGAGAAAAGAAAAGAGTATACGCTGTATGTTATTATATGTATCTAAAGTATTTGGGTCTGCTTCTTTTGTAGAGTAATTCAGTAGAGTTTTAATATACTCAGTAACATATTGCTGTGTAATATTATTTATGCTGTGATGGTTCTCATTTAAATATATGCAGGTTATGGCACAGTAAAGAAGTAGAATTTTAATGTTAAATAATACAAGTTTCCTAATAATGGCTAGGTTATATATGTAATATACATATGATAAATGATCAGCCCTTAAAGGGACAGTACACTGTAAAATAGTTTTTATGTTGAAGTATTTTCAATGATTTGTTACACCAGCTGTGTAGGAGAAATTGCATTTGCAGGTTTATTTGTATATATGAAGTATCTGCTTTAGTGCTATTAATCCAAAGACTATTACATAGGGTTGAGTTTCAGGTAATAGCATATCTCATTGTCCTTATCTGATATTTGTCTGGAAAACAGGAGCTCTGTGCATAGTCAGAGCAATGGAAAATGGACATTTTATTACTTAACTATCCTGTACCCCACGGAGAGTGTAATTTCTTCTTCTGTGTCTATTTAGGCTTTTCAATAGATTAGACTCCAGTATACAAAATTGTACTATAATTGGGTATGCCACAGTCTGAATCAGCTATTTCAAATGCCAAAATAGGGGTGAAGGAGCTATTTGTAAACAATTAAATACACTCCATCAGGTAAGATGGATCATTGGGAACAATTTAAAGGTGAGAACATTTTTGGGGAAGCTGTCCTTTTAATCTCTTAGTGTAAACTATTAATATTATTCTTTTGTATAAAATTGTTATATTTAGTCACAGAGCTGAACAAATGTTGAATATCAAATTATATATAAAAATCAAATAAAATAATTGTGTATTTATTAGAATCCTTATTATATTAAAGCATAGCATAGCATGTAACGGCTACATGGCTGGTTACTCCCACCAATAGACTGGATTCTAAAGTTTTTCCCAAATTATTTGTGCCAAAAATGGGTTTACACTATGCATGCAAACAGAAACCATAGAGCAGTAGCAATGCCATTATTTTTTGACCTTTCTCAGAATATAGTACTTAGGTGTGTGTGTGTTTTTGTTTATCTATTAATGGTTATTGATTTTGTTTGTAAATGTGCAACTAGAGTTTATTGATCATCTAAAGTGATTGCATTATTTGCATGATTTCATAGTATTGTGCAGGGTAAAATTTACAAAAACATAGCTAAAGGTTTTTATAGAATTTGAATTATTTGTAGTGTTTTGTTAGAATGTGGTATTTTTCAGTGCTGTGCTTCAGTGAGTGTAAGTATATGTGCTTGCTTTCTAGTTGATTGTGTTTGATAAAAGTTTGTGAGGGCTGTTAATGTTTTGTTTTGCATAATGGATAGTTGTTTTTAAATGATTTCTTAGAGAATGCTTTTAATGTTTTTATTTTTAGAGAATGTGGCATCTACTTATCAAGCCGTCAACCACAAATACGCTGGAATTCCGCAGCGTATTTGTGGCGAGCCTGATTCCCCTTAGTTATCAAACCCTACAGACCGGCAAAAGTAGAATTTTGTGACATAACAAACGATCCGCCGGACTCAGTCCGACACAGATTGATGCTTACGTCATTACAGATGTTCCGCATGCAAATTCGGCACAATCTGACTACATTTGCTAGTTATCAAATTTCTACCAGGTACGCTCGCCACTATTCCGGCTCAGCATACCTGGTTTTCAATCCGCTGCCCTGGATATGGCGGATGCCATAGGAATCAATGGGAGTCTGAAAGCAGCGAAAGCTTATGTTCGCTGCTGCCCGATATCCCATTGATTCCTATGGTAACGTTTACACCTAACATCCTAACATGTACCCCGAGTCTAAACACCCTTAATCTGCCCCCCCCTACACCGCCGCCACCTACATTATACTTATTAACCCCTAATCTGCTGCCCTGACACCGCAGCCACCTACATTATACTTATTAACCCCTAATCTGCCGCCCACTACACTGCCGCCACCTACATTATACTTATTAACCCCTAATCTGCTGCCCCGCCACCTCCGCCACCTACATTATACTTATTAACCCCTAATTTGCCCCCCTACACCGCCGCCACCTACATTATACTTATTAACCCCTAATCTGCCCCCCCTACACCGCCGCCACCTACATTATACTTATTAACCCCTAATCTCCCCCCCCTACACCTCCACCAGCTACATTATACTTATTAACCCCTCATCTGCCTCCCCTACACTGCCGCCACCTACATTATACTTATTAACCCCTAATCTGCCCCCCCTACACTGCCGCCACCTACATTATACTTATTAACCCCTAATCTGCCCCCTACACCGCCGCCACCTACATTATACTTATTAAACCCTAATCTGCCCCCCCTACACCGCCGCCACCTACATTATACTTATTAACCCCTAACCTGCCCCCCCTATACCGCTGCCACTATATTAAATGTATTAACCTGTCTAACCCTAACCCTAACACCCCCTAACAAATATAATTTAAATAAATCTAAATAAATAATCCTATCATTAAATAAATTATTCCTATTTAAAACAAAATACTTACCTGTAAAATAAACCCTAAACTAGCTACAATACAACTAATAGATACATTGTAGCTAGCTTAGGGTTTATTTCTATTTTACAGGCAAGTTTGCATTTATTTTAACTAGGTACAATAGTTATTAAATAGTTATTAACTATTTAATAACTTCCTAGTTAAAATAAATACAAATATACCTGTAAAATAAAACCTAACCTATGTTATAATTACTCGTAACACTACACTATAATTAAATAGAATACCTAAACTAAATACAATTAAATACAATTAAATAAAATTATCTAAAGTACAAAAAAAACAAACACTAAATTACAGAAAATAATTAACAAATTACAAGATTTTTAAACTAATTACACCTAATCTAATCCCCCTAACAAAATAAAAAAGCCCTACCCTACACTAAATTACAAATAGCCCTTAAAAGGGCCTTTTGCGATGCATTGCCCCAAAGTAATCAACTCTTTAACCTGTAAAAAAAATTACAAACCCCCCCAACATTAAAACCCACCACCCACACCACCAACCCTACTCTAAAACCCACCCAATACCCCCTTAAAAAACCTAACACTAACCCCTTGAAGATCACCTTACCGTGAGAAGTCTTCACCCAACAGGGCCGAAGTCCTCAACGAAGCCAGCAGAAGTGCTCCTCCAGATGGGCAGAAGTGGTCCTCCAGAAGGGCAGAAGTCTTCATCCAGACGGCATTTTCTATCTTCATCCATCCGGCGCGGAGAGGCTCCATCTTCTAGACATCTGATGCGGAGCATCCTCTTCATTCGACGTCTTCTTGAACAATGACGGTTCCTTTAAGTGACGTCATCCAAGATGGCGTCCCTTCAATTCCGATTGGCTGATAGAATTCTATCAGCCAATCGGAATTAAGGTAGAAAAAATCCTATTGGCTGATGCAATCAGCCAATAGGATTGAAGTTCAATCCTATTGGCTGATCCAATCAGCCAATAGGATTGAGCTCGCAGTGATAAAGAGAAATAAAATACCCCTTGTGTTGAAAACAAAACCTGTCTCGGTCAGAGTTATTGACGGTTCTCTAGTTAATTCTGGGCCAGTCACTCACCAAACTATACCCTTAAAAGTCAGCACTGACAAAGGGCGTGTAGAATATATCTCATTTAATGTCTTACCCTCACCATTGTTTCCTGTCATTCTAGGGTTATCCTGGTTGCAACTCCATCAACCCACTATTCATTGGGAGACTCTGCAACTAGATTACAACTCAGATTACTGTCAAGCGACATGTTTCCAATGTCACTTGATCCTCCAGGTGACACAAGTTCCTTTATCAGATGAATATCTAGATTATGCAGATGTCTTCAGCAAAAAGGAAGCAGAGGCCTTACCACCACATCGACCATATGATTGCCCGATAGAACTGTTACCCGGATCCTCCATTCCTGTAGGACATTAATATCCACTGTCACAACCGGAACTACAGTTACTGAAAGCCTAGTTAGATGAAAACCTCAAAAAAAGTTTCATCAGACCATCAACTTCCCCTGCTGGAGCAGGCATCTTCTTCGTGAAGAACAAAGATAGTTCACTCAGACCTATTATCGACTATCGAAAACTCAACAAAAGGACGATAAAGAATAGGTATCCGTTACCACTCATACCCGAGCTGGTGGAACGTCTTAGTACCATAAAGATTTTTACGAAACTTGATCTAAGAGGCGCCTACAATTTGGTGAGGATCCGTGAAGGCGACGAGTGGCTCACAGCCTTTAGAACCCAATATGGCTTATATGAATATAGGGTGATGCCTTTCGGGCTCTGTAATGCCCCAGCCACTTTTCAATACCTAATAAATGACATCTTTAGGGATTTATTGGATGTGTGTTTGGTGATATATTTGGACGACATCCTTATATACTCTGATAACCTCAAAGATCACCGGAAGCATGTCAGATGGGTTCTTGGACGTCTTAGAACTCACCAGTTATATGCAAAACCTGAGAAGTGTTTATTCCATGCTACAGAGATCTGTTATCTCGGATATCACATATCTTCTTCTGGAGTTCAAATAGAAGATAACAAAGTCGATGCCATAAAAAAACTGGCCTTCTCCAAGATGCAGAAAGGAGGTACAGCGCTTCTTGGGATTCGCTAACTTTTATAGCAAGTTTATAAAAGGATTCTCTGCCATCGCCAAGCCTCTCAGCTGTCTTACAGGAACACATCCTACTTTCAACTGGAATCCTGATGCAGAAAAGGCATTCAGGTATCTAAAGGAATCATTCATAACTGCTCCTATTCTCCATTTCCCTGTGGACACCTCAGAATATGTTACTGGGGCCATACTCTCCCAATGGAAGACTACCAATGAGCCCCTACATCCTGTAGCCTTCTACTCCCGATTGATGACAGTACCCGAGTTGAACTATCCCATCAGGGAGGAGCTTCTGGTAATAAAATCCTCATTTGAGCACTGGCGACACCTCCTCGAGGGCACTAAACTTCCCATTCTGGTGTATATTGACCACCGGAATTTGGAATACTTGCAATAAAGCAAGACCCTATCAGCCCGACAACTCCGTTGGAGCCTTTTCTTCACAAGGTTCAAGTTCCATATCACTTACAGGCCCGGCTGGAAAAATGGGAAGGCTGATGCTCTCTCAATAAACTTAAGTCGACCTCTGGCACAGACAGTTCCCTGATCCATTCTAACTCCCGACCACTTCATTGGAGCACTCAAAACTTCTCATGAAACATTACGTGTAACTCAACAGGATGACACATCCTACCCAAAAGAGAAGTTACTACTCAACTTATACTACTCGCGGAACAAACTCTTTATACCACTCTCCTTAAGGGAGGTAATACTGCGAGAACACCACGACTCACCTTTAGTTGGCCATCCAGGGATTTATAAAACCATAGATTTGGTACGAAGGAACTATTGGTGTCCAAAGCTTAATCAATCTGTAAAGGACTACGTGTCATCTTGTCCAACATGTGTGACCTCGAAACCTGAAAAAGCCCAACCATATGGGTTGCTGAAGCCTCTACCCATCCCGGATAGACCATGGCACACAGTGGGGATGGACTTCATTGTAGATCTTCCCAAATACAAAGGATGCAACTGTGTCTTAGTAGTAGTTGATCTCCATACTAAAATGGCCCATTTTGTTCCATATAAGAAACTTCCTACCTCTGCTGAAACAGCTAAACTATTTCTACTTCACATTTTGCAATTACACGGTCTTCCCTCAGTTCTTGTAACTGACAGAGGCACTCAGTTTACATCTCATTTCTGGAAACAGCTCTGCAATGTGCTACAGATGAATCATCGTTACAGTACAGCTTTTCACCCCCAGACGCGGAGAGGGTTAACCAGTGCCTAGAATAGTACATCAGGTGTTACTTCTCCTACCAACAGGATAGATGGGTTGACTATATTCTGATGGCAGAGTACGCTTATAACAATTATGTGAACACCTCCACCAAAACTTCTCCATTCTTCGCCAATTATGACTACCATCCTGTATTTCAGATGTTCCCGGAATCAAATACCAAATCTCCCCACGTTAACGAATTGTCTAACTCTCTCAAAGAAATACATGATTATATCTGAAGACTCGCCAGAAACACGGGCTTGATAGATAGGCCCCAAAGATTGGTCAGTGTTTGAAATGAGACAGGTTAACTTAAAACTGTTCAGTTTACACTACAGCTGACTTAATTTTGAAATACATACCAACAAGCCTAAATCCTGCATTTAACCAGATCTAATGGTATGAGTACCACAGCTTATGGTTCCACCAAGACCATATAGAGTACAGCATTTTCAAAATCCATAAGTACAGCTGACAGATGGGAACATTTGTACACTATATTTGAAGTGGTGCTCTTGGTTGGGGATAATGGGGAAAAAACAAACAAACATATGTCAACCTTTTAAAAGTACTTTTATTCATCTAGCCATCTACCCAGATCATTAATGTATAATGTTGAATTCAAATAATTATTTTTGTTTGCACATTTACAAATATGATTCTTTAAAAAGTGATCTATTAATTTCTGCAATTTTTTTATCATGCATGTCACACACTGTTGATTTAGGGGATGCATGGTGCATAAATGTTTCCTCCTGTGAGTGTTTCTGTGGGTGTCTGTGTTTATGTCTTTGTGCTTTAGTTTGTGTCTCTATGAGTGTGTATGTATTTTTTTTCAGTGGGTCTCTCTGTGAGGGTGGGTGTGTATGTCTTTGTGCATTTTCTGTGGATGTCTGTGAGGGTGTGTGCATATGTCTTTGAGCTTTGTCTATGGGTGTCTCTGTGAGGGTGTGTGTATGTTTGTCTTTGTGTATTTTCTCTGGATGCCTCTGTGAGGGTGGGTGTGTATGTCTGTGTTTTCTGTGGATATCTCTGTGAGGGTGTGTGTTTTCTGTGGGTGTCTCTGTGAGGGTGTGTATATGTCTTTGTGTGTTTTCTGTGGATGTCTCAGTGAGGGTGTGTGTATGTATGTCTTTCTGTGTTTTATGTGATTGTCTCTCTGTGTGTGTAGGTCTTTGTGTGTTTTCTGTGGGTGTCTCTATGAGTGTGTATGTCTTTCTGTGTTTTCTGAGGCTGTCTCTGTCGGTGTTTCCTTGTGCGTATGTGCAAGTTTTAGTTTGTGTGTGTGTCCATTGTCTATTCCTTTTTAGGACATTTTGACCTTACTACTGATTATTCACATCTTTCTACAGACTTTGAGACTAACAAGACCTTTCTGAAAGTCACCAATCCACCATTTAACCTTTAAATTATTGTTTAGGCAGTTCAGGGCCCTTCCTTTCAGCCACTGCATGCTGTTGTCATCATTTAGTTTACAAAAAAAAGATAATCAGAACTCCATATTTTGTTTTCTAAATCTCCTTTTTTTACAAAACTGTAGTTTACCTCATTACTTGTCAGGTCAATGAAAACATGTGCTGAGTGTCTGTTTGGGTGTCTGTGTCTGAGTGTGTTTCTTTGCGTGTCTGCTAGAGTGTCTATATGTGAATCTTTATGTGTGAGTGTGTGTGTGTGTGTGTTTCAGTGTATGAGTGTGTCTGTGTGTGTGTATGTTACTACCTTTACAACATTTCCAAGTTTAAATAGACACTTAAGAATAAAGTGCATATACGTTTTAGTCACTTGGTCAAAAATTGCACATGTCAAAGGAGGGGGGGCCTGATCAATGGTTAAGTCAGGGGCCCCAAATTTTTTAGTGGCGGCCCTGTGTGTGTGTGTGTGTATATATATATATATATATATATATATATATATATATTTTTTTATATATATATATATATATATATATATATATATATATATATATATATATATATATATATATATACACACAAAAAATGCATATCTGCCAAAAGGACACCTACTATTTGTGTATTGAGGAGGAAACATTTATGCATGGTTTTAAATATAGAATTTCTACAGCATTGTCAAATAATCATAAATACACTGCTGCTAAAAAAAATTGTTTTTATGGACCCCTGGCCCCACCATACAACTACTACCACACTGAAGTTACAATCCAAAATTGCACAAAGAAATAAAAAACATTTGCTAAGTAAGTCCTACCTCCTCTGCAAATAAGTGATCTGCCGTCTGACTCAGGCACACGCTGTACAAACAAAGTGCCAAGTCTGTCTCACACTGTGCATAGTGGTTTAGTGCACAAACAGAAATCCTCTCAAATGCTAATACTTTACTTCTTGTAATAACATTTCCCATGCTCAATTAGCACTCTGCTGTAGTACCCACTGGTGGCTGCCAATTTTTTTTTTCTTTTTAGTTCTTGCCTCATGGGACCCCCCTGGCCCATTGGGCCCCTGACAGGAGTCACTCCTGTCAGCCCCTGATGGCGGCCCTGGCAGCAATACCATATAACACAACAGTATATATTTCCAGCAGCAATACCATATCACACAGCAGCATCTATATCAAGCAGGAATACCATATCACACAGCAGATCCATCTATACACAGAAGCAATACCATATCACACAGCAGATCCATCTATATTCAGCAGCAATACCATACCACACAGCGGGACCATCAATATATAGCAGCAATACCATACCACACAGCAGCATCTATATCCAGAAGCAATACCATACCAAACAGCAGATTGAACTATATACACAGCAGGCCCATCTATATACAGCAGCAATACCATACCACACAGCAGATCCATCTATATAAAGCAGCAACACCATACAACACATCAGCATCTATAGCCAGCAGCAATACCATATCACACAGAAGATCTATCTATATCAAGCAGCAATACCATATCACACTGAAGATTCATCTATATCCAGCAGCAATACTATATCACACAGCAGATCTATCTATATACAGCAGCAACACCATACCACACAGCAGAACCATCTATATACAGCAGCAACACCATACCACACAGCAGATTCATCTATATACAGCAGCAACACCATACCACACAGCGGATTAATCTATATACAGCAGCAATACCATACCACAAGCAGGACCATCTATATACAGCAGCAATACCATACCACACAGCAGATTCATCTATATACAGCAGCAACACCATACCACACAGCGGATTAATCTATATACAGCAGCAATACCATACCACAAGCAGGACCATCTATATACAGCAGCAATACCATACCACACAGCAGATTCATCTATATACAGCAGCAACACCATACCACACAGCGGATTAATCTATATACAGCAGCAATACCATACCACACAGCAGGACCATCTATATACAGTAGCAATACCATACCACACAGCAGATTCATCTATATACAGTAGCAATACCATACCACACAGCAGGTCCATCTATATACAGCAGCAATACCATACCACACAGCAGATCCATCTATATACAGCAGCAATACCATACCACACAGCAGATTCATCTATATACAGAAGCAATACCATACCACACAGCAGGTCCATCTATATACAGCAGCAACACCATACCACACTACAGATCCATCTATATACAGCAGCAACACCATACCACACAGCAGATTAATCTATATACAGCAGTAATATCATACAACACAGCAGATTAATCTATATACAGCAGCAATACCATACCACACAGCAGGACCATCTATATACAGTAGCAATACTATACCACACAGCAGATCCATCAATATACAGCAGCATTACCATACCACACAGCAGATTCATCTATATACAGCAATACCATACCACACAGCAGATCAATCTATATACAGCCGCAATACCATATCACACAATATATCCATCTATATACAGTAGCAATACCATACAACACAGCAGATCCATCTAAATACAGTAGCAATACCATACCACACAGCAGATTCATCTATATACAGCAGCAATTCCATACCACACAGCAGATCTATATATATAAAGCAACAATACCATACCACACAGAAGATTCATCTATATCCAGCAGCAATAGCATACCACAAAGCAGAATCTATGTCCAGTAGCAATACCATACCACATAGCAGAATCTATATCCAGTAGCAATACTATATACACAGCAGATCCCTTTATATCCAGCAGCAATACAATACCACACAGCAGCATCTATAGCTAGTATCAACACCATACCATACAGCAGGGCCATCTCTATACAGCAGCAATACCATACCACACAGCAGATTCATCTATATCCAGCAGCAATACCATACCACATAGCAGAATCTATATCCAGTAGCAATACTATATACACAGCAGATCCCTCTATATCCAGCAGCAATACGATACCACACAGCAGCATCTATAGCTAGTATCAACACCATACCATACAGCAGGGCCACCTATATACAGCAGCAATACCATACCACACAGCAGCATCTATAATCAGCAGCAATACCATACCACACAATGGGTAAGATTACAAGTCGCGTGGCAAATCTGTTTTTAGCCATTGAGAAAACACTGCACGCATTAAGGTTTTTGCGCATTTGGGGTTGCGCAGGTATAACAAGTTTAAAAAAAAACTTATTTTGTGCACACGGTTTACCCGTGTAATCCATAAAGCCTGATCACGTGCAGGTTCATGTATTCCCCCATAGAAGTTAATGGAAAAGACAAAAACAAAAAAACTAAACCCTAATCTTTTCCGCAAAGCCCATGACGTATTCTCAAAATGTACATGGAAATGCAAATATTTACTACTATACTATATACTACTATATACTACTATATATATATATACTACTATAGTTCTGAAATATTGCCAACAGTATTGGCTATATAGCTTTGTTGACACATGTTTTAGTAACTGTTGTTCCGTTTTACAGATTGTTGATACGGGTTGCTAGGACAACCGGCGGACCTGCGCAATGAGGCTTGCAGGACGCTGGAGGCACTTCCGGTAGTACGTGGTGATGGTGGAGGGTAATGTATAAATGCTTGATATGTATTTTAATGTATGTAATGGTCTGAGGACGGGGCTAACAACCCCGAAACGTCACTTGATTAAATGACATGTAATTAAGACCCGGGGGGTGCGCTCTTATTTTCTACTTGTATGTTTGCTCTTGAATGCACCCCGGGCATTTGGGTCTATTGAAAGTGTGTGCAGTGCCTTACGGACATTTACTATATATATATATATATATATATATACATATATATATATATATATATATATATATATATATATATATATATATATATATATATATATATACATATATATATATATATATATATATATATATATATATATACACACATACACACAGTTGTGCTCATAAGTTTACATACCCTAGCAGAATTTACGATTTTCCTGGCCATTTTTCAGAGAATATGAATGATAACACAAAAACTTTTCTTTCACTACTGGTTAGTGTTTGGCTGAAGCCATTTATTATCAATCAACTGTGTTTACTCTTTTTAAATCATAATGACAACAGAAACTACCCAAATGACCCTGATCAAAAGTTTATATACCCTGGTGATTTTGGCCTGATAACATGCTCACAAGTTGACACAAAGGGGTTTGAATGGCTTTTAAAGGTAACCATCCTCACCTGTGATCTGTTTGCTTGTAATTAGTGTAATTACCCTTGCATCTTTCATCCAGTGCTGCACTGACGTTTCTGGATTCTGAGTCATGGGGAAAGCAAAATAATTGTCAAAGGATCTGTGGGAAAAAGGTAGTTGAACTGTATAAAACAGGAAAGGGATATAAAAAGATATCCAAGGAATTGAGAATGCAAATCAGAAGTGTTCAAACTATAATCAAGAAGTTGAAAATGAGGCATTCTGTTTGATAACATACTGCATTCATCTTGCCATCAAATCTGACCAAATTTCCTGTGCCTTTGTAGCTCACACATCCCCAAAACATCAGTGATCCACCTCCATGTTTCACAGTAGGAATGGTGTACCTTTCATCATAGGCCTTGTTGACTCCTCTCCAAATGTAGCGTTTATGGTTGTGGCCAAAAAGCTCAATTTTGGTCTCATCACTCCAAATGACTTTGTGCCAGAAGGTTTGAGGCTTGTCTCTGTGCTGTTTGGCGTATTGTAAGCAGGATACTATGTGGCATTTGCGTAGTAATGGCTTTCTTATGGTGACTCGACCATGCAGCCCATCTTTCTTCAAGTGCCTCCTTATGGTGCATCTTGAAACAGCCACACCACATGTCCTGTATTTCACCTAAAGTTATTTGTGGGTTTGTCTTTGCATCCCGAACAATTTTCCTGGCAGTTGTGGCTGAAATTTTAGTTGGTCTACCTGACCGTTGTTTGATTTCAACAGAACCCCTTATTTTCCACTTGTTTATTAGAGTTTGAACACGGCTGATTTGCATTCTCAATTCCTTGGATATATTTTTATATCCCTTTCCTGTTTTATACAGTTCAACTACCTTTTCCGACAGATCCTTTGACTATTCTTTTGCTTTCCCAATGACTCAGAATCCAGAATTGTCAGTGCAGTACTGAATGAAAGATGCAAGGGTCTGTCAGGAGTCCAGAAACTCATTGACCTTTTATACAGATACACTAATTACAAGCAAACAGATCACAGGTGAGGATGGTTACCTTTAATAGCCATTGAAACCCCTTTGTGTCAACTTGTGTGCATGTTATCCGGCCAAAATCACCAGGGTATGCAAACTTTTGATCAGGGTCATTTGGGTAGTTTCTGTTGTCATTATGATTTAAAAAGAGTAAACACAGTTGATTGATAATAAATGGCTTTTAGGAATCTTCTTAACAAGATCATGAGATCCATAGATTGTTTAATATTATGTATTGAATATAATTTAGGGTTTTAGATTATATATGACAGATCATTATAGATGCAGACTATATATGAATCTTTATCAAATGTGAAACATATTCCGCAAACGAAGGGTTAAAATGCTGGGAGCCAGCCCTTCAGAGGGAGACTCTCAGGTGTTTGTTATTTCCAATTGCTTAATTGGTTTTATTGGTAAGGTTGGTGTAGTATATATAAGAGTTATGATCAATATGTATTATATGCCTGATGAAAAAGCGTTGGTGCTGAGAAATGCGTTGCATGTTTACAAGGAGGGATACTTTATGCCCTACCTGTTGGTTCCTGCTTTTTTTAATAAATTCCATTTTTTAACCATATTGGAACCTCTACTGATCTTTTTATACACCAACCATCATTTACTTACTACCCTATTGGGGATTGGATTTGCCTGGTATGGAAATCCCTGTGTGCTTCCTTGCCTCCTGCATGTGGGGTTGTTCCTGTGATCCAGCTCCAAGGATTCAAAGTACAAGTGTTCCTGTATACACGTTGGAAATTCAGCAAGCTGGGTTGCTGTGATTACCCAGTACGTGCCTGATAGCACTGTATGAGTGCTATAACAAAATGTGAGTACCCTGTTGTGGATATACATAAATCTTTGTTTCGTTCGACTGGTACACACAAGTGCCTCTCTTTTTCTTTCATTTTTCCTTCTAGATTGATAATAAATGGCTTCAGCCAAACACTAACCATGAGTGAAAGAAAAGTTTTTGTGTTATCATTCATATTCTCTTAAAAATGGCCAAGAAATAATAAATTCTGCCAGGGTATGTAAACTTATGAGCACAACTGTATATATACTGTATATATGTGATAATTTTGGATATATATATCTATTTATAGCAAGATAGGTATAGACTATGCATATTTTGTTAATGGAAGTAAATTGGAAAGTTGTTTAAAATAGCATGCTCTATCTGAATAATGAAAGTTTAAATTTTGATTGAGTGTCCCTTTAAAGGGCCACTGTAAGTAAATATTTTCTATGCCTGTTACTAACTACCCCAAATACTACCCCAATAGCATTTCATTAACATATCTCTACCGTATATCAGAAATCTTGTCTGCAAATTTAATTGTTTTCCAAACCCACTCCGTGGGTATCCTTTGCTCTGTACCAATCCATTTACAATACCTAGGTTTCAAAATGGCGCTTTAAACACAAAGTTATTGGTTTAAGTATTTTGAACATGCAGTGCTGAAAATAGTGGGCAGGATAACGTGACATCATTGGCGAATAAAAGATATAACTTTTAGAACATTATGAAACTTCGTTTTGGAGAAAATATAGGTCAGTAGGTTTTAATTAATGTTTATTAACTTTAATATGTTAGTTGTTTAGCTTAAAAATTATAACAGAAAGTAATCCTTTAAATACACACCTTGGTGCTTAAGGGGGGATCGTGACCATTGAAATGGGTAAGATTCTTGAATTTCTGCCAACATGTCTGAGGGAAGGTTAATTTTAGGACTTCGGTTTTAGCTATATTACGTTTGTAAATGCTGAGGGAACCAAAATACTTTAGGAGATTAAATACTGCTGGCATGGAAGTAGTTGGGGATATTAAGAGAAGAGTAATATTGTTAGCAAAAAGTGGGATTTTATGTTGGGAATCACAGAAGGAAATACCTTTGATACAGTTATCTAGTCTAACTGCTTGGGCCAAAGGTTCAATTTCCAAAGCAAAAAAATTGGGAGACAGTAGACACCCCTGACCATTAGAAATCTTAAAACTATTCTATCTGAAACAAACCCCACTAACCCTTGCCGAAGGATGGGAATATAGGACTTGAAAAGCTAAAGAGAATTCTGGAGGGAAGTCGCACGATTGTAGTTTTTCCCACAGATATTCCCACCTCACCCTATCAAATGCCTTTTCAGCATCTAGAGACAGCGAGGAATGGCTTGGCTTCTGTTAATATGTGTAAAATGCATTTTGCATTATCAGGGCCTTTTCTGCTGGGAATGAACATAAACTGGTTGCTTTAAACTAGGCTAGAGATCACAGCATCTAGTTTATTAGCTATTACTTTGGAATAATATTGATAAGTGAAATTGTGGGTCCTTGTCAGGTTTCAAAATTGTGACAATAGTCACTTCAAGGAATTCTCCCAGAAAGAAATCTGTGGTTGCTACATCATTAAAAAGGAGTAACTGGCTGATAAGGTCTGTGTATATTTTGTAGAAACAGCTGGTGACTTACCGAGCTTCAGTTTTTGGATTGCACATTTTAGTACCTCCTCAGTTATAGATGAACTAAGGAAGTTCTGTTGTGCAGAATCTAGAGCATTTAAGAATTCACAGACCTCTTCAACCGGGGCCTTTCATAGCTAATATGAAGATTTCAAATTATAAAGTGAATTATAAAAATATCTAAGTTTCACATATCTTTTTGGTGAGTACATGATTTTATTTCCATCTCTTACTGAAGCTATTTTGAGCCACTCCATTTCTCAATTTAGTTGATAACACTGCTGAGCGGCACTGGAGAAAATCTCAGAGTTCAGCTGATTTTGTTCATTACAAATTCATCTTGAAATCCTACTATTTAGCCCTTAATCTCCATAAGCAACACTACTTATCTACTCTTATCTCTAATCTTTCTTCAAACCCAAAATGCCTGTTCTCCACTTTCAATACTCTCCTCCGCCCTCCCCCACCTCCTAATACAACTTCTCTGTCAGCTCAAGACTTTGCCAGCCACTTCAATAACAAAATCGACTACATCAGAAATGAAATCAGCTCTCAACATAATTCCATTCTCCCCCCCCTCAAATACTCTCACTCAACCACAACCCACATAACCTTAAATTCATTCTCCCCTTTTACTGAGGAAGAAGTTTTGGCACTTATACTGCGCTCTCACCTCACGACCTGTCCCCTTGACCCTATCCCCTCACAGCTACTCCCCTCCCTCTCTGCTACCCTTACCCCTATACTAACACACATTTTCAACCTCTCCCTCAGCACCGGTATATTTCCCTAATCGCTGAAACATGCACTGGTCACACCTATCCTCAAAAAACCTTCCCTTGATCTTACCTCCCCATCCAACTACCGCCCTATTTCCCTCCTCCATCTTGCCTCAAAGCTTCTCGAAAAACTAGTATATGCATGCCTATCCCATTTCCTTATGTTAAACTCCCTGCTTGACCCACTGCAATCTGGATTTCGTCCCATCACTCCACAGAGACAGCTATTGTTAAGGTTACCAACGACCTACTTACAGCAAAATCAAAAGGCCACTTCTCTTTGCTTATCCTCCTTGATCTGTCCGCAGCTTTTTACACTATTGACCACACTCTTTTGCTCCAAACCCTCCAATCCTTCGGCATCTGTGACACAACAATTTCGTGGCTCTCTTCCTACCTGTCAAACTGTACCTTTAGTGTAGCCTTCTCTGGGGCCTCCTCTGCCCCGTCACCACTTTCTGTCAGAGTACCGCAAGGCTCTGTCCTCGGTCTCCTTCTCTTCTCAATTTAAACATCATCACTAGGTTCCCTAATAAAGTCCCATGGTTTCCAATATCATTTGTATGCCGATGACACCCAAATCTGCTTCTCTGCACCAGACCTATCTCCTTCCTTGCTAACCCGTGTCACTAACTGTCTTTCTCACATCTCTTCCTGGATGTCCTCTCACTACCTCAAGATAAATCTCTCCAAAACTGAGCTCCTCATTTTCCCCCCTTCTTCCAAAATCTCCACCCCAATCTCTATAACTGTTGACAACTCCATCATTACCTATACCCCACATGCCTGATATCTCAGGGTCACATTTGACTCAGATCTTTCTTTCACTCCTCACAGTCAGTCCTTGGCTAAAGCCTGCCGCTTCCACCTTAAAAACATCTAAAAAATTAGACACTTCCTTACACAAGACACAACTAAGATTTTAATCCACTCTCTCATTCTTTCCCACCTTGATTACTGCAACTCTGTCCTCTCTGGTCTCCCCATCTGCCGCCTAGCTCCTTTACAATCCATAATGAATGCCTCTGCCAGACTCATCTTCCTTACACGTCGCTCTTCATCTGCTGCACTTCTCTGCCAATCCCTTTACTGGCTTCCTCTTGCCTCTAGGATCAAACACAAAATTCTCACTCTGACATACAAAACCCTCAACTGCACTGCTCCCCCTATATCTCAGACTTTGTCTCCCTCCTACTCTCCTCCTCTCTGGTTACCTCATCACACTCCTGTTTACAGGACTTCTCCAGACTGGCTCCCATCTTGTGGAACTCTCTGCCTCACTCCACAAGACTCTCCCATAGTTTTGAAAGCATCAAGCGCTCCCTAAAGACTCTACTGTTCAGGGAAGCATACAACCTATGCTAACCTTACTTTATACCAGTTCCACTCCTCTATTGCTATCCCCAGAACCCCCTTAACATGTAAGCCTAAGAGTCCAGCTGTTTGTAGATCACCTTCTTAAGAGCTGACTACAACAGTGCAACTCTTGACAGGGCCCTTTACTCATTTGATCCCTATAATTGTTTTGTTGTACTCCCCTTTGTTTATAGCGCTGCGGAATCTGTTGGCGCTCTACAAATAATCGATAATAATAATAATAATGGCAATGTTAAAAGATAACCAGCTAGGGTTATCTGAAAAGGGAGCGCACTGCGTAACAGCTCAAAGATCAGTAAAGCATCATATGTATACTTCTATAAAATAAAAAGTAACTTATTTATAAAAAAAAAACTATTGTATTAAGAAAAGAAAAAATATATAAAAAAAAATAAGAATGTAACAGAAAATAAAAAATAAAATATATAAATATTTAAAAATTAAGATATGAAGATAAATATAACAAGGAAAAATGTCCGTGTACTAACAGGTATACTCGGCAAGCTACTCTTGTGTCCCATGACGGCAATTCGGTACTAGAAATACAAACAAAACAAGGGGCTCCTCATAGTGAAACCTGTTGCGATATGTAATCGACCAGTAGAGATGAAATATTACTCACAAGATTGGTGGCACCTTATGGGTTAAGATGCAAATGGGCAAGCTGACCTTCAACAGCAGTCAGCACGCTGTGTTCCCAAAGACCCTCGGTATCAGTAGACGGGCTTTAATGCAGATACTCCACGGCAACTTGATCATGCACAGCAGACAGCAAACTGTGTTGATGAGGAAGCACCAAGCAAAAAGGAGCCATCCTTAAAAATGTCTGGCTGTCAGTGGGGCCAACCAATGGTTATTTAGGCTGCACAAACAGACTTCCACAAACTGTTAGCTGCTCCTTATTGATAATTTGTTAAAATGAACTGTTGGAGTTAAAATGGCATACAATAACATCTGAAATATGGTCTTGGTGCATCTACATGCATCTATGCCAAAACAGTTTGCTTTCGGCTGTGCAGGATCAAGTTGCCGTGGAGTATCCGCATTAAAGCCCGTCTAATGATACCAAGGGCCCTTGGGGACTCAGCGTGCTGACTGCTGTTGAAGTTCAGCTTGCCCATTTGCATCTTAACCCATAAGGTGCCACCAATCTTGTGAATAATATTTCATCTCTACTGGATGATTACAAATCGCAACAGCTTTCACTATGAGATGCCCCTTGTTTTGATATAGTCAATTAGAATTGAAAATAAACATGATGGCCTGAAATAATTTCCCACTCTCCTTGTCGGCAGGGTGGGCCTAATAAAAAAAAAATTATTCCCCAAATTGCCATACACCTTTCAAATGCTCCTTGAGATATTACACACAAAAGACCTCACAACTTTAAATAGTCTGATATTAAAATGTATTTGGAAAAAAAAAAAGCGTAAACTTAGCTTCTCCAAAATTACATGCCAAACAGCAAAAGGAGGCTTCAGCATTCACAATCTGGAACATAACACCTGGGCAGCCCTAGCTAAATATGTGATAGACTGGCTCCTTGAGCAGTCAAGCCCTGGTCCCTTGCCATGTTTCCACATATGACACCCTCACAGGCGAAGATGATTGTAAAAAAATTCCCTCTCTTACTTACCCCACTCAAAGCCTCTTGGAAAAGATGCAAAAGATTAAACATTTGACACAGACACATGATTTACCTTCCCATACAAGGGAATCCTGACTTTCAGGCAGGATACACAACCAAACCATTTCAACAATGGAGGGATGCAGGATTGACAACAGTTTCACAACTCCTATTACCTGATGGAAAAACACTACGTACCTTCAGGGACTTGAAAACACAATATGACTTACCCAATATACACCACTTTGCCTATCTTCAGACAAAACACTACATCAGAGAACTATTAGATTCTGGCAACATGCTGGACCTCACAAATGAAGTCTACAAACTTATCTCATTATCTAAAGGAGGGGTAACGTCCATTTCCCATACATACAGATGCCTACAGACCCAGTCAAATAAATCAATCCTACAACAACTAAAAGCTAAATGGACCAACATCCTAACATATGAGATAATTGAGCAACAACTAACAAAAAACCTAGAGAAATGTAAAAGAGCAACACTAGCTACTAACATGCGAAAATCACACTTATACACAATGCATATATCACACCTCGGGCCATTCACAAGTGGAAATCGGACACCTCAGGACTATGCCTCAAGAGCTCACATCAAAAATCAGACATTCTTCATATGCTGATACAATGCCCGGGCCTAACAAAATTCTGGAACATGACACAACATTGGATATATAATATTTCTCTAGAACAGTTTAAAATCGCACCAGAGACACTTATATTCCTATACATCAAAACGACATCCAAAAAGAATCACATATTCCTCCTTAATGTTGTAGTTAAATCTAAAAAGACTATACTTACACATTGGTTACAGAGATCAAAACCCACCTTAGCTCAACTAAAAAGAGCCCTGGTAAAACAAATGGCATTAGAACAAGCAGACACATATTACAGCAGATTAGAGTATTCATGACAAAATGGGAACCCCTACTACTTAGTTTACCCTTGATCTAGCAAACACACATATTATATCCATTTAGAAACTCAGACTTTATCCTAAATGTCCAACTGAGGGGAGAGTGGCTCTTAGACTTCTCTAACTTTACAGGGAATAATGATAGTTCTTCGGCTTTGGAAGTAAAGAAGCGATAGATCTTAGAGGTCTTATGCTCCAGTTGCACAGAATGCTGCAAAATGTGATTGCACAAATATGTTGTAATTAGTGCTATCGTCCAGTTTTTTATTCAGAGTCTAAACTTTTGACGGTCATAGTTGAGGAATCCGATGTATAATCCTTACTGGCAAATCCAGTATGCATCACCAATGAGACTGAGACCAGACTACAAATGGATGATTGATTAGAGATTTACACTCAACCGGAGACGTCCTGACCTTTGCAAACTTGGACTGGATAGCCTAAGTTATGGTAATTGTACTAGTTAAAAGGAAAAGTTAATAGTCTAGCAGTATTGTTACTGAGTCACCAGTGAATACATTCGGGAGCAGGGAGACTTAAATTGTTCTCATGATTATAAATGTTGTATAGAACATGATCCGCATGTAACAGCATAGTATGAAAATGTCTTGTACTCCCGTGCTTGCCCTGCGAGGCATAGAGATGTAAAGTTAACACCGTGTTATACATACTGCTGGACAATAAATAAAGACGTTAAAAAAAGTGCCTGTGTCATCTTTGTTTGTAACTCAGTGTGTTTGGTTGAAAGCATGCATTGTGTGTCTGTAGGTTAGGGACTCAGGGAGGAAGAGACCCTGACGTAGTTCTGGGCCAATCACCACTTGGCCAAATGCTGTACCTAACTCTTCCATTTTGCTTTTAATCTAGTTGTGTGTTTGCAAGATAGTGCCAGTGTTATATAAATAAAAACATAGGCATTTATATCAGTTGGGGCTAGAAACTTTCTGGCATCAGAAGTAGCTTTTTTATGAGCTGCATATAAGTACAATATCGCTTAACTATTGTAAAGTGATTTTTTTCAGGTTGCTGATTCTATTTTAGCTTTTTTCTTAGGTGCTTCATTATAGCAAGTTACATAGGATCAGAAAAGAAAAAGAGAGGTGATCCCAATGTCCAAAAAATATATAAAAACAGCCTTTATTCTTCAAATTAAAATTCAAACATGATACACACAGAGAGTATCAGGTTTTACGCGTTTCGGCTAGGTGCCGTACTCATAAACCTGATTAGACACAGGTAAGTGCCTTCTTAAAAAGGTTACAAAACAAATGGTTATTGGCTGATGCTAAACACACCCCTGTAAACCATTAAAGTACTGAATGTACACAGTCAAATACTTATTTCACTCATAAGAAAATATGGGAAAATGGGAATGGACATAGAGGAATATATACATGTTTCAATTCTGACATTAAGGAGCACAAGCAGGTGATAAATGGCCACTATATGCAATTCCAAATTCCAGAAACGTACTGTAAAATATTGTAAATGCAAAAAACAAGCAAAGTTGCAACAATACAAGAGAAAAATAGTGGAATACCAAAATAACAATAATAAATAATAATAATAATAAAGCAACAGAACCTCCTAAAATTGATTTAATTAGCTAAATAAGACTCACTAATTTGAGATGATTAGCATATTCTTGTCCAACATAATTTTAAGCATAAACTTACGAATATTGAAATATAATGCACAAGAACAAATGAATTGATAAATATCAAAATCTCTTTGCTAACTATATTATTCAAGCTTACAAAAATCTTGTAAACCCATACCTTAGTTTAGTGCCAAATAGAATTAATAATTAGACAGAATAAGGAGATTACACTTCTTATATCCTTTTAGAAGTGTTTTTAAGTAATCAAAATAAGGCATCTATATTAAAGGAAATTTTTATATAGTGCTAGTGATTTTGTTTTAACTAGTTTTCTCATTGGCATATTATCCCGTGGTATGTATGTTTAATAGTGATCACAAATTTGGGGTATACTGGATCATGAAGCCAATTTTTTACTTCCAATGGTTTATGATGTCAAACTCAGAATTAAATCCATATGGTATCTGAGTGTTTAGCTTCATGATCCAGTACACCTCCTGCCTAGCCAAAAGTTGATCCTTGTTCCCTCCTCTGGGAGGCAATTTGATGGTTTCAATGCCTCGCCATTTAAAGGATCTGGTGTCCTTGCCGTGCACCTCTATAAAGTGTCGTGATAGTGCTGAACATGGTTTTTCATATTTAATATAACCAAGATGTTCTCTGATCCTTGTCCGGACTTCCCTACTTGTTATTCCAACATACTGTTTGGAATGTACTTGACACTCTATGAGGTACACGACATAGACACTGGAACACTTTATACATCCCTTGGACAAAAACCTGTCTCCAGTTGAACAGGAATGAAAGTCTCTGCCTTCAGTAATGGAATGACAAGCCTTGCATCTGTGGTCCCCACACTTGTAAGTACCATTGACGTGTAACCAGGAACTTTTCTTCCTTGTATCAGACGGCAAGAGACTGGGAGACAAAAGGTTGCCCAGAGACAGATTTTTTGTGTAGACACACTTAAACCCTTTTTCTACTGTTGTTTTTAAATGCACATCACCTAAAAGAATAGGAAAATATTTCCTAATGATGCTGCATACAGTAGAATAATCTGAAGAATATTGGGTAATGAAGGTAAGTGGTCTATCTTGCTCGTTCACCTTGCGCTGTGGATTTTTTTTAGTTTCTTTCTGCTGTGGCCACATTTTTGGCTACATTGTTGAGTAGTTTTGAGGGATAACCCCTATTTTTGAGCCTCTGCTTAATTTCCTTTGTTTCTGCAAGGAAATCTCTATCACTACTGCAAACCCTTCTTGCCCTCAGGAACTGACTCTTTGCAATTCCACTAAATACATGTGTAGGATCACTCTCATTTATTATTATTATTATTGCTTTTATTATTTTCTGCAATGTTCCAATAGATTCCACAGCGTTGCATAAAGACAAGATAAGGATTTCTTGTTTAACATTAATATCCAGACATAGCTGACATTTTATAAAATTATGTTACAGCACACAGCTGAATGGCACCATATAGCAAAGTCACTTTTTTTTCTTTCCTTTTTTTACTTTAAACATTTAATTTTTTACATCTATTTAATGTCCTCCTGCCGCTTACAATCCTTCTTCAACCATGCTTCTTGTTTTCAGCCTCTCAGCCAGTTCTCTAAGGCAGCAGGCAGGACAACGGCCCTACTTTGACTTGCTAATCTTATGGCTCAGCTGTTGTATCAAAGGTCTTGAATCTGTCACTAAGTTTGAAATCCCTTTTGGCCATCTCAGTCAAAGCTGTCACAATCCAATCTGATCCTCTCCCCTTTTCTCACCTCTATACAGTTGTGTCTCTCCCCAGTTCAATATGGTGACAGCCATCTGGATGTTTTTGTCAAATCACTTATTTTTTGTTTAATTCTAAAAGTATTCATTTATTTTCTAAGTTTCTTTTCTTAATTATCAACTGTTTTTTTTAATTTGCTGCTGAATGAGTGTAAGGTAGTTTGGTTTGGGAAAGGTTGATCAATATTTTTTTAGCTTTCAAAATATGAAATCTTTATAAGATAACATTCTTGAACATTTAGAACCTGATAGCTACTATTAGTTTAATGCATTGTAATGTAAACCACATTGGTCTAGTGGAGCCACCACACAAATATTTAGCTGTACTGTTATGAAAGACCAGCACAATTTTAGCAACTTCACTTTGTATAGGTCATTAAAATGTAGCAAATAGGCTGACTCTTTGCAATTCCACTAAATACATGTGTAGGATCACTCTCATTTATTATTATTATTATTGCTTTTATTATTTTCTGCAATGTTCCAATAGATTCCACAGCGTTACATAAAGACAAGATAAGGATTTTTTGTTTAACATTAATATCCAGACATAGCTGACATTTTATAAAATTATGTTACAGCACACAGCTGAATGGCACCATATTGCAAAGTCACTTTTTTTTCTTTCCTTTTTTTACTTTAAACATTAAATTTTTTTACATCTATTTAATGTCCTCCTGCCGCTTACAATCCTTCTTCAACCCCTACACTACTTACATATATACTGCCACAACTCCCACCCAATAACACCTATGCTGCCACAAACTACTACTGCAATAACCCCTATTCTACTTAACTCCTATACTACCACAACCTGCCACCCCAATAAACCTCTAAACTACTTAACCCCCTAACCACCAATACCCCACCAACAACTAACTCTAACCTATTAACCCCTAACCACCAATATCCTCCACAAATTACCCCTAACCTATTAACCTTCTAACCATCAATACCTCACTGCAAACTACCCCTACACTTTTAAACTCCCTAGCTACACCCCCCCCCCAGATTTCTAACCTAAAAATTACAAACAATTTAAAAAACATTATTAAAAAATGTATTTAAAGGGACATTCAAGTCCAAAAAAGGTAATGTAATTGTAAAAAAAAAAAAGTAATTGTAATGTAAACCACATTGGTCTAGATCTTAATTGAACTATACAGTGGAGCCACCACACAAATATTTAGCTGTACTGTTATGAAAGACCAGCACAATTTTAGCAACTTCACTTTGTATAGGTCATTAAAATGTAGCAAATAGGGGAATAGTGATCCCAGCTGCTATGACACTGGGGTTATTGTAATTTAGGAGCAGTTAAGTGCAGTTTTTAGAGTTCAGTATTCCTAGCCATGATCAAGCTTCACTGCAATAGACAATAACCAAGTTACTTAAACTGTGTCTATTACTAGTTGCAAATTTTACCACTGGTGGTCGGTTTATGGGTGTACAAGGGTGCAAAAGTAGTTTAAGAGTACAAAAGGGTTGATCAATTTAAGACAATGCAATACAAATTACCCTTCTTAAGGCAATATTTAGTGGGGTTTTTTTTTTTAATATAGACTTTTTTTTAAAATGTGTTTTTAGTATAGGTGTTTTTAATGCAAAAGGGCTAGTCACTTACACTAGGGCACTGCCTGACGAATGCCATTTTAAGGGCAATTTTTAGAGAAGGTTTTAGTGTCATTATAGGATTTTTGAGGGGTGGGCTTTCTTTAGTTTTAGGATAGGCCTTACTGTTTGTGTTTTATATGGTAGTGTTTTAAAGGGACAGTCAACCCCAGAATTTTTGTTGTTTTAAAAGATTGATGCTCCCTTAATTAACCATTCTCCAGTTTTGCATAACCAACACAGTTATAATACATGTTTTACCTCTGTAATTATCTTGTATCTAAGCCTCCGCAGACAGCCCCCTTATTTCAGTTCTTTTGATAGACTTGCATTTTAGCCAATCAGTGCTCACTCCATGGTAAATTCACGTGCATGTGCTCAATGTTATCTATATGAAACACCTGAACCAATGCCCTCTAGTTGGGAAAAAAAATGTCAAAATGCATTTACATTAGAGGCAGCCTTCAAGGTCAAAGCGATTAGCATATGACCCTCCTAGGTTTAGCTTTCAAGTAAGAATACCAAGAGAACAAAGCAAAATTGGTGATAAAAGTAAATTGGAAAGTTTTTTACAATTACATGACCTTTTTTGGACTTGAATGTCCCTTTAAATACATTTTTTAATAATGTTTTTTAAATTGTTTGTAATTTTTAGGTTAGGAATCTGGGGGGGGGGGTGTAGCTAGGGAGTTTAAAAGTGTAGGGGTAGTTTGCAGTGAGGTATTGATGGTTAGAAGGTTAATAGGTTAGTGGTAATTTGTGGAGGGTATTGGTGGTTAGGGGTTAATAGGTTAGAGGTAGTTGTTGGTGGGGTATTGGTGGTTAGGGGGTTAAGTAGTTTAGAGGTTTATTGGGGTGGCAGGTTGTGGTAGTATAGGAGTTAAGTAGAATAGGGGTTATTGCAGTAGTAGTTTGTGGCAGCATAGGTGTTATTGGGTGGGAGTTGTGGCAGTATATATGTAAGTAATGTAGGGGTTATTACAGTAGGGGGTTGTGGGGGTATAGGGGTTATTACATAGTGGGGTTGTGGCGGTATAGGGGTTAAGTAGTGTAAGGGTTATTACATTGGGGGGTTGTGGGGGTATAGGGGTTATTACATTGGGGGGCTGTGGCGGTATAGGGGTTATGTCACATCCTTTACTGGATTATATCCATCCCTTTAATTTCCTCTGCTGCAGCTTACTCCTTGACCACTAGAGGGCTCATCCTTTTTATGATTACTGATTGCTTGCTTGCACCTGTCTTGCTAGTCTCCTATAAATGGGCTGTCCCTTCCCCCATTCAGGTGCTTTGGCATTAACCCCTTAAGGACACGGCCATTTTTCAATTTCTTTCCCTTAAGGACCAGGGCTATTTTTACATTTCTGCGGTGTTTGTGTTTAGCTGTAATTTTCCTCTTACTCGTTTACTGTACCCACACATATTATATACCGTTTTTCTCGCCACTTAATGGATTTTCTAAAGATACCATTATTTTCATCATATCTTATAATTTACTATTAAAAATATTATAAAATATGAGGAAAAAATGGAAAAAAAACACACTTTTTCTAACTTTGACCCCCAAAATCTGTTACACATCTACAACCACCAAAAAACAACCATGCTAAATAGTTTCTAAAATTTGTCCTGAGTTTAGAAATACCCAATGTTTACATGTTCTTTGCTTTTTTTGCAAGTTATAGGGCCATAAATACAAGTAGCACTTTGCTATTTCAAAACCACTTTTTTTCAAAATGAGCGCTAGTTACATTGGAACCCTGATATCTGTCGGGAATACCTAAATATCCCTTGACATGTATATATTTTTTTTTAGAAGACATCCCAAAGTATTGATCTAGGCCCATTTTGGTATATTTCATGCCACCATTTCACCGTCAAATGCGATCAAATAAAAAAAAATGTTAACTTTTTCACAAACTTTAGGTTTCTCACAGAAATTTTTTACAAACAACTTGTGCAATTATGGCATAAATGGTTGTAAGTGCTTCTCTGGGATCCCCTTTGTTCAGAAATAGCAGACATATATGGCTTTGGTGTTGCTTTTTGGTAATTAGAAGGCTGCTAAATGCCACTGCGCGCCACACGTGTTTTATGCCCAGCAGTGAAGGGGTTAATTAGGGAGCATGTAGGGAGCTTGTAGAGTTAATTTTAGCTTTAGTGTAGTGTAGTAGACAACCCAAAGTATTGATCTAGGCCCATTTTGGTAAATTTAATGCCACCATTTCACCGCCAAATGCTATCAAATTTAAAAAAAACGTAATTTTTTTCGCAATTTTAGGTTTCTCACTGGAATTATTTACAAACAGCTTCTGCAATTATGGCACAAATGGTTGTAAATGCTTCTCTGGTATCCCCTTTGTTCAGAAATAGCAGACATATATGGCTTTGGCAATGCTTTTTGGTAATTAGAAGGCTGCTAAATGCCGCTGCACATCACACGTGTATTATGGCTAGCAGTGAAGGGGTTAATTAGGGATCTTGTAGGGAGCTTGCAGGGTTAATTTTAGCTTTAGTGTAGAGATCAGCCTCCCACCTGACACATCAGACCCACTGATCCCTCCCAAACAGCTCTCTTCCCTCCCCCACCCCACAATTGTCCCCGCCATCTTAAGTACTGGCAGAAAGTCTGCCAGTACTAAAATAAAAGGTATCTTTTTTTTTCTTTTTTTTTTTTGGGGGAGCATATTTACATATGCTGCTGTGTAGGATCCCTCTTAGCCCCAAACCTCCCTGATCCCCCCCCCAAACAGCTCTCTAACCCTCCTCCTCTACATTATTTGGAGCCATCTTGGGTACTGGCAGCTGTCTGCCAGTACCCAGTTTACAAAAAAAATGTATATTTTTTATTTTTTCCCCACTTTTCTGTAGTGTAGCTTCCCCCCCCCCAAGACTAAACCCCCACCCCTCCCAGATCCCTTCGATTAACATATTTATCCCCCCTCTCTCCCTCTAAATAGAAACCACTGTTCCATAGTGTAATGGTTCCCACCCGCTCCCTCCCCGTGCACGCGCCCGCCCGCCCGCCTCCCCTGTGCACGCGCGCGTGTCCGTGCGCGCCCCCCAGCAATCCCGCCCACGATCCCGCCCACCGGTAAGCCATCGATCCCCGCCCACCCGCCTCCCACGTCTGCTCCCCACCCACCAACGATCGCGGCATCGATGTCCGGTGCAGAGAGGGCCACAGAGTGGCTCTCTCTGCATCGGATGGGGAAAAAATGTTATTGCAGTGATGCCTCGATATCGAGGCATCACTACAATAACCGGAAAGTGGCTGGAAACGATCAGGATCGCTTCCAGCCGCTTTCAACCCCAACGTCGTACAGGGTACGTCGCTGGTCTTTAAAGACCAGTTTGTGCAAGACGTACCCTGTACGACGCGTGTCGTTAAGGGGTTAAGGATGTCTCTGTTTCCAGTCTGTCCTGTGAGCCCTCTCCAAATCTGTGAGTCTTGTAAGCGGCAATCCAGGCCTGTGAGTCTTGTAAACTGCATTCCAAGTCTGTGTACCCTGCAACCTGTTATACAAGCCAGTCAGTACTGTGATCTGATATCCCAAGTTCCTGAGTATCCTGTGGCATTGCTATCCTGTGGTATTGAACCTTGCTTCTGTTTGGTATTTGACTGTTCTTACTTTGTTTATTTACAATAAAGGTTTTTCTTCTTCTGCATAATTATGCCTAAGAAAAATTATTCTAAGGTAAAATAAGCTATTCTGTTTCCTGAACCTAGAAGCACTATACCTGAGCTTCAACCTGAACACCCCAGAATCGTGACAGGTGTAGTGGGGGTTATGGTGGCCTATGGGTTATGTAGTGCAGGGGTAATTGCGGTGGGGGATTATGGCAGTTTGGCAGTAATTACTGTAGGCTGCTGAGAGTTTATTTTGTTGTGTGATATATTTATAAGGGATCCTTTACTTTACATCGCCAATGTAGGTGGCGATGCTGCTTGGATTGTTTTGCCATCATCGCCACCCATTGTGATGTATAGTAAAAGGCCTCTCGCACATGTTGTCTTAAACAGCAATGTCTGCACGGTTGAATATTTCACTGATTTCTCAACATTGCGACAGATACTTTTTGAATATCTTGCTGCCTCGTGGCACTTTTGATCATTGGGACCAAAGTGATAAGGACATAAGCTTAAAAAGCAGAAACTGTTGTAATGCGGGGTTTTGCTAGGATCCTGTTTTTCTAGCATTTTGTTTACTTTTTACTTTTATTCCACTTAGAAGCTTCCTTTTCCGTTATACAGTTCCAGTTGGTTTTAATACAACCCTGCCTTAAAATGCAGACGGGAGATACATTGATAAATGAGCATATTTGCTATTTAAAAACATCTGTTTACCCATTCACATAAAAATGACAAAATAGTATAACGAAAGAACCAAACTTGAAATATCTCTCCCGATAAGATGCCCAGAGATGTGCATTAAGATTGCAGAATCAATTCTAAAACTAACATAATAGTTATTTAAGTATATAAATGACAAAAATATTTTAAAAGGAAAAAATAAGTTTCTATAAAGTGTGATTTTGGTAGAGTGATTTATAACGTCAATAAAAAGGCAAATAGATAAAAAAAATTGTTTCCTTATATATGACAAAGGAGTATTATTATAAAATAAGTATTATCAATATTTTCAAATATCTTCAAAGAATGCAGAAAAATAAAAAAATAATGTATATTTGTATTCTAATCAGTCAATTGCTGACAAAGTTTCTGAGGAAAACAAGAAATACATTAATATTACATTTTAAAACTTTTATCCTGTAGCCTTTATTCCAGTCCACCCAAATTACCTTTCAATACTTGGGTAATTGAAGGGTTTTTGAATTCTAGACTGTTCCAATCAATTTGTCAACCATGCACAATGCTAGTTATCTATTGGTTTTCAAATACATTAGGCCCACGCTGAAAACTCCCATATACTGCATGGAGACAAATTAAAAAATGATATTCTAATTAGTCAGTAGAAGCATTAACGGCAGTTTCTGAGATCCTTTAGACTCATTTCCCTCACCTTCACCTTTTAATGTTCAAATTCTTGCTTGTGCTCATTTTATATAATTGAATGAAAAAAAGGAAATCATTTGCCTTGTAAGCAAATGGTACAATAAACAACTTGCAATTTTTATTTTGAATGTTTGCCATATACTTTCATTATTTAATTTGCCATATTTTATAATTCTCAGAACTTGAAATATAACCTGCTGATTTCTCAAGACTAACCCTGCTACATATAATTCCCTATTTTAATTTAACTGGTAACAACAGCATTTTATGAGTGTGGCTAGCCTTGTTGTCTGCAGACTTAATCCCAGATTGGATCACAAAATAAGGCAAATGGCGGGTAAAGTTTGACTATTAAAAATCAATTTCATTTTAGAAGATGTTAATTTGTTTTAAAACTTTGTCAACACAACATAAATGCCTCATAATTACAACGTGTTTTGTGTCCCTTTAAATTTCAACATGTAATGAAATAATGTTCTTTTATTTTTTTTTTGCAGTTCACTTTATGGAGGTTTAAACAAGTTAATATAAAATTAATTGAGTATCATGCAACTTAAAGGTACATGAAACAAAAAAATGTTCTTTCATGATTCAGAAAGAGTGTGCAATTTTAAACAAATTTTAATTTACTTCTATTATTACATTTTCTTTGTTCTCTTGTTATCTTTTATAAAAAAGCAGGGATATAAGTTCAGGAACGTGCACATGTCTGAAGCACTATGTGTCAGCAGTTTTGCAAGGATTTTATCCATATGCAAAACCACTAGATGGCAGGACTTTTGCCTGTGATGTAGTGCTCCAGACATTTACATAGGTAACTCTTCAACAAAGAATAACAAAGCAACTTCTGATAACAGAAATACATTGGAAACTTTTTTTAAATATTTTTTTTTTTGTAATTCAGATAGAGCATACAGTTTTAACCCCTTAACGACACACGTTGTACAGGGTGCATCGTACACAAACTGGACCAGCGACGTACCCTCTACGTCATTAGGGGTTTGACGTGGCTGGAAGCGATCCTGATCGCTTCCAGCCGCTTTCAATGTATTGCTGTGAGGCCTCGATATTGAGGCATCACTGCAATACCTTTTTTGGCACACCGATGCAGAGAGGGCCAGCGATGGTGCCGATCATTGGTGGGTGGGTGGCCCATCGCTGGACTAGTTCCTTCCACTGTTCCAGGAAGGGGGGCGGGAGTGCAGGAAAAGGGGGCAGGAGCACGTGCGCGCGTGTATGATGGATCCATAATTGCTGGATCTATGCAAAAGGGAGAGGGAGGAAAGAGAGGGGAAATATTGTTTGGAAAGGGGATCGGGGAGGGGAGGGGGGTAGGATATTGAGGGGGGGCAGCTACACTACGGGAAAATGGGGTAAAATAATAATAAAAGCGAATTTGTTAAGAAATTGAGTACTGGCAGGCAGCTGCCAGTACCTAAAATGGCCAAAAATAGGAAGAGGGGGGAGGTTAAGAGATATGTTTGTGGGGGATCGTGGAGGTTAGGGGGAACCCTACACTGCAGAAACTATCACCTAGATTACAAGTCTTGCGTTAGCCTTAAAAAGTAGCATTGAGAGGTCCCAACACTGCTTTTTAATGCCTGCTGGTATTACGACTCTGGCAGCTACAGGTGTACCGCTCACTTTTCTTCCGCGACTCAAGCATACCGCAAATCCACTTACGTAAATTGCGTATCCTATCTTTTAAATTGGATTTGCCTAACGCCGGTATTACGAGTCTTGGAAAAAGTGAGCGGTACACCCTCTCCTGTCACGACTCCTACCGCATTTAAAAGTCAGTAGTTAAGAGTTTTATGGGCTAACATCGAAACATAAAACTCTTAACTAAAGTGATAAAGAGTACACTAACACCCATAAACTACCTATTAACCCCTAAACCGAGCCCCCCCCCACTTCGCAAACACTTAAATACATTTTTTAACCCCTAATCTGCCGACCGGACATCGCCACCCCGCCTCGCAAACATTAGTTCAATTTTATTAACCCCGAATCTGCCGTCCCTAACATCGTCGACACCTACCTACATTTATTAACCCTTAATCTGCCACCCCCAACGTCGCCGCAACTATATTAAATGTATTACCCCCTAAACCTAAGTCTAACCCTAAACCTAACACCCCATAACTTAAATATAATTTAAAATAATCTAAATAAAATTACTACAATTAACTAAATTATTCCTATTTAAAACTAAATACTTACCGATAAAATAAACCCTAAGATCGCTACAATATAACTAATGGTTACATTGTATCTAGCTTAGGGTTTATTTTTATTTTACAGGCAACTTTGTATTTATTTTAACTATATACAATAGTTATTAAATAGTTATTAACTATTTAATAACTTCCTAGTTAAAATAAATACAAATATACCTGTAAAATAAATCCTAACCTAAGTTACAATTACACCTAACACTACAAAGTAAAATAATTAAAAAAAAATTAAAACTAATTACACCTAATCTAATCCCCCTAATAAAATAAAAAAGCCCCCCAAAATAATAAAAATCCCTACCCTATACTAAATTGCAAAAAAGACAATACCCCCCCCAACATTACAACCCACCACCCACACACCCAACCCTACTCTAAACCCACCCACCCAATCCCCCCTTAAAAAAACCTAACACTACCCCCTTGAAAATCACCCTACCTTCAGACGTCTTCACCCAACTGGGCAGAAGTGGTCCTCCAGACGGTCCGAAGTCTTCATCCTATCCGGACAGAAGAAGTCCTCCAGATGGGCAGAAGTCTTCATCCAGGCAGCATCTTCTATCTTCATCCATCCGGAGCTGAGCGGGTCCATCTTCAAGACATCCGACATGGAGCATCCTCTTCTTCCGACGACTAACACTAAATGATGGTACCTTTAAGTGACATCATCCAATATGGCGTCCCTTCAATTCCGATTGGCTGATAGAATTCTATCAGCCAATCGGAATTAAGGTAGAAAAAATCCTATTGGCTGATGCAATCAGGCAATAGGGTTGAGCTCACATTCTATTGGCTGATTGGATCAGCCAATAGGATTGAACTTCAATCCTATTGGCTGATTGCATCAGCCAATAGGATTTTTTCTACCTTAATTCCGATTGGTTGATAGAATTCTATCAGCCAATCGGAATTGAAGGGACGCCATCTTGGATAACGTCACTTAAAGGTACCGTCATTTAGTGTTAGTTGTCGGAAGAAGAGGATGTCTTGAAGATGTCTTGAAGATGGACCCGCTCTGCTCCGGATGGATGGATGAAGATAGAAGATGCCGCCTGGATGAAGACTTCTGCCCATCTGGAGGACTTCTTCTGCCCGGATAGGATGAAGACTTCAGACCGTCTGGAGGACCACTTCTGCCCGGTTGGGTGAAGACGTCTCAAGGTAGGGTGATCTTCAAGGGGGTAGTGTTAGGTTTTATTAAGGGGGGAATGGGTGGGTTTTAGAGTAGGTTTGGGTGTGTGGGTGGTGGGTTGTAATGTTAGGGGGGTATTTTCTTTTTCTTTTTTACAGGTAATAGAGCTGATTACTTTGGGGCAATGCCCCGCAAAAAGCCCTTTAAAGGGCTATTTGTAATTTAGTATAGGGTAGGGATTTTTAATATTTTGGGGGCTTTTTTATTTTATTAGGGGGATTAGATTAGGTGTAATTAGTTTTAAAAAATTGTAATTATATTATTTTTTTCTGTAATTTAGTATGTGTTTTTTCGTAATTTAGTTTATTTAATTTAATTGTATTTAATTGTAGTTAATTTAGGTAATTTATATAATGATAGTGTAGTGTTAGGTGTAATTGTAATTTAGGTTAGGATTTATTTTACAGGTATATTTGTATTTATTTTAACTAGGAAGTTATTAAATAGTTTGGGGGGTTAGGGTTTGACTTAGGCTTATTAATTATTTATTATAGTGGCAGCGATGTTGGGGGCAGCAGATTAGGGGTTAATAATTGTATGTAGGTTGCGACGACATTGGGGAAGGCAGAATAATGGTTAATAACTATAATGTAGGTGTTGGCGATGTTGGGGGCGACAGATTAGTGGTTCATAAGTATAATGTAGGTGGCGGAGGTGTCCAGAGCGGCAGATTAGGGGTTAATAATATAATGTAGGCGATGTCGGGGGCGGCAGATTAGGGGTTAATAAGTGTAAGATTAGGGGTGTTTAGACTCGGGGTTCATGTTAGGGTATTAGGTGTAGACATAAAAAGTCTTTCCCCATAGGAATCAATGAGGCTGCGTACGGAGCTGAACGCTGCTTTTTTGCAGGTGTTAGACTTTTTTTCAGCCGAATCAGCCCCATTGATTCCTATGGGGAAATCGTGCATGAGCACGTTTTTCCAGCTTACAGCTACCGTAAGCAGCCCAGGTATTGAGGTGAGATGTGGAGATAAATTCTGCTCTACGCTCACTTTTTTGCAGCTAACGCTGGGTTTGTAAAGACCCGTAATGCCAGCGTTGTCTGTGGTGAGCGGTAAGGGAAAACTGTGCGTTAACACCGCACACCATTAACGACAAAAACTCGTAATCTAGCCGTATGTATTTATTTTTAAAAAATTATTTTATTTTAGTACTGACAGACTTTCTGCCATTACTTAAGATTGTGGTTAGATTTGTGGGATGGGGGGAGGCAATAGAGCTGTTTGTGAGAGGCCAGGGAGGGATCAGGGGGCTGATCTCTACACTAAGAGGCCTATTTATTAAAGGTCTGTTGGACCTGATCCAACAGTGTGGATCAGGTCCGACAGACCTCGCTGAATGCAGAGAGCAATACGCTCGCCGTATTCAGAATTGCACCAGCGGCTCTTGTGAGCTGCTGGTGCAACGCCGCCCCCTGCAGATTCGCGGCCGCCAGCAAGGAGGTGTCAATCAACCCGATCGTACTCGATCTGGTTGAATTGTGGCGATCTCTGTCCGCCTGCTCAGAGCAGACGGACAGGGTTATGGAGCAGAGGTCTTTTGACTGCTGCTTTATAACTGCTGTTTCTGGTGAGCCTGCAGGCTCACCAGAAACACGGGCCCTCAAGCTCCCTTCAGAGCTTGATAAATGGGCCTCTAAAGCTAAAATTAGCCATACAAGCTCCCTACAAGCTACCTAATTAAACCCTTCACTACTGGGCATAATACAAGTGTGGTGCGCAGCAACATTTAACTGCCTTCTAATTATCAAAAAGCAACGCCAAAGCCATATAAGTCTGCTATTTCTGAACAAAGGGGATCCCAGAGAAGCATTTACAACCATTTGCACCATAATTGCACAAGCTGTTTGTAAATAATTTCATGGGTCTTTTCATATACAGGGAAGGTGGAAGTGTTTGCTTTTCCTGAGTTCCCAGCCCCTTTCACTGGATGTCCCAGCCTATCCTCATCAACAGTGCTAAACTGGGAGCTTCTAAGACATTTTTAAAAAGGTTTTATACTGGATTTGTATATCAGTATCTGTGAATATTCTTCTTTATAGCAGTGTCATTTACATGCAGTTATATGATAATTGGTGTATAAAGTTAAGTAAGTAAAAAATGGTTTGGAAAATAGCAAAGTGCTACTTGTACTTATTGCCCTATAACTTGCAAAAAAAGCAAAGGACATGTAAACATTGGGTATTTCTAAACTCAGGACAATATTTAGAAACTATTTAGCATGGGTGTTTTTTGGTGGTTGTAGATGTGTAACAGATGTGGGGGTCAAAGTTAGAAAAAGTGTGTTTTTTTCCATTTTTTCGTCATATTTTATAGTAAATTATAAGATATGATGAAAATAATGGTATATTTAAAAAGTCCATTTAATGGCTAGAAAAACTGTATATAATATGTGTGGGTACAGTAAATGAGTAAGAGGAAAATTACAGCTAAACACAAACACCACAGAAATGTAAAAATAGCCCTGATCCTTAAGGGTAAGAAATTGAAAAATGGCCTTGTCCTTAAGGGGTTAAACAACTTTCAGATTAATTTAGTTTATGACATGTGCTTCATTCTCTTTTTTATCCTTTGTTGAAAGAGCAGCAATGCACTAGTGGGAACTAACTGAACACATTAGGTAAGCCAATGACTAGAGGCATTTATGTGCAGCCACCAATTAGCAGCTAGCTCTCACTAGTGTATTGTTGGTCCTGATCCTACCTATGCATGTTTTTTTTTCCAGCAAAGAATACCAATAGAACAAAAAAATAGATAATAGAAATATGTTTTTGAAAATTGTATGCCCTTTTTAAATCACAAAAGATTAATTTTGCTTTGTTTGGCCTTTTAAGCCTTAATCATAGACATAGGACTTACATAATAACCATCAAATATACATGCCAACTTGAAATGATTGGCTTCCTGTTTTACCTACTTACATACTTAAAGGGACAGTCAAGACCAAAAAAACTTTCATGATATAAATAGGATATGTCATTTTAAACAACTTTCCAATTTACTTTTATCACCAATTTTGCTTTTTTCTCTTGGTATTCTTAGTTAAACCTAGGAGGTCCATATGCCAATTTCTTAGACCTTGAAGTCTGCCTCAAATCTGAATGCATTTTGACCACTAGGATATTAGTTCATGTGTTTCATATAGATAACATTGAGCTTGTGCACGTGAAGTTACACTGGAGTGAGCACTGATTGGCTAAAATGCAAGTCTGTCAAAACAACTGAAACAAGGGGGCAGTTTGCAGAGGCTTAGATACAAGATAATCACAGTGATAAAATGTTTATTTCTATAACAGTGTTGGTTATGCAAAACTGGGGAATGGGTAATAAAGGGATTATCTTACTTTTTAAACAACAAAAATTCTGGGGTTGACTGTCCCTTTAATACAAGAACTAACTGACTTGCTGACTAGTGGGCACATTTAGCCACCAATCAAGTGCTACCCAGGTTCTGAACCAAAAATGGGCCGGCTCCTAAGCTTTACATTCCTGCTTTTCAAATAAAGATACCAGAAACGAAGACAAATTGATAATAGGAGTAAATTAGAAACTTGCTTGAAGTTGCATGCTCTATCTGAATCATGAAAGAAAAAAATGTGGGTTTCATATCCCTTTAAACACCTCAATAAAGGGACTTTTGGTTTATTTTAAATTAAGTGATGCTGTTACGATTTAATTTTTTACTCCCATGTTCAGAGGCTGTGATGCAGCATCCACTGTCAAAATGTGAAAATTGCACAAGCAGCAGCTCCTGTAGCCCCACTGCATGTTCTTGCACAGTATAGGATGGATAAAGGGTTAATAGAATATGTGGCAGAGCTACACTAGGTTCACAATCGTATAAGCTTATGTTGAAGAATGCATAAGCATGCTTCACACACAGGGTAATGTGTAATAGTAAAATGAAATTTACATTGGTTTATGTTTGGCCACACCAAAGACAGTTACATTCATGGTGTGATGTGGTTCATTATTCTAGCCTTAACTCCTTGTAGTAGGAACATGCCTGGTTTAAATGACAGATTGTCTGCAAAAGCATCTTATGGCAAAAGGCTGGGAAACTATACAAACAGAACTTAACTCCACCCTGCTGCCCACTTATCTAACCAGCAGAAACAAAGATTGCTTTAGGGGTGTAAGTGGGGTGTAAGCCCTCATAAAACACTGTGACTTGAAATGATTGAGGAAATAACGTCCCAGGTCCTGACCATACTGTACATCTGGGTACTTCTATATTTGGCATCATGGGTATGATAAACATTTGGTCTGATAATTTTTTTGCCCCACCTGTGTGCTGTTCATATCTCAGCACTGACTACTGTTTTACATCTGTCTTGACCTGGTGCTATTTCCCAATACTGGCCAGTTTGGTGTAAACTCAATTTAATGGGGACATTTAAATGCCATTGTCTAATTGCACTGAATTAATGTTATTAGCAATATGGCATAGTCACTAGTGTTATTCCTATATGTAAGATGATCACTCTTTGTTGAATTTGCCATAGACATGACCCTCATCACAATTAATATCTTATACCAGGACAAATATATCAAAACCTGTAAATATTAACCTCTTCATAACCTAATTCAATAAAAAAAAATACCTGCTAACAAAAAAAAACCCACTGTCCTTCCATGGGATCCCATACCACCTCTCACTGAGACCATGTAATCCATAGGCTGGTTTCTGGAAACAATGCATAAATGGTACAAGTGATATGTAGCAGGGGCAGGAAGTTTATGCTGATTAATATCACTAAAATTACACATTTCATTCTGAGGGGCTTTGCATGCTGTTTATTTTACCTAAATTATAATTTACTCTTGCACAGCCTCCAACCCTTATGGTGAATTCTGTATTGTAGTGCTGTGATGATGAGTATGCCTTTATCCACTTTTAATGTCATTCTGGAGACCAGAAGCAATGTGCTGTCATATGGTATATAAGTCATGTGATCATCTCACCTCTGACAAAAGGGTACATTATTAGTCTTACCATTTTTGAAGAAAGCTTTAAATTTGCTTTGAATGGTGTAGATATGAAGATTCCATATATAAGCTGCGAAACCAAAATCAGCAGTAATTGGTCATTGATAGGTGCTGAGGAAGTTGTGCACCATAGACTATTCAATATTTTTTGCAACACTACTTTTTCTACTGTAATACAGCATTGCATGCAAGAAATACAGATGTTCTGAGAAATATGGCAAACTTATCAAATGTGTTCCTTACCTTGAGCTGTGTTGAAAGTGGAATACCAAAAAGGATTAACTACAGTAGACTTGTATAATCCACATATTTATAATAAAAAAACAATCCAATAACATTTACTTTGAAATGTGTTAAAAAAATATATTGCTTATCTGAAATTCAAAGTTTAGTTTGATTTTCTTGTCCCCTGTCCCATATGACAGCCATCAGCCAATCATAGATTCATATATGCATATACTGTGAACTCATGCCATGCTTAGTAGGAACTGGTGCTTTAGAAAGTCTATGGGAGAGATTACATATGTGGAGTTAGTTTCAGAGCAACTGCTGAAACCCACGTCTCCCGTAAGTTCACCTCGCACATTGGGTGAATCATATAACTGGCGCTGCCCGATGCTATACTGCAGTAAGTCGAACAAACTAGCGAGGTATACTTACGCCAGTATATCATCTTGCGGCGTGTAACAAAAAAAAAAATGTTGAAATCACACGTAAAAAATTTAACGTCAAAACGCCGTTTAAAACCTCTAATCCGCCACCCCACACATCGCAATGTCTAATAAACATATTAACCCCTAATCCACCATCCTCCAACATTACAATGTCTAACAAATATATTAACCCCTTAAACCGCCATCCCCCAACAACGCAAAAACCTAATAACCTATTAACCCCTAATCCGCCAACCCCCAACAACCCAAACACCTAATTAACCTATTAACACCTCAACAGCCAACCCTCCACAACGCAAACTACCTAATGAAACTATTAAAAAACGAAACCACTAACCCCCCACAACGCAAACACCTAATTAACCTATTCACCCCTAAACCACCAACCCCCCACAACACAAAGTATTAACCTAATAACTAAGCCTACCAATACACAAAATAAAAAAAAAATAACATTACAGAAAATAACAAACCAAATTATCCAAAATAAAAAACGTTATTCCTAATCCAATACCCCTGTTAAAAAAAACCCCACCCTAAATAAAAAAAAAACTAATCTATAAATAAACTACCAGTAGCCATTAACATTACAACCCCCGAAAATAAAAAAAATAAAATAAAAAAAACCCTTATAAAAGGGCGTTTGTATGTGGATTCAGCACTTTTTCATAGCCCATAAAAAAAAAAAACCTAACCTAAAAAAAATAAAAAATTAAAAAAATAACACTAACACCAAAATAGGTATTAACCATCGCTGGACTTCAGCAATAATGAGTACCTATTTGGGGTAAGTGTTAGGGTTTTTTTGTTTTGTTTTTTGGGTGTTTTTTTTTTAGATTAGGGCTTTTTTTACGGGCTACAAAAAAGAGCTGAATACCCTTAAGGGCAATGCCCATACAAATGCCTTTTTCGGGGCAATGGTTAAATTAGGTTTTTTTAAGTTGGGTTTTAATTATTTTGGGGGCATGGGGGGTTGTAATGTTAGGGGGTAAATGGTTTATTTTTTGTAGCAAAAGGTCTGTTAACTTTAAGACAATGCCCTACAAAAGGGCTATTGATAGTTAATTTTAAGATGTTTTTTTTTTGGAACAAGGTATTAGAATAGGAATAACTTTTTTTATTTTAGATAATATACGGCTAGATTTCGAGTTTTGCGGCCAAAGGGGTGCGTTAGCAACTCGTGCTTTTTTTCCCCCCCGCACCTTTTAAATAACGCTGGTATTGAGAGTTCTCTGAAGGGCTGCGTTAGGCTCCAAAAAGGGAGCATAGAGCATAATTTACCGCCACTTCAACTCTCAATACCAGCGTTGCTTACGATAGCGGCCAGCTTGAAAAACGTGCTCGTGCACGATCCCCCCATAGGAAACAATCTGGCAGTTTGAGCTGCAAAAAAACCTAACACCTGCAAAAAAGCAACGTTCAGCTCCTAACGCAGCCCCATTATTTCCTATGGGGAAACACTTCCTAAGTCTGCACCTAACACCCTAACATGAACCCCGAGTCTAAACACCCCTAACCTTACACTTATTAACCCCTAATCTGCTGCCCCTGCTATCGCTGACCCCTGCATATTATTATTATTAACCCCTAATCTGCCTCTCCGTACACCGCCGCCACCTACATTATAGCTATGAACCCCTAATCTGCTGCCCCTAACACCGCCGACCCTTATATTTATTAACCCCTAATCTGCCCCCCAACGTCACCGCTACCTTACCTACACTTATTAACCCCTAATCTGCTGACCGGACCTCGTCGCTACTATAATAAATGTATTAACCCCTAAACCGCCTCACTCCCACCTCGCAAACCCTATAATAAATAGTATTAACCCCTAATCTGCCCTCCCTAACATTGCCGACACCTATCTTCAAGTATTAACCCCTAATCTGCTGATCGGACCTCTTTGCTACTCTAATAAATGTATTAACCCCTAAAGCTAAGTCTAACCCTTACCCTAACACCCCCCTAAATTAAATTAAATATAATTTTAATCTAACGAAATAAATTATTTCTTATTAAATAAATTAATCCTATTTAAAGCTAAATACTTACCTGTAAAATAAACCCTAATATAGCTACAATGTAAATAATAATTATATTGTAGCTATTTTAGGATGTATATTTATTTTACAGGCAACTTTGTACTTATTTTAACTAGGTACAATAGCTATTAAATAGTTATTAACTATTTAATAGCTATCTAGTTAAAATAATTACATAATTACCTGTAAAATAAATCCTAACCTAAGTTACAATTAAACCTAACAATACACTAGCAATAAATAAATGAAATCAATTAACTACAATTACCTACAATTATGTACAATTAAATAAACTAAACTAAATTACAAAAAAACCCCCACTAAATTAAAAAAAAAAAAAGATTACAATAATTTAAAACTAATTACACCTACTCTAAGCCCCCTAAAAAAAAGCCCCCCAAAATAAAAAAAATCCCTACCCTATTTAAAATAAAAAGTTAACAGCTCTATTACCTTGCCAGCCCTTAAAAGGGCCTTTTGCAGGGCATGCCCCAAAGAAATCAGCTCTTTTGCCTGAAAAAAAACATACAATACTCCCCCCCCAACATTACAACCCACCACCCACATACCCCTAATCTAACCCAAACCCCCCTTAAAAAAACCTAACACTAAACCCCTTAAGTTCTCCCTACCTTGTCTTCACCCAGCCGGGTATCACCGATCCGTCCAGAAGAGGGTCCGAAGTCTTCATCCTATCCGGCCAGAAGAGGTCCTCCAGAGGGTCAGAAGTCTTCATCCAGACGGCATCTTCTATCTTCTTCCATCCGGAGCGGGTCCATCTTGAAGCAGCCGGCGTGGATCCATCCTCTTCTAACGACGTCCTAAGTCCGAATGAAGGTTCCTTTAAATGACGTCATCCAAGATGGCGTCCCTTGAATTCTAATTGGCTGATAGGATTCTATCAGCCAATCGGAATTAAGGTAGGAAAAAAAATCTGATTGAATCAGCCAATCAGATTCAGGTTCAATCGGATTGGCTGTTTTTAGGCGGGAGTGCGGCGGTTTAGGGGTTAATACATTTATTATAGTGGCGGAGAGATCCGGTCAGCAGATTAGGGGTTAATAAGTGTAGGTAAGGTAGCGGCGACGTTGGGGGTCAGATTAGGGGTTAATAAATATTATATAGGTGTCGGCGATGTTAGGGGCAGCAGATTATGGGTACATAGGGATAATGTATGTGTGTAGGGGTTAAAAAAATTTATTAGAGCGGCGGCAATGTGGGGGGCCTTGGTTTAGGGGTACATAGGTAGTTTATGGGTGTTAGTGTACTTTAGAGCACAGTAATTAAGAGCTTTATAAACTGGTGTTAGCCCATAAAGCTCTTAACTCCTGACTTTTTTCTGCGGATGGAGTTTTGTCGTTAGAGTTCTAACGCTCACTTCAGCCAAGACTCTAAATAACGGCGTTAGGAAGATCCCATTGAAAAGATAGGATACGCAATTGGTGTAAGGGGATCTGCGGTATGGAAAAGTCGCGGCTGGAAAGTGAGCGTTAGACCCTTTCCTGGCTGACTCTAAATACCAGCGGGCGGTAAAAACCAGCGTTAGGACCCCTTAACGCTGGTTTTGACGGCTAACGCAAAACTCTACATCTAGGTGTTAGTTTGTTATTTTCTGTAATGTTAGTTTTTTTTTATTTTGTGTAAGGGTAGGTTTTTTTCTGTAATATTAGTTTTTTTAATGTAATGGTAGTTTTTATATGTAATATTAGGGTTTTATGTAAATTAGTTTTTTTATTTTTAGTCATTTGTTTTTATTTTTAATGTAGTTAGTATATTTTCAATTTTATTTCAGTGTAGTTTAATTTGGGGTTAAGTTAGGGGTTGTTAGGTTAGGGGGCTTAGTTTTTAGTTTAATACTTTGCGTTGTGGGGGTTTGGCAGTTTAGGGGTTAATAGTTTTGTTAGGTAGTTTGTGATGTGTGGGGATGGCAGTTTACGGGTTAATAGATTGTATTATTCATTGTGATGTGGGGGGATGGCGGATTAGGGTTTGATATTGTGCATGCGTTAGGTGTTTGATAAGGCTTCCAGGGAGTTACGGCAAGGCTTGCTGCGCCTGCCTATGTGTGGCAAGGTGGAATTGGAGTAAAATATCTCCATTCTGCGCGCGTAAGTCCTTGCACTAAATATATTATACTGACTGTCTACGCTGGTTCTATGCTAGAATATAGGAGTAAAAACTGCGAGTGACAGGTAAAATATACACGCGTAACTTGTCTGCTCTATATGTAATCGCTCGATTAGACTAAAAATTGGCTATGCTAGGTTTTGCGCCCGTCGCCACATATGTGATCGGGCCGTATGTGTATAAAAAGACTGTGCACAGTTTGATAATGGAAGTAAATAAGAATGTTTCATTTTTGCTTTAGTGTCCCTTTAACCCCTTAAGGACCACAACACTTTTCCATTTTCTGACCGTTTGGGACCAGGGCTATTTCTACATTTTTGCGGTGTTTGTGTTTAGCTGTAGTTTTCCTCTTACTCATTTACTGTATCCACACACATTATATACCGTTTTCTTGCCATTAAATGGACTTTCTAAATATACCATTATTTTCATCATATCTTATAAATTACTATAAAAAATGATAAAATTATGATGAAAAAATAAAAAAAAACACTTTTTCTAACTTTGACCCCCAAAATCTGTTACACATCTACAACCACCAAAACATAACCAAAATAAACAGTTTCTAAATGCTGTCCTGAGTTTAGAAATACCCAATGTTTACATGTTCTTTGTTTTTTAGCAAGTTATAGGGCAATAAGTACAAGTAGCATTTTGCTATTTCCAAACCATTTTTTTTTCTTCAAAATTAGCGATAGTTACGTTGTAACACTGATATCTGTCAGGAATCCCTGAATAACCCTTCACATGTATATATTTTTTTAGTAGATAACCCAAAGTATTGATCTAGGCAAATTTTGGTATATTTCATGCCACCATTTCACTGCCAAATGCGATCAAATAAAAAAAAAGTTCACTTTTTCACAAAGTTTTTCACAAACTTTAGGTTTCTCACTGAAATTATTTACAACCAGCTTGTGCAATTATGGCACAAATGTTTGTAAATGCTTCTCTGGGATCCCCTTTGTTCAGAAGTAGCAGACTTATAGGGCTTGGCGTTGCTTTTAGGTTATTAGAAGGCCGCTAAATGTCGCTGTGCACCACATGTGTATTATGCCCAGCAGTGAAGGGGTAATTTAGGTTGCTTGTAGGGGTTCATTTTAGACAACCAAAAGTATTGTCCTAGGTCCATTTTGATATATTTTATGCCACCATTTCACCGCCAAGTGCGATCAAATAAATAAAATTCTTAAATTTTTTGCAATTTTAGGTTTCTCACTGAAATTATTTACTAACAGCTTGTGCAATTATGGCACAAATGGTTGTAAATGCTTCTCTAGGATCCCCTTTGTTCAGAAATAGCAGACATATATGGCTTTGGCATTGCTTTTTGGTAATTAGAAGGCCGCTAAATGCCACCGCGCACCACACTTGTATTATGCCCAGCAGTGAAGGGGTTAATTTAGCTTGCTTGTAGGGTTAATTTTAGCTTTAGTGTAGAGATCAGCCTCGCACCTGACACATCCCACCCCCTGAACCCTCCATGACCCCCCTCAAATAGCTTTCTTTTCTCCCCACCTCACAATTGTCACCGCCATCTTAAGTACTGGCAGAAAGTCTGCTAGTACTAAAATAAAAAGCATTTTAAACATTTTTTTTCTTCATTTGATTCTGCGGTGTTGGATCTCCTCTTAGCCCCCGACCTCCCTGATCCCCCCATACATCTCTCTAAAACCAACCCTCTACCTATTTACCGCCATCTTGGGTACTGGCAGCTTTCTGCCAGTACCTAGTTTGCCCCCAAAAATGTCTGTATTTTTTTTTTTGTACAATAGGATATTTTCTGTACTGTAGCTGCCCCCCTCAATATCCTGATATATCTTGATTTCGCCATGTGCGCATGCGCACCCATCGCCCCCCCCGACAATTCCACCTAGTGAGGCGCAACTGTGCACAACCGGAACAGGATGCCGGTACATTGATGGGCCACCCACCCGCCTCCCTGCTGCTGCTCCCACCCACCAACTATTGGCACCATCAATTCCTGAAGCAGAGAGGGCCACAGAGTGGCTCTCTCTGCATCGGTGGCTACAAAAAGGGATTAAAGTGATGCCTCAATACTGAGGCATCACTGCAACCCCTTGAAAGTGGTTGGAAGCTATCAGGAATGCGTACACCGATTGAAACCCCTGAGGATGTACAGGGTAGTCCTTGGTCACTAACTGACATATTTTGTAGGACGTACCCTATACGTCCTTGGTCCTTAAGGGGTTAAAGGGACATGAAACACATTTTTTTTCTTTCAGGATTCAGATAGAACATGCAATTGTTAACAACTTTCCAATTTACTTTCATTATCAAATTTGCTTCATTCTCTTGGTAACTTTTGCTGAAAGACAACACTGCATTACCAGGAGCTAACTAAACATATCTAGTCAGCCAATGACAAGACACAAATGTGTATAGCCAACAATCAACAGCTTCTTCCCACTAGTGTAGGATATGTACATATTATTTTTCAACAAATGATACTAAAATTATAAACGGCTAGATTACGAGTTTTTCATTTTGAGCTGTGCGGTGCTAACGAACAGTTTTGTCTCACCACTCACTTACCTGCAGCGCTGGTATTACAGGTTTTTACAAACCCGGCATTAAAAGACAAGAAGTGAGCATTGAGCAAAATTTTGCTCCTTACCACACTCCAATACCAGCGTTGCTTAAGTCAGCGGTGAGCTGGTTGTAGGTGCTTGTGCACGATTTCCCCATAGGAATCAACGGGGAGAGCTGGCTGAGAAAAAGTCTAACACCTGCAAAAAAGCAGCGTAAAACTCAGTAACGCAGCCCCATTGATTTTATGTTTACACCTAACACCCTAATATGAACCCCAAATCTAAACACCCCTAATCTTACACTTATTAACCCCTAATCTGCCACCCCCGACATCGCCGACACCTACATTATATTTATGTCCCCTAATCTACCGCCCCGGACACCGCCTCCACCTACATTATACTTATTAACTCCTAATCTGTCGCTCAGGACACCGCCTAATCTGCTGCCCCCAACATCATGGCCACCTACATTATATTTATTAACCACTAATCTGCTGCCCCCAACGTCGCCGCCACTGTAATAAACATATTAACCCCTAAACCGCTGCACTCCCGCCTCGCAAACATTAGTTAAATATTATTAACCCCTAATCTGCCGCCCCCAACGTTGCTGCCACTATACTAAATGTATTAACCCCTAAACCTAAGTCTAACCCTAACCCTAACACCCCCTAACTTTAATATAATTAAAATAAATCTAACTAAAAATTCCTATAATTAATTAAATTATTCCTATTTAAAACTAAATACTTACCTGTAAAATAAACCCTAAGCTAGCTACAATATAACTAATAGTTACATTGTAGCTAGCTTAGGGTCTTTTTTTATTTTACAGGCAAGTTTGTATTTATTTTAACTAGCTAGAATAGTTACTAAATAGTTATTAACTATTTAATAACTACCTAGCTAAAATAAATACAAATTGACCTGTAAAATAAAACCTAACCTAAGTTACAATAACACCTAACACTGCACTATAATTAAATAAATTAATTAAATTAAATACAATTACCTAAATTAAATTAAATTAGCTAAAGTACAAAAAAACACTAAATTACAGAAAATAATAAACAAATTACAGATATTTAAACTAATTACACCTAATCTAATAGCCCTATCAAAATAAAAAAGCCCCCCCAAAATAAAAAAACCCTAGCCTAAACTAAACTACCAATAGCCCTTAAAAGGGCCTTTTGCGGGGCATTGCCCCAAAGTAATCAGCTCTTTTACCTGTAAAAAAAGATATAAACAACCCCCCCAACCCCTCAAATAAAATACTATCTAAAAAAACCTAAGCTCCCCATTGCCCTGAAAAGGGCATTTGGATGGGCATTGCCCTTAAAAGGACAGTTAGCTCTATTGCAGGCCCAAACCCTAACCTAAAAATAAAACCTACCCAATACACCCTGCAAATGAGTATATTCTAAATAGCCTGTTGCAATACGGTCACTTTTGAAAATGTCTATCGCTAGCAAGTTACAAAGTTTAATTTCTCTCCTTGATACTCATGAGCAATCTCTTATATTGGAGATAAGATCAGTCTCTAACCCTACTCAGCTTATCTTTAATGAAACCAAAGAGGATGAGACTTATGAATCAAACATTACGGTTGCCTTAACCCAGGCACACAGAGATGTTCAGCGTAGGGAGAGCCACGAGGAGGTAGATCGTGATAATAATCTCAATGGAGATTCATGGAATACTGTAGAAGCACATCTTTCAGGAAGATCACATAACTATGGTGATTTATATGTAACACAGAGACAGTGGACTTTGCTCTTACATATGTGTGAAGGTCCTACAAACACTGCACTAAATACCTGTTTATCAGAGATCTTACCATGGCATAATAGGGTTGTATTATTCAGCATGATTGAGCAGCAGCACAGTGTGAGTTTTTGGTCAAAGAGTGGAGTAGGATAACTCTTTGGTTTTCAGAGAAGTTGGGAAGTTGTTACCTGGTGAACACCTGAGCTGGACTTTCTAACCCACCGGATGCCTCATTCGGATTAAGAAATATACATTTGATTTATTATTTAGAGAATGTTAATTGTTGTGTCGCACAAGATGATTTGAGATTTGAGATTGGGTTTGTTTTACTATGCTATCCTTTGCTTGTTTGTCACCAATACTCTGGCCTCTCATTTTACAGGGACACCTTGTTTATTTAGTATGTTTTTCATTTCTGTTTGCATAAACAGTACTGTAGCTTGCCTCAAGAGATGGGGTACCCCTGAATGTCATTCACAGTTCGATAATAACAACTATTCTGACCAATGAAGAGATTGGGTTCCACTCTCCCCCATGGTCGGCAAAGGAGGAGGGGGATTGCTATGAGGCTAGTTAAACCAGGGTTACCTCATTTCAAATAACCACATTTCATTTGAATAGATCACCAAATACTGCTGTTAAATGCAATATAGATGTTCTGGACTTTCTAATCCACCAGATGCCTCATCTGGATTAAGAAATATACATTAGATTTATTATTTAGAGAATGTTAATTGTTGTGTCACACAAGATAATTTGACATACTGTTTGGGTTTGTTTTACTATGCTACCTTTTAGCTTGTTTGTCACCAATACGCTGGCTTCCCATTTTACAGAGACTCCTTGTTTATCTAGTAGTTTTTTCATTTCTGTTCGCATAAACAGTACTGTAGCTTGCTTCAAGAGATGGGGTTTCCCTGAATGTCATCCACAGTTCGAAACCAGAGATACCTAATTTCTCCAACATAGGTGTGTCCGGTCCACGGCGTCATCCTTACTTGTGGGATATTCTCTTCCCCAACAGGAAATGGCAAAGAGTCCCAGCAAAGCTGGTCACATGATCCCTCCTAGGCTCCGCCCACCCCAGTCATTCTCTTTGCCATTGCACAGGCAACATCTCCACGGAGATGGTTAAGAGTTTTTTGGTGTTTAAATGTAGTTTTTATTCTTCAATCAAGTGTTTGTTATTTTAAAATAGTGCTGGTATGTACTATTTACTCTGAAACAGAAAAAAAGATGAAGATTTCTGTTTGTAAGAGGAAGATGATTTTAGCAGAAATTACTAAAATCGATTGCTGTTTCCACACAGGACTGTTGAGATGAAGTAACTTCAGTTGGGGGAAACAGTTGGCAGACTTTTCTGCTTAAGGTATGACTGGCCATATTTCTAACAAGACTATGTAATGCTGGAAGGCTGTCATTTCCCCTTATGGGGACCGGTAAGCCATTTTCTTAGTTAAATAAAAGAATAAAGGGCTTCATAAGGGCTTAAAAAACTGGTAGACATTTTTCTGGGCTAAAACGATTGCTTTGCTAGGCATATTTTGCAGATTCTAACTATTAATGGTTATTATAATCTTGGGGATTGTTTAGAAAAACGGCAGGCACTGTGTTGGACACCTTTTTCAGATGGGGGCCTTTTCTAGTTATAGACAGAGCCTCATTTTCGCGCCACTAATGCGCAGTTGTTTTTGGAGAGCAAGGCATACAGATGCATGTGTGAGGAGCTAAGAATCACTGAAAAAGCTTATAGAAGGCATCATTTGGTATCGTTTTCCCCTCTGGGCTTGGTTGGGTCTCAGCAAAGCATATAGCTGGGACTGTATAGGGGTTAAATGTAAAAACGGCTCCGGTTCAGTTAATTTAAGGGTTAAAGCTCTGAAATTTGGTGTGCAATACTTTTAATGCTTTAAATGGTGAAATTTTGGTGAATTTTGAACAATTCCTTCATACTTTTTCACATATTCAGTAATAAAGTGTTTTCAGTTTGAAATTTAAAGTGACAGTAACGGTTTTATTTTAAAACGTTTTTTGTGCTTTGTTGACAAGTTTAAGCCTGTTTAACATGTCTGTACCCTCAGATAAGCTATGTTCTATATGTATGAAAGCCAAGGTGTCTCCCCATTTAAATTTATGTGATAATTGTGCCATAGTGTCCAAACAAAGTAGGGACAGCAATGCCACAGATAATGATATTGCCCAAGATGATTCCTCAAATGAGGGGAGTAAACATGATACTACATCATCTCCTACTGTGTCTACACCAGTTTTGCCCATGCAGGAGGCCCCTAGTACATCTAGTGCGCCAATACTTATTACCATGCAACAATTAACGGCTGTGATGGATAACTCCATAGCAAATCTTTTATCCAAAATGCCTACTTATCAGAGAAAGCGCGATTGCTCTGTTTTAAACACTGAAGAGCAAGAGGACGCTGATGATAATTGTTCTGTCATACCCTCACACCAATCTGAAGGGGCCATGAGGGAGGTTTTGTCTGAGGGAGAAATTTCAGATTCAGGAAAAATTTCTCAACAAGCTGAACCTGATGTTGTGACATTTAAATTTAAATTAGAACATCTCCGCGCACTGCTTAAGGAGGTATTATCTACTCTGGATGATTGTGACAATTTGGTCATTCCAGAGAAATTATGTAAGATGGACAAGTTCCTAGAGGTTCCGGTGCCCCCCGACGCTTTTCCTATACCCAAGCGGGTGGCGGACATAGTAAATAAAGAGTGGGAAAGGCCCGGCATACCTTTTGTCCCCCCCCCTATATTTAAGAAATTATTTCCTATAGTCGACCCCAGAAAGGACTTATGGCAGACAGTCCCCAAGGTCGAGGGGGCGGTTTCTACTCTAAACAAACGCACTACTATTCCTATCGAAGATAGTTGTGCTTTCAAAGATCCTATGGATAAAAAATTAGAGGGTTTGCTTAAAAAGATTTTTGTTCAGCAAGGTTACCTTCTACAACCAATTTCATGCATTGTTCCTGTCACTACGGCAGCGTGTTTCTGGTTCGAGGAACTAGAAAAGTCGCTCAATAAAGAATCTTCGTATGAGGAGGTTATGGACAGAGTTAAAGCACTTAAATTGGCTAACTCTTTTATTTTAGATGCCGCTTTGCAATTAGCTAGATTAGCGGCGAAAAATTCAGGGTTTGCTATCATGGCGCGCAGAGCGCTTTGGCTAAAGTCTTGGTCAGCGGATGTGTCTTCCAATACAAAATTGCTTAACATCCCTTTCAAGGGTAAAACATTATTTGGACCTGATTTGAAAGAGATTATTTCAGACATCACTGGAGGAAAGGGCCACGCCCTCCCACAGGATAGGTCTTTTAAGGCTAAAAATAAGCCTAATTTTCGTCCCTTTCGCAGAAACGGACCAGCCTCTAATTCTACATCCTCTAAGCAAGAGGGTAATACTTCACAACCCAAACCAGCCTGGAGACCAATGCAAGGCTGGAACAAGGGTAAACAGGCCAAGAAGCCTACCACTGCTACCAAAACAGCATGAAGGGATGGCCCCCGATCCGGGACCGGTTCTGGTGGGGGGCAGACTTTCTCTCTTTGCTCAGGCTTGGGCAAGAGATGTTCAGGATCCTTGGGCGCTAGAAATAGTTTCTCAAGGTTATCTCCTGGAATTCAAGGAACTACCCCCAAGGGGAAGGTTCCACAGGTCTCAATTATCTTCAAACCAAATAAAAAGACAGGCATTCTTACATTGTGTAGAAGACCTGTTAAAGATGGGAGTGATTCATCCAGTTCCAATAAGAGAACAAGGGATGGGTTTTTATTCCAACCTGTTCATAGTTCCCAAAAAAGAGGGAACATTCAGACCAATTTTGGATCTCAAGATCCTAAACAAATTTCTCAAGGTTCCATTGTTCAAAATGGAAACTATTCGAACGATCCTACCTACTATCCAGGAAAACCAATTTATGACTACCGTGGATTTAAAGGATGCGTACCTACATATTCCTATCCACAAGGAACATCATCAGTTCCTAAGGTTCGCTTTTCTGGACAAGCATTACCAGTTTGTGGCACTTCCATTCAGATTAGCCACTGCTCCAAGGATTTTCACAAAGGTACTAGGGTCCCTTCTAGCGGTTCTAAGACCAAGGGGCATTGCAGTAGTACCTTACTTGGACGACATCCTGATTCAAGCGTCGTCTCTGTCAAAAGCAAAGGCTCATACGGACATCGTCCTAGCCTTTCTCAGATCTCACGGATGGAAGGTGAACAAAGAAAAAAGTTCTCTGTCCCCGTCAACAAGAGTTCCCTTCTTGGGAACAATAATAGATTCCTTAGAAATGAGGATTTTTCTGACAGAGGTCAGAAAATCAAAAATTCTAAGCTCTTGTCAAGTACTTCATTCTGTTCTTCGTCCTTCCATAGCGCAGTGCATGGAAGTAATAGGATTGATGGTTGCAGCAATGGACATAGTTCCTTTTGCACAAATTCATCTAAGACCATTACAACTGTGCATGCTCAGACAGTGGAATGGGGATTATACAGACTTGTCTCCGACGATTCAAGTAGATCAAAAGACCAGAGATTCACTCCGTTGGTGGCTGACACTGGACAATCTGTCACAGGGAATGAGCTTCCGCAGACCAGAGTGGGTCATTGTCACGACCGACGCCAGTCTGGTGGGCTGGGGCGTGGTCTGGGAACCCCTGAAAGCTCAGGGTCTATGGTCTCGGGAAGAATCTCTTCTCCCGATAAACATTCTGGAACTGAGAGCGATATTCAATGCTCTCAAAGCTTGGCCTCAACTAGCAAAGGCCAAATTCATAAGGTTTCAGTCAGACAACATGACGACTGTTGCATATATCAATCATCAGGGGGGAACAAGGAGTTCCCTGGCGATGGAAGAAGTGACCAAAATAATTCAATAGGCGGAGGATCACTCCTGCCACTTGTCTGCAATCCACATCCCAGGAGTGGAAAATTGGGAAGTGGATTTTCTGAGTCGTCAGACATTCCATCCGGGGGAGTGGGAACTCCATCCGGAAATCTTTGCCCAAATAACTCAATTATGGGGCATTCCAGACATGGATCTGATGGCGTCTCGTCAGAACTTCAAGGTTCCTTGCTACGGGTCCAGATCCAGGGATCCCAAGGCGACTCTAGTAGATGCACTAGTAGCACCTTGGACCTTCAACCTAGCTTATATATTCCCACCGTTTCCTCTCATTCCCAGGCTGGTAGCCAGGATCAATCAGGAGAGGGCTTCGGTGATCTTGATAGCTCCTGCGTGGCCACGCAGGACTTGGTATGCAGACCTGGTGAATATGTCATTGGCTCCACCATGGAAGCTACCTTTGAGACAGGACCTTCTTGTTCAAGGTCCATTCGAACATCCGAATCTGGTTTCCCTCCAACTGACGGCTTGGAGATTGAACGCTTGATTTTATCAAAGCGTGGGTTTTCAGATTCTGTAATAGATACTCTGATTCAGGCTAGAAAGCCTGTAACTAGAAAAATTTACCATAAATATGGAAAAAATATATCTGTTGGTGTGAATCTAAAGGATTCCCATGGAACAAGATAAAAATTCCTAAGATTCTATCCTTTCTACAAGAAGGTTTGGAGAAAGGATTATCTGCGAGTTCTCTGAAGGGACAGATCTCTGCTTTATCTGTTTTACTTCACAAAAGGCTGGCAGCTGTGCCAGATGTTCAAGCATTTGTTCAGGCTCTGGTTAGAATCAAGCCTGTTTACAGACCTTTGACTCCTCCCTGGAGTCTAAATCTAGTTATTTCAGTTCTTCAAGGGGTTACGTTTGAACCCTTACATTCCGTAGATATTAAGTTATTATCTTGGAAAGTTTTGTTTTTGGTTGCAATTTCTTCTGCTAGAAGAGTTTCAGAGTTATCTGCTCTGCAGTGTTCTCCGCCCTATCTGGTGTTCCATGCAGATAAGGTGGTTTTGCGTACTAAGCCTGGTTTTCTTCCGAAAGTTGTTTCCAACAAAAATATTAACCAGGAGATAGTTGTACCTTCTTTGTGTTCGAATCCAGTTTCAAAGAAGGAACGTTTGTTACACAATTTGGACGTAGTCCGTGCTCTAAAATTCTATTTAGAGGCTACTAAAGATTTCAGACAAACATCTTCCTTGTTTGTTGTTTATTCTGGTAAAAGGAGAGGTCAAAAAGCGACTTCTACCTCTCTTTCCTTTTGGCTTAAAAGCATTATCCGATTGGCTTATGAGACTGCCGGACAGCAGCCTCCTGAAAGAATCACAGCTCACTCCACTAGGGCTGTGGTTTCCACATGGGCCTTCAAGAACGAGGCTTCTGTTGACCAGATATGTAAGGCAGCGACTTGGTCTTCACTGCACACTTTTGCCAAATTTTACAAATTTGATACTTTTGCTTCTTCGGAGGCTATTTTTGGGAGAAAGGTTTTGCAAGCTGTGGTGCCTTCCGTTTAGGTGACCTGATTTGCTCCCTCCCTTCATCCGTGTCCTAAAGCTTTGGTATTGGTTCCCACAAGTAAGGATGACGCCGTGGACCGGACACACCTATGTTGAAGAAAACAGAATTTATGCTTACCTGATAAATTACTTTCTCCAACGGTGTGTCCGGTCCACGGCCCGCCCTGGTTTTTTTAATCAGGTCTGATGAATTATTTTCTCTAACTACAGTCACCACGGTATCATATGATTTCTCCTATATATATTTCCTCCTGTCCGTCGGTCGAATGACTGGGGTGGGCGGAGCCTAGGAGGGATCATGTGACCAGCTTTGCTGGGACTCTTTGCCATTTCCTGTTGGGGAAGAGAATATCCCACAAGTAAGGATGACGCCGTGGACCGGACACACCGTTGGAGAAAGTAATTTATCAGGTAAGCATAAATTCTGTTTTCAAATAACCCCATTTCATTTGAATAGATCACTAAATACTGCTGTTTAAAACAATATAGATGTTTCTAATCGTATTAATCCCTTGCAGGACATATAACCAGGACCTTACATTTATATTTTGATACCAAGTCCATATGAGTTGGCTACTATATCCAATGCAACAGCATATACTTATGTGCTCTCAATTTAGATTATATATTATCAAGCGTTTTAGGCTTAAGGATCACATCATTCCTATCTTTTACTGCTTGCCATGTTGTAATACTTAATTATGTAAGACTGCATATTAATACACTCTCCCACCTCCACCCCCCAACTGACTGAGAATTTATTTAAATCTAACATATTGCTCACTATTAAATAGTCTATATATTCAGTGTCATAACTACTTTCATTGATATTTGCTTAGGCTATGTTATTTTACATTCACCCAATCTGGTGAATATTATAGCGGTATTCATCCGCTAGTAACCGTATCTCTCATTACTATAAATATGTTATTATTCTAAACTGTTCAACTGCAAGTATCCTTATAGTAGGTAGAATTTATGGCTAAAGAGGTACCATGAAAATCTCGTAAAGTATAAAAAATGAGGTTTCACTGCTATATGTTTAGTTGGAAATTTGGCTAATTTTGTTGAAAACTGTATTACTATGATGTGTAATTTCGCAATTGTTGATTAAGTGTCAGACCCTGTATCTTGTTATACTGCAATCCTCAATAAAAAAATTTGATTTAAAAAAAAAACCTAACACTAACCCCCTGAAGATCGACTTACAGTTCTGAATATCCATCCTCAAGGAAGTGGCAGAAGTCTTCATCCAACCGGGCCGAAGTCCTCAATGAAGCCGGGAGAAGTCTTCATCCAAGCCGGGCGAAGTGGTCATCCAGACGGGCAGAAGTCTTCATCCAGACGGCATCTTCTATCTTCATCCATCCGACGCGGTGCGGCTCCAGCATCTTCTATCTTCATCCATCCGACGCGGTGCGGCTCCATCTTTAAGGCACCCGACGCGGAGCATCCTCTTCTTCCGACGACTAAAGACGAATGAAGGTTTCTTTAAGTGACTTCATCCAAGATGGTGTCCCTGAGATTCCGATTGACTGATAGAATTCTATCAGCCAATCGAAATTAAGGTAGAAAAAATCCAATAGGATTGAGCTCGCATTCTATTGGCTGTTTGGAACAGCCAATAGAATGCAAGCTGATTGCATCAGCCAATAGGATTTTTTACACCTTAATTCCGATCAGCCAATCGGAATCTAAGGGATGCCATCTTGGATGACGTCACTTAAAGGAACCTTCATTCGTCTTTAGTCGTCGGATGAAGTGGATGCTCTGCATCGGATGTCTTGAAGATATAGCTGCTCCGCGTCGGATGGATGTAGATGAAGACTTCTGCCCGTCTTGAGGACCACTTCACCCGGCTTGGATGAAGACTTCTCCTGGCTTCGTTGAGCACTTCGGCCCGGTTGGATGAAGACTTCTGCCACTTCCTTGAGGATGGATATCCGGTCTTCAGAACTGTAAGTCGATCTTCAGGGGGTTAGTGTTAGGTTTTTTTAAGGGGTTTTATTTTTTAGATTAGGGTTTGGGCCGCAAAAGAGCTAACTGCCATTTTAAGGGCAATGCCTATCCAAATGCCCTTTTCAGGGCAATAGGGAGCTTAGGTTTTTTTAGATAGTATTTTATTTGGGGGGTTGGTTGTGTGGGTGGTGGTTGGTTGTGTGGGTGGTGGGTTTTACTGTTGGGGGGTTGTTTGTATTTTTTTTTACAGGTAAAAGAGCTGATTTCTTTGGGGCAATTTTCCGCAAAGTTTAAATATCTGTAATTTGTTTATTATGTTCTGTAATTTAGTGTTTGCTATTTTGTACTTTAGCTATTTTATTTTTATTTAGGTAATTGTATTTAATTGAGTTATTTATTTAATTATAGTGTAGTGTTAGGTGTTATTGTAATTTAGGTTAGGTTTTATTTTACAGGTTCTTTTGTATTTATTTTAGCTAGGTAGTTATTAAATTTAGTTAGTTAATAACTATTTAATATCTATTCTACCTAGTTAAAATAAATAGAAACTTGCCTGTAAAAAACTATTAGTTATATTGTAGCTAGCTTATAGTTTATTTTATAGGTAAGTATTTAGTTTTAAATAGGAATAATTTAGTTAATTATAGGAATTTTATTTAGATTTATTTAAATTATATTTAAGTTAGGGGGTGTTAGGGTTAGGGTTAGACTTAGGTTTAGCGGTTAATACATTTAGTATAGTGGCAGCGACATTGGGGGCGGCAGATTAGGGGTTAATAAATGTAGGTAGGTGGCGGCGATTTTAGGGACGGCAGATTAGGGGTTAATAATATTTAACTAATGTTTGTGAGGCGGAAGTGCGGCGGTTTAGGGGTTAATATGTTTATTATAGTGGCGGCGACGTTGGTGGTGGCAGATTAGGGGTTAATAAGTGTAGGTAGGTTGCGGCAACATTGGGGCGGCAGATTAGGGGTTAATAAATATAATGTAGGTGTCGGCGATGTTGGGGGCAGCAGATTAGGGGTTCATAAATATAATGTAGGTGGCAGCAGTGTCTGGAGCAGCAGATTAGGGGTTAAAAATTTTATTTTAGTTTTGGCAATGCGGGAGGGCCTCGGTTTAGGGGTTAATAGGTAGTTTATGGGTGTAAGTGTACTTTTTAGCACTTTAGTTATGAGTTTTATATACGGCGTTGTACCATAAAACTCATAACTACTGACTTTAGAATGCGTTAGGACTCTTGACGGGGTAGGGTGTACCGCTCACTTTTGGGCCTCCCAGGACAGACTCGTAATACCGGCGCTAGAAAAAAGGCTTTACGTGGTTTACGTAAGTCGTTTTGCAGTAAGGCCAAAGAAGTGTGCGGTACACCTATACCTGCAAGACTCGTAATAGCAACGGGCGTAAAAAAGCAGCGTTAGGACTTCTTAACGCTGCTTTTTTACCTTAACGCACAACTCGTAATCTAGCCGAAAGTAAATTTGAAAATAAAAGTGAATTTAAAAGGGTTTTAAAATAGCATGTTCTATCTGAATCATGCAAGTTTAATTTGGACTTTCCTATCCCTTTAAGTTTTTTTTATTTTTTTTTATTTTTTTTTATTTTTCAAGACTTTATAAATACAGAAAAGAAAAATATTGCATTCATTTGAAACACATAGATATGAAAAGTATCCACATCATGTCTAAACAGAATCCAAACAAAACAACAAAAAGAAAAATAAAAGAATACAAGTATCAGATATCAAGCATCTATCACGTAGAGAAAATAAAATAACATTTCAGAGAAACCCCTTGTATATCTATGATAATATAGACCAATATCATATACCTCTGAATTTAACAAGAGAAGAACAGAAAAGAAAAAAAAAAAAAAAAGGAAGGTGAAGGGAGGTTCTTCTAAAATCCCTTCCTCAGTATTATCGCTCAAGCCCTGTTCGATTTTAGTTTAATAATTAACATCTTCTAGCTTTAAATGGACATTCGGTCCTTGGACCCAATTACTAATCTAAATAAATCCAAATTACTCTACTTTCTGAAGGCTTGTAAACTAACTCTGATACCTCCAAACACTAGACTGCCTAGAATATCTGAATCTAGGATCAACAAATTTTGACTCTATATATGTCTATTTCCCATAACCCATAACCGTACTTATTAGGAGGTACCTTTGCCTACATGAAGTCTATTTAGTGGTTCTCAACAAAACTCAATCCTAATATGCTAAATCGCTAAGGAACTTTAGCCATCCAGCCTTCAAAGGTTCAGCCCCAGAAGAGGGCAGCGAGTGGTAAGCGGAGGGGAGGAGGAGGAGGAGAGAGGGGAGAGAGAAGAGGGGAGGAAAAAAAAAAAAAAAAAAGGAAAAAGAAAAAAAAGAGGGGGGGAAGGAGGGAAGAGGGGAGAGGGGGAATGAATATATTACCCCCCTTTCCAACTTATATAGCACATCACCCATCTATGGCTCTAAAAACCAGAACCTTGGGAGATTTCCCCTGTCGATTTGTTATTGTATCCATGTGGACCCTTTCCAATAAGATAAGAGCTGACTCTGTGTTCCCATGGGGAGGGAGCCAATAAATCTCTTCCATTTATTAAAGAACCTGGGTAACTGTTTAGAATTGATATCTCTAATATTATATTGCTCAAATACCATCTGATGTTGTACTTCTTTTAAGAAATCATTGAATCTAGGGTTTTTTTTACCTCTCCAACTTTTAAGAATTAGATTCCTCCCTATCAAAATAAGTAGATTAACTAATCTATTGTTAGGAATGGCAGGGGTGTATTTACACAGGAAGAGAATTTGTGATGGGGTCAATTTAAATCTTATCCCTGTTATCTTATTGCTCCAAAAATTTATTTTCTGCCAGAATTTATGTATTTTTGGACAAGTCCAGAAACAATGTAGCAAATCTGCACTCTCATAACAGCATTTAGGGCAATTTTGCCTTTCAGGGTTCCATTTTGCCAATCGGGCAGGTGTATAATACACCCTATTTAACAATTTGAGGTGTGATTCTTTCCAACTATGCATAATCGTAGCACCTGATACCAGTGTTATGCTCTGTAAAGTAGTCGTAATATCTAAAGTAACCTTGTCCTTAGCCCACTTATTCGTTATTTCCAAAATATTACGCTTCCCCCCAATCTTCAGGATAGTGTTGTAGATGCGGGAGATAGTGCACACCCCCTCCCGATATTCTCTTAAAATTATTTTTAATTCTTGGCTATCAATTTCTGGTCCTGTGTCCTGCCTTAATACCTCTATCCAATGCCTAACCTGTAAGTAGGCAAAGAAACTGGACCTCGGGAGATTAAATTGAAGAGATAATTGCTCAAACGACTGAAGCCTTAGATTTTTGCCTTCACATATCTGGATTACATCGTACACTCCTCTCTCCGACCATGTCTGAAATATAGAGGGGTCTAATCCCGGTAAAAAGCCCGGGTTACCTCGTAAAGGCAAGAACTCTGATTTGCGAAAGTCAATTCTTAGTTCACTACATATTTTTTGCCAGGCCTGTACTATAGATTTAAATATAGTCATTTGGTGTATTGTTCCAGGCAATTTACTTACAGGGTGATGCAGAACTGCCTTTAAGCTAAAAGGCTTAATTATTGATGATTCAATTTCAAAGAAGGAAACCAATTCTCTTTCAGAGATCCAGTCTAACGCAAATTTAGCTAAGGCGGCATAATTATAGAATTTAACATTGGGGCATGCCATACCGCCATAGGCTTTCGGTAGTGATAGTTTAAAGATGGAGATACGTGGTTTCTTACCTTGCCAAATGAATTGATTAAAGCTCCTCTGGAGCAAGGTCAGGTCTCTGTTATATAATAACAAAGGTAGATTCTGTAAGAAATATAGAAGCTTTGGAAACAAAACCACCTTGATCAGTGTAATTCGAGCTGTAATTGATATTGGTAAATTACCCCATTTCTTGAGATTCCTATCAAGCCCTCTAATACATGGCTTAAAATTAAGCTCATACCATAAATTAGGGTCTTTGCTCAATGTAATACCTAGGTAAGTAATCTGTGTTGTTTCCTTAAAAGGATAATTCCCAGAGTTGCGGGGTTTATGTATCCACATAATCTCAGATTTCTCATAGTTAATTTTATAACCTGAAAAGGAACTAAATGTATTAAATATCGCAATAAGCTGGGGGATAGAAGTAGTTGTGTTACTAAGGAAAAGCAATAAATCATCTGCAAATAATGAAAGGACCAATCTATGCCCTCCAATCTGAATGCCCTGCATTACATTCCGCAAGTAAACTGCCAATGGTTCAATAGATAGATTGAATAAGAATGGGGATAATGGGCAGCCTTGCCGGGTTCCACATCTAAGAACGATCCTATTAGTAGGTTGCCCATTCACTATTATTGAAGAATATGGTTCTCTATAAAGCTGTCTAATAAATTGTTGGAAGATGCCCGTTATACCAAACTTCTCCAAAGAGGTGAAAAGATGGTCCCATATGATAGCATCAAATGCTTTTTCAGCATCAATTGTAAGAATAGCTTGATCAGGCTTGGCATACTGTCTTTTCTTCTCCGCCTTATTCCAGTAATAGTCCAATACTAGCTGGACTTTCCGTAGATTTTTAACTGGGTTTCTGCCCGTCATAAAACCGGTCTGGTCGGGGTGTATCATAGAACCTAGGGGAGATTTTAATCTATTGGCTAAAATGTATGTAAGAATTTTATAGTCCTGATTAAGGAGTGAGATTGGCCTATAAGAAGATGGAAATTCTGGGTCCTTACCTTTCTTTAATATCAAGACTATATTGGATGCCGCAAATAAGGGAGATTGTGGTTTGTTATCTATAAAGTATTCATTAAATAATTTACCCAAAACTGGGGATATATGTTCCGATAGTATTTTGTAAAATTCGGCCGGCAAATCATCTGGACCGGGAGCTTTTCCCAATTTTAACTTTTTTATAGTACTACTTATTTCTTCCCCAGATATAGGTTCGTTAAGACGCTGAAGATCTTCTAATCCAATTTGGGGTAAATTTACTCTTTGCCAAAACTGCTCCTTATTTACCGTATTAACCTGTTTGGTTGCATAAAGCTGTTGAAAAGTTTGAAAAAAAGCTTCCCTTATTTCTACAGGATCGGTCACTCTATTATTCCCAATTTTCAGTGCAGGAATAAAATTCTTTTGTTGTCTGATCCTGATAATTCTCGCAATATACTTAGCTGAAACACCCTGTGTCCCTAAATAAAAAGCCTTCAATTTTTGTTCTTCTGCATTTGATTGTTGTTTTAAGAAGAAGTCGTATACTAATTTATTGTTTTTATATTTAGTCCAAAGATCAATAGAGGGGTTGCTAAGATATTTACGGTAACTATTTCTCAATGTATTGGAAAGTTGCTCCTCTCTCTTAGCCCGAATCGCCTTAGTTCTTACTAAGTACGCTTTAATCTCACCTCTGAAGACCGCCTTTGCTGTCTCCCAGAATATTTCTGGCCTATCTAGGTAATTTACATTATCAGCCTGAAATAGATTCCATCTATTCTGCATCCATTTTCTGAAGCTGGCATTATTTACCAGATACTGCGGGAAGAATAACCTATTATTACCTGCTAAAGATTTATCAGTCAAACTTATCTTCAATGAGATAATAGCGTGATCTGAGATCACAATGTCCTGAATTGCAGACCCAATTTTCATTTTTAGCATATGTTTCGCAATTAAAAAGTAATCAATTCGAGAAAAGGAAGAATGTGCGCATGACGCACATGTATATTCTCGTTGATCTGGATTTTGTGTCCGCCATATATCTTGCAAAGCCAATTTTTGACAAAATTTTTGTAAAATTACCGCTTCCCTAGCTTTTCTCGGAGTGAATCTGGGCTTTGATCTGTCCAAACTATGTGAGAAAGCCATATTAAAATCGCCAGCAACCACTATATTCTTCCCAATATGTAAAAACAACTTTAAACTAATATCTTCCCAAAAATCTCTATCTATCACATTAGGTCCATATACATTACATAGAACAAAGATACAGTTGTTAATTTCTATCTCAAGAATTTGAAATCTCCCGTTAATATCATTGAGGACTGAAATGATGTTGTAAGTCAACTGTTTATTTATTAGGATAGCCAAGCCTCTTTTGGTCTTATCATAGGGGGTGTACACTACCTCCCCCACCCACTTACTTTTAAGTTTCATGGCCTCCTTGGGCCGAAGATGGGTCTCCTGTATAAAAACTAGATCAGGTTTCTGTCTCCCAAGGTGTCTAATCAGCAATTTCCTTTTAATTGGAGATGAGATCCCTCCAATGTTCCAAGAAAGAAAATTAAGAGTAACCATTTAAGATATTATTGAGGGATGCAGAACAGAGAACTTAATAGTATATAAAAAGGGAGAGAGAAGAAAAAAAAAACAAAAAAAAAAAAAAAAAACCCTTATACGGACCCCCCTTCCCCGCTCCGCCCCGCCCCATGACCACTCCACTCTGCTACTGTTCTCTATCTCTTTCTTGCTCCAGCAAGAGAAAGAACAGTACAGATAAATAAACATCCAAAAATTCATCCTATTGATCTCGTGTTTGTTTGAACAATATATTTCCCCGTCCAAACAATTTTATACTATCCCTAGGCTCTGACAATATAATTTAATCTGTTCAACTTTTGTAAAAGTATGTGTTTCTCCATCCTTATCTACTACAATCTTTGCTGGATATACAAGTCTTGCTCTTAGATTGGCTCTAATTAGTTGGGAACAAAATGGGGCCATTTCCCTACGTTTGTTTTGAGTCTCGTATGAGAAGTCCTGAAACAGTAATAGTTTACTGGACCCCACCATGATATTATTGTTTTTACGATACAATCTAAGTATGTGAAACTTGTCCTGAAAATTTAGAAATTTAATAATTACAACCCTAGGTTTAATAGGGCCATCTGAGTTCCTTCTGGGTGCTCCTATTCTATGGGCTCTCTCTATGGGTAACCTTACATTCTCAGCAGTACTCCCTACCAGCTTAGGAAGCTGACTAGATGCAAAGTTTATCAGGTCGTGGTATTCTGCCATTTCTGGTAGGCCAACAACCCTCAGGTTGTTGCGCCTAGACCTGTCTTCAAGTTCCTCAATTTTAGATTGTATAAAGTTAAGTTTACTATCATGCGAATTGATCATCTGATCTTGAGCTACTGATCTATCTTCCATGTCCGACACTCTGGTTTCTAACTCGTTCATCCGTGCTGTAAATTGTTTAATTTCATTTGTAGCTGCGGCCACTTCTTGTCTTAGGGACTCAAATTGTGGCATAATTAATTCTGAAATTTGCTGTAGTAGGGATGGATTATCTATACAGCTTGAAGCTGTTTCATTTTGTAAATATATTTCTGTACTACTTTCATTAGGTTTAAGTTTTTTCTCCTTCGGTTTAGGCGGCATGTTAGGTGAGAGTGTTTTGGAATGTGAAATATATCTTTCCATATAGGTAAATAAATCTGTCAAACAGAGGGACCAGTTTTCAAATTTAGGTTTATAGTACTAATGTCTTGTCAACTAAGGTTTTTATGCCCTCTCTACTTTATGAGTGTATATCGTGGTATCAACAACAGATATCGTGCAAGCGTGTCCCAAGAGAGGGAAATTAGAAGAAGAAGAAAAACAAACTCTTAAGATCCCCTTCCCCTTTCCTGCTGGTTGAAAACAATACCAGCCGGAACACAATAGTGATATTTTGTGCAAAACTTAACTACATATATTCCAACTCCCTTTAAGTTTTTAATGATTTTTGTTAACTGAAAAAAAATGGTTGAGATAGGAGTAGTGGCAAACTATGAATCAGACCCAAGCAAAACCTTTCCCATTACTTAATGATGTCCATTGTTAAAATGATTTATAAGGAAATTACTGATTTTATATCATCTGATCTATATAATCATACATTTTTTTTTTGTTTTTGCTTTTACTGAATGCAGTGCAAAAATAAGCTTGAGGTTATATTTGTTCTAAATATTGTACTTATGCCACTGAGTTTGTTGGATGTTGCTAATTTATCCAAACAGAATCATCCCATTCCATAATCATTTTAAGCACATACATATTACATAAGCAATCAGGGCGCCTGGGATGTGGAAGAATGCCCATTATTAGCATTTAGAGTTACAGTTATGGCACGTTTACCTTTAATGTATTTAAATAGGTTTATAAAACAATTTAAGGCTCAGGGACTTTAGCGTGCAGGGGATAAATTGGTAAGAAACAAAGCCTCATTAGCATAGCTTTTGCATCTCATTATAATCAATTCTCTTAATAATAGTTCACTTCCTCTAATATAAGAATATTTTAAGCTTTCCTTTAGTAAATTGAGTGAATCCAGGATTAGCATGTTTAAAGAGCATATTATATTTTCTGAATACCTCAGTAATTCCAAAGGTCTCCAAAAAAGGACACTGAATGCTTTAAAGCTACATTAAACACAAATTTTAATTCCCCAAAAAATATTTAGTCCTGACTACTAAAAAAGGCATTACCAATGCACTTTCACTTTTTATTTTGACCTAGTTTGGATCTGCTTTTTGTAAAATTGTATTTTCCCCCACTGCCCCTAGAAAGGCTGAAGTGAACCATGCAGACTTCATATCCCCCACCCAGCAATATAATATATAGGGATAGATTACAAGTGGAGTCCTAATTTATCGCCCACCCATAAACGGACAAATTTGCCCGTTTACAGGCACATAATAAATAACCATCCATTACAAGGTTTTAAGTTCAGACAATATTGAGAATGAGCTTAATGTTATCATAAAATCATTTTTAATAATGCTGTACTATGTGTAATTATAAAAAAATATATACATATGTATTCGGAAAGTAGTTCAATTAAATCAGTATACATTGATTTTAAAACTAAAGAAGTGAATTATAGTGCATAACTTATCCCTATACACAACTTGCAGATAGATAAGGATGATGACTACATTACAAGAGGGGGACACATCCCTTACACATACAAGTAAACAGAAACATCTGTTTTGAGAAAGTATGCAGGATTTCACTGTCTCGTGTCAACAAAGTACTTTTGTAATATTAGTATTCAACCCATTTATTACAGGGAGAGTGAACTATAAAATGTGTTTCCCCTTAATATGACCCTAATGCCTTGTTATACCTAGAGTATTAAATGTATGGCAAATTGCTCCTTCATTTCCTTATTTTTGTAGTTCAAATAGCAGTTTTTGCTCAGTAAAACCATAACCTTTTGTTCACAAGAATATTCCCATAAAATGGGCTGGGTCTGCAGATAAAGTAGACCAGCTAATGTTATGTAATCTAATTGAAATACTAAGCATGGCTATGTACAACCAGCTATTTCAGATACAAAAATCTCTTCCTCTCTTCTACCCCCTATTGGGATATTAATTGGTGCTATTATCTCTTGTTTATATTACTTTTTTACAGAGAATATGTTTGTTATCCATTTTTGTTCAGTGTAGGTGGTGGTTTGTACAGGCAAAAAAGACTTAAAATAACAAAATAAAGGTAAAGAAATTATTTGCTAACAATTAAATGCACTCCATGAGGTAAAATGGACAATTGGGAATATATTAAAGGGGAGAAAATGTTAAGAGTACAATATCCCTTTAACCCCTTAACAACCGAGGACGTAAAAAGTACGTCCTACAAAAAATGGTTGTCCTCAGGTAATCTGAGCGTTGGAAGCGATCGAGAACACTTCTAGCTGCTCTAACAGTATTGTCGAGGTATCCTGCAATGCTGTTCCGGACTGCCGGGCCCTGGATTGATCACTCCCCATGAGTGATCACTTGCAGCTTCACTCCACGTGGAGCCTGGCAGTCTAGCAGAGCATCAGAAGCAATCAGACAGGCTTCCGATGCTCTGCTTGTGTGCTGAGTGCCTCAGTGGGTCAAGGCATTCAGTAAGTAGTAAAAATAAATAAATAATAAAAAAAATTTTTTTAATATAAAAGCCCCATATAGCCCCCACTCCCCCACCCCTATGTGGCTTCAAAGATGGCAATGCCCAGTGCATCATGGGGCTTCTGGGGGTGTCCCTAGCCTGCGTCTTCCTAGGGGTAAGGTCATCCAATCTGAGCTTGCTCTATAATTTAATTTTTAATATTAAAATATCCCTTTTTCTGATCATGTCAATATTTGTAAATATTGACTCTGATCAGTGTGGACCACCCTCCCTCTCCTCGCTTGTGTTTTTGTGGGAGAGAGAGATCTGTGTTTAGGAGAGAGAGATGTATCTAACATATTTGTTAAAAATTGTGAGACCCAAAGGTTCTTTTCAGAGCCATTAACCCCTAGCTTGCGAGTGATCACTATAAATCACTGGCAGTAGCACAGCTGCACTTTTTTGCTGTCTGTGCATTTTTTAGGGGTTATTTTTTTTTTGTAATTTTGTGAGACCCAAAGGGTTTTTTCAGAGCCATTTAGTTCATTTAAATTTTAAAAAAAATTGTTGTTTTTTTTTTTAGTATTTTTTTTACTGTTACTGATAAAAATAAATAATGTCACAGAGAATATATAGTGCTGAGGAGGCGTATACCATCCTTGCGTCAGAGTCAGATGCCTCTATGTCTGACACAGACCTCAATTTTGACCCTGCCATATGCTCAGATACATCATTAGATACAGTCTCAACTTATAGTGCTAGCCCCCCTGCCAGAAGGAGACGTGTTGCTTCAGCTGGCATTGCTGCTGAGGAGTGGGTAGTGCCTCATCACCAGAGGCCAGAAACTCCACCCTTCACTGCAAATCCTGGCATCAATATAGATGTCGCAGGACTTAGCCCCCAACAGTTTATGGAGGTGTTTCTGGACGATGATGTATTGGGGAACATTGTCGCCCAAACTAATTTATATGCCCATCAGTTCCGTGCTGCAAAGCCTGACTCATATTTAAAAAATTCTGGGCATTGACTATGCTGATGGGCATCATAAAGAAACTCTCCATTCACTCCTACTGGAGCAGTAGCTCCATCTACTGTACCCCCATTTTCTCCCAGAGTATGTCGAGGAAGAGGTAAGAAATTATTCTACATTTCATGCACTTCAGCAACCCCTTAAGTAGCATCCCAATTTGACAGGCTCTATAAAATCTGCCCCCTGGTTACCCACTTTGCTGTCAAGTTTGCAGAGGCTTTTACACTTGGAAATAATATATGCATGGATGAATTCCTGATTAAGTATAACGGAAGGCTGGGATTCAAGGATTCATATTCCTTCCAAACACTCCAGGTATGGGGTAAAGGTGTATAAGCTCTGTGAGACCGAGACTGGGTATACTCAGGCCTTCCGGGTGTATGAGGGAAAGGATATCCACCTTGACCCTCCAGGTTGCCCAGAACATATGGGAACCAGTGGCAAGATTGTCTGGGACCTGATATTACCCCTGATGAACAAAGTTTAACACTTGTATTTAGATCATTTCTATACAAGTGTTGCTTTGTTAAAGTTACTGTATTGCTTTGATACAGTAGCTTGCGTTACAATTAAAATGAACCACGCAGGTTTCCCAGGACAACTTGCACGCACCCGGCTACGAAGGGGGAGACCTTAGCTCTGTGCCAAGAGGAGCTGTTGGCAGAGAAAAGAAGGATGTATACCTTCTTACCACCATCCATACAGAGAGGACTGTGGAGGTCTCTGTACATGGCAGATGAATGAAGCCAGTGTGCATCAAGGCTTATAACCGGCATATGGGTGGGGTTGATCTGGCAGATCAGCTGCTGCAGCTCTACTTAATTATGTGGAAGACAATGACCTGGTTAAAAAAGGTTGCAATTTACATAATTGCAACCCACAACACTTTTTTGTTGTTCAAAAAAGCAAACCCCAGAATGAAACTGACTTTTTTTCAGTTTCAGCTCCCGATCATTTCAGAGACTTTCTACCAAGATGCACCTGCTCCCTGGGTGGTGATGGGAGAGAGCAGAGTTGGGGCTAACCATTTTATTTTTAAACCCCCCCTACTGCAGCAAAGCAGAAAAATGCAGAGTCTGTACCAAGAGGGGGCAGAGAAAGGACACTATATATTACTGTCCTGATTGCCCTGGACAGCCTGGACTCTGCATTGGGGACTGCAAGCGGTATCATACAATGGTCCAATTGTAATTTTTTTTTAGAGTTTTTTTTTTTTAATTTTACTGTGCCAGATTTTTACATTTCACTACTCTATTTTTTATAAGTTCTAAAATTAGTGCTGTATTTTACTGAAACCCCTGTCAAACCTATGCATGGGGAGCATAGGTGTACTCAGAATGTCTTGGAGAAAACAACCTGGAGTGTTTTTTTTTCAAAAAAATTTAGAACAGACTCTCCTAAATCATAGTCAAAAAGCAATGTGTGTGTAAAAATGAAAATTTAAAAATTACCACCATACACTTTCTCCATTTTTTTTTTGCCTAAAACCGTTGTATCAAAGGCATCAAAATGCATCATATACATACCTTGGGGTGTCAACATTTCAAATATATACACTTTCGGGGGGCGGAGCCGGCAGCCAAACTGGTAGGAAGTGTGGAGACAGAGCTCTGGCCACAAAAGTGTTATTTTAGCTCATATAACCTGCTAAATACAGCGAAATTGCCCAAAACATATCTAGGGCAGCTACTACAACCACCCGGCACTGTTTCCTGCTCGTTTTTGCAAAAATTTACAATCGCAAATAACACCCGCTTGGGAGCTCCAGACCATTTTACAGGAAAGGCCGTGGTCGCGGCCTACACCGGCACACGCAGTTAAGCCTTCACTGGCGGAATTACACCTGATTACTGCAGGACCATCTCCTTGAACTACCGGACTACCAAGCACACTGGGAGAGGTGAATATACTGGTCAACAACCAGTTTTTTGTGGTACTAGAAACTCAATACTCCTAACGGCATCCCACGTGGCAGTTTGTAAGTAACCAACAACTTGCTTTTTTTTCTTCCTTTCACTAAGAGACATTCAATTCAGGTTCCTTAGATTTGGCTGTATAGCCCTCATTCTACCTTCTGTTGAAGCATTGTATACAACTGCTACCTCACTGCGATTTTATTTTATTTGAATAAGCCTTACAACTCTGTGGGTGGCAAATGGAAACCATTACTTTAAATCTTTACACACTCTACTGCCGCTCTTTATAATGTGAAATCCTCTAATTACCAGTGTGTGGACTGCAATATACCTCATTTATTTTGCCTTCATATTTGGACACTTTGCTCTATACTGATCCTCCACACGCCTAAATCAGATAACATTAGCCTCTGTGCAGCAAAAGCTCTCTTATTGACATTAAGAACTGTGGCCTTTTTTTTACAAGTTACTGTACAGCTGTGTATTTTTCTTTTTGGATAAGACCCTCAGTGCCAAAATTGATGGTGAACATTATTCTAAAGTACTGCTGTAATATCAGACTTCATTGATTCCCAGGACCAGATTTGACACCCTCCTCCCTTTCCCGCTATCCTCAGTGGTGACGGGTCATACCCCATCTCCTTTTTCCTGCTTCGCCCAAAAGGGGGCACTCCCTCAGGAGGGTGCCACACATGATACCTGACCCTGAGTGACAACTACCCCAGCGGAGGTCTGGAAATCCTATATTACACCAATAGCAACATAGGTGAAACACAAGAAACGCCTTAAGAGAATCAACAGCACTCCTCTACCTTAAAATGTGCTGCTAATTGTATTGCCTAAGGGGAGGGGAAGCCCCTCAGGCTCCGGATCCTACTACATATACACATTACTCTAGCTCACTCTGCAACATCAGTTTTTAAAATTTTGATCTTCTAGCTGTGTCCTGTGCTCTTAATTGTCAGGTGTGCCATTTGAAATCCTGAAGATGGCACAATCCAACAAACGGAAACCAAAGCCGGTAGGTGGCCCTAAAAGGACTGTGGTGGACCATTTCAATCCTATGATATTATCTACAAATGAAGATTCACAAGATAGCACTAATACCTCAACACATGGATCAGATTTAGTATCCAATACCCTCCAAGCCCTCCAAGATGCTGCCCCAACAACTGTGACACCTTCGTTTATTTTATCATCTTTGCAAACTTTGCTTGAGGCACATCACTCCTCTTTTCAGTCCCAAATAACTGCCTCGCTGGCTGAGATGCGGCGAGATTTGACATCTACTTCTGAAAGAGTGGACACAATTGAGAGGAAGCAGGAAGACATGATAGTTGAACAGGGTAATGTCCTAGCATATGCCCAGAGTTTGGCGGAACAGCTTATTATGCTAGAAAACAAAGTGGCGGATGCTGAAGACCGATCCCGCCGGAATAATCTACGCCTCAGGGGGATCCCCGAAAGCATATCCTCTAGTGACTTGGTCACCCACCTTTCTGAATTTTTCAATCATCTGGCACCACCGGCAAATCCAAATGAGGGACTCATTGATAGGGCACACAGGGCTCTACGCCCTAGAAGCCTAGCAACTGATAAACCAAGAGATGTCATTGTTCGGCTACACTTCTACACATACAAAGAGAGGTTAGTAAGAGCCTCTATGTCTAAACCCACCTTGCCTGAACAATTCCAGGACATTAACATCTTTGCCGATCTCTCTCACCACACCCTCCAGCAGCGAAAGTCTTTTGGAAGTTTCACCAAGTTTCTTAGGACAAACAACATAAAGTACAGATGGGGTCATCCGACCAGACTTTTTGTTCTCAAGGACAACCAGCAGTATATTGTTACCACTCTTGAACAAAGTCACAACCTTCTGCAAAAATGGAGTGCCACATCTTCATCTTCACCTGACTCTCCACTACAAAGCTCTTTGAACCCTATGGTCCCACAATGGGGTCCTTTACCCCAAAGACCATCCAGTGACTTAGCTACAACTACTCAGGCACGAGCAGATGACGATGACTGCACATGAGGTATAGGGGTGGTGGAGCATCTCCACCTCCCCACTGCTCACTAACCATCTGTCAATATAATTTATAAGTGACTTTCCATTGCTCAATGTTTTCTCTTTTTTTTTCCCTCCTCTTTAGGTTTGATATATGCAAAGTATTTTATTTTAAAGTGTATATGTGTCTACTCTCTATACTACTTACTATCTTTTTGTTCTTTCTTTCCTTCTTCTTTCCACTTTTTTTTTTTTTTTTTCTCTCTTTTTCCTCTCTCTTTTCCTTCTCTTTTTCTTCTCTCTTCTCTCCAAGTCTCACCTTCTACTGGGGATAACTTTTCCTATTTGCTATGGGGGCCCGGGAAACACCTGAGCTTTTAAGAGCATATTCTACTCTCTTATTGTTAGTATGCTTTGTTTATCTAGAGCGTGAGATGGCCGCATAATGGAGATGCAACACTGGATGCACCATTTTGTGGTGATCTCGCTTTCATATGCATTGTTCTCTCAGACTTGTCATTTACTTTCTAATCCACCTAAATTATAGATGATGTATGCTGTGTTGTATATGCCACTTGTGCTTCACGGTACCTCTTTCGGTGACATCCTCCCTCATCTATCTTGCAATGGGTTCAGGCATTGTCTGCCGCCCGCAACACCGAGAAGTATCGTGCTTTCCAACTGGCATAATAGTTCTCTAGTATTTAACTGATAGTGCTTGAAGATGCCGTGAACTTACTGCAATGTACAGATTATATGTTGTTTTTATCATAGGTTATTTTATTGTTGGGTACTACAAAAGTTTACTCGGTTGGCGGGGTGGATACATTCCGCCAGCTGATGGCCTAATATACCAATACTGTTGATGTTTTCTTACATTGTACTACCCCTTATATGTTGTATGGTTATGTGGAGCCACATCTTGGCTGATATATTTTGCAATACCTGGGCCCTCCTGTGCTGCATGCTACCTCCACCATTAGCATACTATCAGTCCCATCTTCTACTAGATGGATTGACGAACTACCTGCGAGTTTCGGGATGTGGAGGTGGGGTGCTGAACAGGGGGCTGGTTTACCCTTTTGCTTTAGATTCCCACTGTTGTGTTGATGTTTAACATTCACTATTATTGCATTAATAGATTTGGTCCGAAATTGATGCTATTTCCCCCCACTCTCCCCCTCTTCTCTTCCCTTTTTTTTTTTTTTTTTTTTTTCTCTTCCTTTTATCCCATCTTGACCCTCTCTTTTCTTTTCTACCCACTCTGTCAATCTTTCCCCCCCTGGATCCGGGGCCTGTGTGTGTACTTATCCCTCCCTCTTCTCTTCCATTCGCACTTTACTCTTTCTTTCCCCTGTCAAGCTCTCCCAATGATGCAGATTTAATAACTAAATTGCCAGCTGGCACTGGCCACCACTCCCCCCACTTAAAGTACTCTGGAAACGTATTCTAGAGACTGCATACGCGGTTTACCTTGTTTATATACCGCACCTTGTACTCTTATTTGACTGTTTGTACGTTTTAACTTGAATATTGTTTGTACCAGTATTATTTTCTTTTATTCATGAGACTGTGTTGAATTGTATTTATCCTAAGCAATCCTTCTTTTCTTTTCTTTTTTTTTTTTCTTTTTTTTTTTTTTTCCTCCCCTTTTCCTCTCGTGTCCTTCGCCCTTTTTGTCCCTTCCCCAACTACCCACCACTGTCCTGACAATCCACCCGACCCCAGTCTATAGCGAGAGGACGCACATTTGTAACTATGCCATACTGCTGTGTCACTCACAATGTGAGAGGACTCAACTCTCCGACTAAGCGCAGTCTCTGCCTTAGATCTTTAGCCAAGACTCGGGCCCACCTGGTTTTCCTTCAAGAGACCCACTGGGTAAAAGGTACAAAGACACCCATCCAGTCTAAATTGTATCCGATAGTTGAAACTGCCAGTTTCTCTCAGAAATCAAGAGGAACGGCTATCCTCATACATAAAGATGTCTCTTACGAGAAAATTTTTGTCGACTCTGACCCTCAGGGACGATACCTGATTCTAGTCTGTAAACTGGACGGTGCGCTGTATACGCTAGCCTCTTATTATGGACCTAATAAGCAACACATTCGGTCTCTACGCAAGTTTCTCCAGAAACTGGAGACTCTGCGTCAGGGCCTTTTGCTTCTCGCCGGGGATTTCAATCTTATATGGGACCCCAATCTGGATAGACGATCGGACACCCCACGCAAATTCCCTAAGCCAATGGCTGAATTATCTCACCAATTTCGACACCTAATCTACCGCTTCAACCTATTCGACATCTGGCGCGCCCTTAACTCGACTGCTCGGGATTATACTTATTTCTCTCCAGTACATCGCTCATATTCGCGGTTAGATTTTTTCTTCTGTGACCCGGGTCTTCTGGATGGTGTGACTCGTACTTGGATTCCTCAATGCCCGTGGTCCGACCATGATCCTGTATATATTAATTTACGATCCTCCATAGAACTTCAACGAGCGGCAACATGGCGCTTGCATCCTCACTTGTTTTCCAATCCTGGAACGGAGGCTTCCATTGCTGAAGATATTACCGAGTTTCTAGCTTCTAATGACAATGGTGAAGTTGACGACTTCACTTTATGGGCTACACTGAAAGCATATATCCGAGGGTCGTTTATAAAAATAGCAGCAGCCGAGAAAAAACGCAAAGGAGAAACCCTTGCACAACTTACTATGAGCCTCCGAAAGATTTCTGGGGAACATAAAATGAACCCCACAGATACACTGTCCAAGCAACTAGTGGATCTTAAGGCCCGTATAGTACAGTTGGAGTCCGAAAGGACAGCCGTGAGACTTCTACGGCTTAAAGAAATATACTACCATAAGGGTAATAAAGCTGATAGATTATTGGCCAATAGGTTACGCCAGAAAACGGCGGCAGCACGCATCCCCATGCTGAAGATAGATGGACGATGTGTTATAAAACCCACAGATATTGGCAATGCTTTTGCAGATTACTATGCCGCCCTCTATAATCTACAACAGGACGGCTCAATTAGCCCTCCAACATCTGAGAATATTGAGACATTTTTAGCCTCGCTGAACCTCCCTTCGGTCCCACAAGACTGCATTGACTCTTTGCAGAATCCCATTTCACTAATAGAAATTAAAAAAGCTATCAAATCTCTTAAGGCCTTTAAATCACCAGGACCAGACGGCTTCTCTGATCTATTTTATAAAAAGTTTCAAACCCAACTACTTCCCATTCTAGGACGTTTCTTTACGCTAGCAAGCGAACGGGGCACCTTTTCGGCCGAATTTTTACAGGCCACTATCATTACTCTCCCAAAGTAGGGAAAGGACTTGACCCTTTGTGGCAGCTATAGGCCGATTTCACTGTTGAACCTAGACGTTAAGCTGTACGCTAAGATTTTAGCCTCGCGCCTCAATTCTTTACTACCAGCGCTGGTCAGACCAGATCAGGTGGGCTTTGTCCTACACCGGCAAGGCCCAGACAATACAAGACGTCTCCTGAATGTCTACCTTGAAGCTCATGGTTCCCACTTACCCTGTGTCACCCTGTCGTTGGACGCTGAGAAGGCCTTCGACAGGGTGAACTGGAAATATATGTTTGCTGTGCTGCGGCGCTTTGGTCTTCCGGAACCCTTCATCACGGCAATCGCGGCTCTTTACTCTACCCCGTCGGCAGTAGTCAGGGGTCTGGGGTTTTGCTCCAGAACTTTCTCAATAACGAACGGCACGAGACAAGGATGTCCAATGTCCCCACTTATTTTTGCCCTCATGATGGAACCCTTAGCCGAAGCCATCCGGTCATGCCCCTTGATCCGAGGGGTATGTATCCATCACACGGAGCAGAGGACTGCTTTGTTTGCAGACGATCTAACAGTGCTTGTGTCGGATCCTATTACTTCTCTTCCCCATCTATTCTCCCTACTGAATAAATTCTCCTTAGTCAGTTACTACAAGCTAAATGTCCTCAAGACTGAGGCGTATGCTATTAACATTTCAGACGGGACTCTTAATGAACTGAAACGCACTTATAAGTTCGTGTGGTCTACGACTCATATCAAACATCTCGGGGTTTATCTCTCACATAGTATTCCGAAGATGATAGAATTGAATTTCAATCCCTTATTGTCAACTATTGAAAAATCGACCGACACTTGGAATGTCCCGTCACTGTCATGGCTGGGTCGAATCGCGGCCTTCAAAATGAGCCTCCTACCAAAGCTTACCTACCTATTCCGCTCCCTACCCATCCCGATTCCTAGATCTACAATTTACAAATTCCAACAACTATGTAACAAATTCATTTGGCGCAATAAGGTTCCGAGACTTGCCACTAATATTCTACAACAACCTCTTCTGGCTGGTGGGGCGGCTGCCCCCAATATCCTAAAATACCATGTCAGTATATTTATGAAAATCTTAGTAGTGCTATCCAAATAATATATAAGTTTATGGCAGGGTTACAAACACAATAAAAAAAAATAGAAACCCTAATTAACCATGCATCTACTAGACCATACAATTAATATAAATACCTGAATTCTTTTATTTAGTTAATATCCATGAACATATTGAACTATATTTGCAATAAAAGGAAACTAAATAAAATTTATATGCGTTAAAACCAACTCTTAAGATATGCTATCCTTCTTACAAAACCCAGAACAATATACCTTCACAATTCAGCCTTATTTATTTAACACAATGGGACTAAAAACCTTTAACATCCAAGCAATACAATTCTAAACAGTGTTTATAAAACAATAGGATAAAATATATATTCTGCTATTTAACTGCAATTTATCCTAATACAAAATTAACCGACAATATCAGAACTTGTATAGATGAGTTACTTAGCCAATTCAGACACAGATTTGAACAATACCTAGGCTTATAACTACCAATTTAAAATACAATATACTTCACCAATTTTGAACCAATTCGTAGCGGTCTTTAGGTCATCTCATTTGAAAGAAGGTTTTTTTTACAAATCAAGGATAAGTTTTAAGCTCCTTGCTGAAGTGAACTTTTTTTTTTTTTTTCAGGTATATCGCAGCCAAAATCAGATCACTAATTTTCAACAAGTTACAGACAACTCTCCCTTGTGCATTCAACACTCCCATTATATAATCATTGATGACATCATGTGGGTGCACTACGGGAGCTGACCTTCCCATTGGTTATCTGGGAAGTCTAAATCGGATTGGCCCTTGGAAATTTCATTTTTAACAGCCAGAAAGAACCTTCTGGCTGTAGTTCTCGCAACATAACACCGGGTGGCAGCATACAGTACAACATAGCAATACAATACAGCATTTCTGACATTTTTAAGCAAGTTAATTTTTTTTTTTTTCATAAAATGGTTATTTAATCAGATTACACTCTCTGCATTAATCATATATAACCCCAATTACAGATGGTTAATATTAGGTTATTTTTTTTTTTATTATTCTGATACCAAATATGTTATATTATTAACATTTTATTATATCAAGGCAATTTAATACTGCTAATTAGCAGCTTAAAATGCATTACAATTTTATCGGTATCCTGGCATTTATATGTGAATAATAGCTTATTTTTAATTCAGTATTGTACTGTATTCCAAGTGAATCCTGTCTATGTAGATCTGAAATAAGAAAATAAATGTTAATAATCACTTCTCTTCAGGTCCATAAACATCTATTCATGTTTTTAAACACACAGAGGCTAAGTAAGATCTTTTGTGTTTTCAAAACATATACATCATTTCTATGTATATCTGAATTTATTTCCTATATAAATATCCCCTGCAGCAATCATCCACCTAATACAATGTGCTTAATTTTAATATATATATATCATGAATCATTCCAAACATACATGGAAAACTGGCATTGTTCCCCTTGCAAAGTGTATTTAATTTTATTTGTGTCACCTTCCCCCATGAGGGGGTTTTGCAGTACTTCTTCAAATAGAGATTCAGTGAGATAGAACTGTTGTATCACACGTGTCAAATTCCAAAGGTGTCCTTGAACACATTCTTTTCTCACCTCACCAAATGTTCTGAAGTTATAAAAATCTGCATATATAGTCAAATGAATAGGGTCACTGAGCTATTTCCTTTAGAAAAGAAATGTTTGTGTGTTTTACACTACAGGGGTCATGCTTCAAAAAGGCTCTACTGATCGTCAATCCTGATAGACGTGTATTAGAAGCTGTGTTCAACAAACTCATGTTCAATTAATCCTGAGGTCTCATCTAACATATACAGTGTATAAAATATACACATATATATATATATATATATATATATATATATATGTACACATATGTAATATTCATCATAATATTCATATACTCTGACATAAATCCCCCTTCCAACTTCAAATAGATGTAGGACACATGTATTTGAATTGGCTTAAAGTCAGTGGTATTTGATGAGGATCAACTGTATACCTCATAGACAGTCTCTTATGAAGAAAGTTTGTTATTTTGAGCTTTCATGTTTATCAGTTAGGCATCTTTAAATTACAGTATGTCTTTAGTGCATTTGGGGATATGACACTTCATTCTCCCTCTATGACTTGTAGTAGGGATCTGGGATGACATGCCCGCAATTGATTGATATGTACCCATTTATCTATGAAACCTTTATTTTTGGGGATCCGTATTTTATAGGCCACTGGAGATATTTTGTCAGTAATGACGAAAGGACCTTTCCATGAGGGAAGAAATTTCTTCTCCCTAACCTGATCTCTTCCAAAGTTATAAAGATAAACTTTATCATTTATTTCATATTCCTTTTTGGATGTTTTGAGATCATAATAGGTTTTAGTGGCAGTTGCGGCTCTTTCTAAATTCCTTTGAGCAAATGCAAAGGCATATTGCAGGTGTTTTCTTAGGTTTTCCACATATTGATGTGTATTGGCAGTGTTTATCAAGTTTTGGTCTGACGTACGGTACAGTAGATGCTGAGGTAGAACCATTCTTCTACCAGTCATCAGTTCAAAAGGTGACATCTTGGTAGCACTACTTGGAGTTGCTCTTAATGCCATTAAGACTAGAGGTAGTTTTACATCCCAGTCTTTACCTGTTTCACTCACAAACTTTTTGAGGATTTTAACAATGGACTGGTTGTAACGCTCTACACCACCACTTGAGGCAGCTCTATAAGCAATATGGAGCTTTCTTTTAACCCCTAGTATTTTCCACATTTTTGTCATTACTTCGCTAGTGAAGTGGGTCCCCCGATCTGATTCGATTCTTTGGGGCAAACCAAATCTGGAAAATACATGGTTGATGAGCAATGCTGCACATGTTTCAGCACTATTGTTAGGTGCACTAATGCACTCTACCCATTTAGTGAACAGGCATGTTACGGTTAACATGTATTTGTTACCTCTTGATGATCTTGTTACCGGGCCAATAAAATCAATTTGTATATCTGACCATGGCATTACCATCCCCCTTTTCTGCAATGGCGCTCTATGTGTTGGTGCAGTGGGTTGGAACTGTGGACAGATTAAACACCCTTGACAGTAGGTTTGAACATCTTTCAACATGTGTGGCCAAAAAGCATAATCACGTAATATTTCATACGTGAGTTTGGCACCACGATGACCAGATGTGGGAGCATCATGGGCATGTTGAAGCATTAGACCTCTGAACTTGGTGGGTACTACCCACTGCTGGATGCCAGTTTTGGAGGTTCTAATTAACAAACCATCCTGTAATTTGAATTGTGATTTAGATTTTATTAAGATTCTCAGATCTTCTTTGCCAATACAATCATCTTTTGAGATGGGGTTGCTTTCAGGATCTTCTATGTGTTTATAGAAGATGCCTACAATGGGGTCTTCTTTTTGACTAGTGATCAGGTCCTCACTAGGAGAATCCTGACTCCATTGTACCAAGTTAGGCTCACTCTGTTGTTTTGCCTGGTTTCTGGTAATGGCTTCTACCTGAATTGCACCCATTAAGTGGTCAATATTAAGGAGTTCTCCAGTTATGGCTCCTTGTTTGGCTAATGAATCCGCAAGGTCATTGCCTTCCTTATCAGGACCTAAAACTCTGGAATGACCCTTGGTCTTTTTCCAGTGTATGGTTAAATCATTGGATACTACCAGATTATCAATCTCGCAGAACAACTTGCCATGCTTGACTGGTTTGTTATTGCTTTTCTGCATGCCATTTCTTTTCCAAGTTGGCAGGTATTCAACAAAACTGTCACGCACATAATTTGAGTCAGTTATGATCACAAATTCATGAATACCATGTTCAATAGCCATTTCAATGGTTTTGAAAACAGCAGTTAGTTCTGCAACTTGACTGGATCTTGGTCCAATGTTGAAACCTACAGATATATTTGGGAATCCATTTGCCCCCGTTATACCAATGCCAGCGACTAATCTGCGCTCATTTTCAATAGTGGCATGGTAAGAACAACCATCAACATATACCCAAGGTAATGTTTGACAATGGTCCTCATTGTACATTTTATATGGGGAAAGCAATTGTTCTTCCAGAAAATCATCTTCTGATAATTCTTCCCCAGGATCTCTAGCAGTACAGTCGTGGAGCTCAGCAAGCCCTTGTGCGACTGGATTCTTTTTATTCTGCTTGTAGCGAATTTCTAAGGGCCAGCCTTGTAAGGAAAGAGTCCACGCTGTTATGCGGCTATTAGACAAATTCCCATCTCTTATTCTCTCACTTTGCAAATATAGCAAAGGCTGGTGGGCCGTTTCTACAATAATTTTCTCGCCCTGTATATAGCTGCGGAAATTTTGTAGAGCCCATACAGTAGATAAGAGGGCTTTTTCGCAATCGTTAAACTTTATTTCTACTGGGGATAGATTTTTGCTCGCATAAGCAATGGCTTTGTTCAAATTATCATGCTTTTGGTATAACACAGCACTCATGCTTACATCTGTGTACCCTGTTTCTAAGTAGAAAGGTTTACCACCTTCAGGGTACGCTAAGCAAGGTGCTTGAGTGAGTTTTCTCTTCAGCTCTCTGATGGCTGTCTCTTGAGACTCACTCCAGTGCCATTTCACATCCTTCTTTAGAAGAAGTAGTAGTGGTTTAGCTAATTCCGCATAATTATCAATGAATTTGCGAGAATAATTCGTCATACCCAGGAATGATCTCAATTCTTTTAAGTTAGTTGGGTTTTTAGAATTCACTATAGCTTCCACCTTTTTCTTCTGGGGATTTAATCCGTCAGAGGTAACTTCATGCCCCAAGAAGTTTACACGAGTGCGGCACCATTGAGCTTTTTGCAGGGATAATTTGACACCTGCCCTTTTAAGTTGGCTGAGGACGTGTTTAAGTTCTGTGATGTGTTTTTCAAAGTCTGTGCTTTTGATTAAAACATCATCAACATAAGATAAGGTCCCCCTTTCCAGTGCGTCAGGCATAGCCTTATGCATGAATACAGCAAATTCATGTCCAGAATTTATGTATCCAAATGGAAGTCTCTGGAATGCATACTGAACCTTTTGGAAGGAGAATGCTAGCTTATACTGGTCCTCCTCATGTACCTTTATGGTCCAATATCCCTGTGCACAATCAATGGCAGTGAATATTTTGGATCCCTGCATTTGTGTTAGGCACTGGTCAATGTATGGTACAGGCCAGCCAGACATGTATACTCGTTTGTTTAGCTGTCTTAAGTCAGCACACAAACGCCATTGTCCATTGGGCTTAAGGACACCTAGAATAGGATTATTATAAGAGCTGTGCACCTGTCTGATAATACCTCTTTCTTCCAAATTCCTTATGATCTCTGCAAGAGAATCATATGAGGCTAAGGGAAGTCTGTATTGTTTGACAAATACAGGTGGCGCATTAGGATCTGTTTGTATTCTTGCAATGTGCAAGTCTGTGGTACCACAGTCATAAGAATCCTTAGCGAAAATATCCTTGTACTCCATCAGGAGTTCTCGCAGCTGTTGGCGTTCATCATCGCTAGAACAGCCATTGGCTAAGGATATTTGCTCTTCGACTATTTGCTGAAATCCTGGAAAGATTTCAGGCTGTCCTATTTCATAGGCTTCTTCCAACCTAGAGGTGAGATCCCCTTGATTATAATTTATATTGCTCCCATGACTCTGGGGATTGGGGTAATCTTGCTGTTTGATTGGCTGATCAAACAATAGAGAGGCTTCTTCAATTTTACAGATGCCTTCCTCTGAGCTGAAGGGATAAATAGACTGAATATTAAATAGACCCTCTGGCATAGATGCAAAGGATTGTTCTATTAATTGTTCTTCAGTTAAGTATCCTTCAGGTATTAGCCCAATTACATTATTCTGGAATCCAAAAGTGTAATAACTTGATTCCAGTGCATATCCTATGGTAGTTCCCTTGGATAATGTTATATCCTGTGGGCTCATGTTATGCACAATAATATGTATTGGAACAGTTCCAATATTCACCATAGGAGTGTAGGTTACTGTGACACCCAGATTTTGTATTCTATGGGAGAGGCAAATCAGTGTTTCAGAAGTTTTTAATTTCTGCCCTCTCTTTACCTGTAAGGGTAAAAGAAATTTATCAGCCCCAGCAGGAATTATAACATCGCTAGATACCTGCATATTCACAGCATATGGCAATTGCTGGTTTGATTTCAGGGCTGCATTTTCATCCTGAAATACTTCAGGGTCCCCCTTTAACCTGCTCCAGAGGCGAGAATTAATCAAATCTATTTGTATGGCATATCTATGTAAGATATCATTGCCAATGTATATTTGATTATGGGGAGTATTTAAAACTAAAAACAGGTGCTTCACTGACTTATTACCGATAGAGATAGATAATAAGCACTTAGCTGTAATGTTATAGCTTTCAGACCTGTCATCCAGGCCGTTGACACTGTGGTCTTGGGGAGAAAGATATTTAATCACTTTAGGTTCAGCTATTTGCGCTAATAAACCTTCGCTTATATAGCTAGCTTCCTGTTTTAAGTTTATTTTAGCATACTTGGTTTTACCAAGGTCATGTACTTGTATAGGGATAAATAGATCCTCTTTAACTCTCTCAATCCCTGTGAGGTATTGAGTGTGGCCTCCCCCCTTAGGGATTTTATGATCCCCCTTGTGGAGTGCTATGGTTAATACATCGCCATCTAGGGAAATATTCGCTATCTTTCCAGGCGATATTTTAAAAGTATTACCATCAGAGCCACTAAAAGGAGTCTGATCATCTATTTGTAGGATAGTGATTTCAGGTACAGAGTTATTCCTGAAATGAATCTCCACAGCATCTGGTTTCTCTTCTACCACGTGACAGCTATGTCGGGCGCGAGATATACCAGATTTTTCATAATTGATAGGCCGTTTAACTTGCGACCAAATTACATTATTTATGCAATCAATTATGGTGCTTAATCGCTTCAGGAGATCACTACCAATAATTAAACGATCAGTTGGCAGATCCACTATAATGACAGGGTGTCTTATGACCCTGTTACCCAATTTAAATTTTAACCATGCAGTACCGTAAACTTTTAGGGAGTCACCCCCAACACCTATTAGAGAACCGTCAAATTCTCTTATTTTAGGTTTGTGGGGTGTTAGCTCATTTAGCTGTGTGTAGTACCTGTGGGATAGGATAGTTGCCTGTGACCCAGTGTCAATTAATCCCCTGATAGGGTTGGAGACTGAATCTTGCAGCTCAACTAGTACATAATATCTTCCTGCAGTTTCTATCATTTCACACATAAAATTTGCATTCTTGTACATCTGTGGGCTTCGCCACGTTTTACCTGAATTCGCTGTGTCATTCGATGCAGAGGAACCTTCATACCTACCTGTTTCCTCTATGACAGGGTTGGTTTGATTATTTTGTACTGCATCTGTGGAGATAAGGTTAGGAGAGAGCTGCAAGGGAAGAGATTTGTTAACTTTTCCCGGATGAGGTTGCTTGTCATCACGGCCAAATCGTCCGTTTCCGGTCTGTGGGGAGATAACATGATTAGTATCATTGATATTTATTATTACAGTTTGTATATCTCTACCCTCCCCTTTAGGTGATACTGCAGTATTTATGACTGTGCCTGTGGTCCACTGCTGACCACTGGCTGTACTCCTAAAAAAGTATTGTTCGGTTGCTGAGCCGTAGATTTTTGACTCATATTAGCGATTTGTTCGCTCAACTGATTTATCTGGGTAAACAGCATATCTACCTGATTGTACAAGTTGCCTCTACCCCTGGGCCTATCTCTTGGTGCCCCATTGTACTGATTCCTGGACCATTGGGTTCCCTCAGAATCAGGGCCGCTATTTCTATTCTGGCGTGGTTGCCCCTGGGGTTCAGCTTGTTCAGCATTAGTACTTTGGGGAGCATTATATACCTGGGGTGTCTGGTTACCCTGAGAATATCTTTGCCGTTTATTGTATCTACCCTTGCGTGGATACCAATTATTTGGTGGGTATTCTCTTTGTGAGTAATTATTCACCTGATTATGTCCCCCACTTTGGTTATAGTCTCCCTGCGCCTCAACCTGTGTAGGGGGAGGGGCAGAATTAAACCTCTGTGGAGATGGCCTGTTTTGACTGGCTACCTCTGCATAAGTTCTCTTGTTAGACTCCAAATTGAGGGGTTTAGGTGACACCCTAGTTTCTGCTACAATTTTGGGTTTTGATTCCTTTTTAACCCCCTGCTCACTGGACTGCTGAATAGAGTATAACTTCGTACTCTCTTTGATCAGCCATTCCAATGAGCAGTCCTCATCAAAATCTCTAGCTAAGTTGATTTTGATGGGTGTAGGCAATGCTTCAAAAAATAAATTTACAAATTCTGAGCCATCAAATCTGGGATTATCTTCAGCCATACTGTACGCATTTTTCAATACAGAAAGGAATTCGATTGGACTCTGATTTGCACGACACTTTAAACCATATACCGCTATTTTCGCGGCAGTTTTAGTGCGATATTGCCCGAATTCTTTTCTGCATTGTTGTTTTACCCCATTCCAGGAATGAATATTCATATCCTTTAGTGAAACAAAGAATTTGTGATGCTTACTGTCAAATACCCAAGGCAGAAATTCAATTTTCAATTTCTCACTTGTAACATTCATTATAGCTAACGCATTTTCAAAAGCCTGTAAATGATCAATTACAGATGTTGTTCCCTTATTGGAGAATATAGGTACTGCGCGTTGTACGAAGGTGATTATTTTATGGGAATCATAGACTTTATCAGACTTATTTTGGGACTCTCTGTTAGAGTTTCCCTCCCCCGCATCAGCTGCGCTACAGCTGTCCTCTGGATTTACATCCTGAGGGGATTGTCTATTTGGGAAATCTACTTCTGACCCGTTAGGGGTCATTTGTCTATGTTGTTCTATATATTTTCGTACCTCGTCCCTGACGCGTTCGCTAAAGGAGTTAGCATTATCTGTATTATTCTCATTGCTAATATAGGGGTTTTCATTATGGCGATATGACCTTTTTAAATCGCTTAATTCTCTCTGGCTTTGCGCAAGCTGTTTATTTAAATCTTGTATCTGCGCGATTAAGTCCATATTGTGCTTATCTAAGGTGGCTAGGTTTTGGGCAAATTCATCCATTTTATTTTTGGCTGTTTTTAAACCCTCTTCGCGTCTGCGCGAGGAACGAATACTATTTTCTAGCTCCTGTATTTGCAATCGTTTGTCTGTGACACAAAACGACATTTTGTCAATTATGCATATTAAAAGGGGCCAGGATTTTAGTATTAGTTCGTCTCGCTTTATGGGAGCTTTGCATTGATTAATCATTAATAATTCCTGGAAGAATTCATTCTCTTCATTCCACATATTATTATTAACGGTAATATTTTTAGCCCTAGTTTCAAGCATATCCATAAAATCATTTAATTCACCCGCAATATTAAACTTCCCTTTAAGGTAACTTAAGATATCTTTCTTAAGGGCCTGACCTTTAGTAATAGGTATGGTTATGGGACCAATTTCATTGCTATGTATAGAATTAAATGAGTCACTTCTGGCTACAGACATTATTATATTGGTTTAGTACTTAGTTAAACTAAAACGCTAATACAATTTTTGCCAATAAAAAGAGAGAAGGAAAAATTTTATATTTAAAAAAAAATATATATATTATTAATTTTGAAATATGAAAAATTAATATTCCGAAATATGAAAAATTAATATTTTTGATTAACTTTGAAAATATGAAAAATCAATATTTTTGATTAATTTTAAAATATGAAAAATTAATATTTTTATTAATTTTTCAAAATTAATCTTTAATAATATTTCAAGATATTAATGTCAATCTCGAAATATGAAAATTAATATTTCAACTCTTCAAAAAAAATTATATCTTCAAAATATTAATATCGAAATATGAAAAGAAAAAATTAAAAATTTTTTTTTTTTTTTCCTCTTTTATAATAATTTCTATTTACTTACAAATATATTATATCAATTATGATGGAATATTAATAAATCTCAGAAAAAGTGCCTCCAATTATTATGTCAGTATATTTATGAAAATCTTAGTAGTGCTATCCAAATAATATATAAGTTTATGGCAGGGTTACAAACACAATAAAAAAAAATAGAAACCCTAATTAACCATGCATCTACTAGACCATACAATTAATATAAATACCTGAATTCTTTTATTTAGTTAATATCCATGAACATATTGAACTATATTTGCAATAAAAGGAAACTAAATAAAATTTATATGCGTTAAAACCAACTCTTAAGATATGCTATCCTTCTTACAAAACCCAGAACAATATACCTTCACAATTCAGCCTTATTTATTTAACACAATGGGACTAAAAACCTTTAACATCCAAGCAATACAATTCTAAACAGTGTTTATAAAACAATAGGATAAAATATATATTCTGCTATTTAACTGCAATTTATCCTAATACAAAATTAACCGACAATATCAGAACTTGTATAGATGAGTTACTTAGCCAATTCAGACACAGATTTGAACAATACCTAGGCTTATAACTACCAATTTAAAATACAATATACTTCACCAATTTTGAACCAATTCGTAGCGGTCTTTAGGTCATCTCATTTGAAAGAAGGTTTTTTTTTTACAAATCAAGGATAAGTTTTAAGCTCCTTGCTGAAGTGAACTTTTTTTTTTTTTTTTCAGGTATATCGCAGCCAAATTCAGATCACTAATTTTCAACAAGTTACAGACAACTCTCCCTTGTGCATTCAACACTCCCATTATATAATCATTGATGACATCATGTGGGTGCACTACGGGAGCTGACCTTCCCATTGGTTATCTGGGAAGTCTAAATCGGATTGGCCCTTGGAAATTTCATTTTTAACAGCCAGAAAGAACCTTCTGGCTGTAGTTCTCGCAACATAACACCGGGTGGCAGCATACAGTACAACATAGCAATACAATACAGCATTTCTGACATTTTTAAGCAAGTTAATTTTTTTTTTTTTTCATAAAATGGTTATTTAATCAGATTACACTCTCTGCATTAATCATATATAACCCCAATTACAGATGGTTAATATTAGGTTATTTTTTTTTTTGATTATTCTGATACCAAATATGTTATATTATTAACATTTTATTATATCAAGGCAATTTAATACTGCTAATTAGCAGCTTAAAATGCATTACAATTTTATCGGTATCCTGGCATTTATATGTGAATAATAGCTTATTTTTAATTCAGTATTGTACTGTATTCCAAGTGAATCCTGTCTATGTAGATCTGAAATAAGAAAATAAATGTTAATAATCACTTCTCTTCAGGTCCATAAACATCTATTCATGTTTTTAAACACACAGAGGCTAAGTAAGATCTTTTGTGTTTTCAAAACATATACATCATTTCTATGTATATCTGAATTTATTTCCTATATAAATATCCCCTGCAGCAATCATCCACCTAATACAATGTGCTTAATTTTAATATATATATATCATGAATCATTCCAAACATACATGGAAAACTGGCATTGTTCCCCTTGCAAAGTGTATTTCATTTTATTTGTGTCACCTTCCCCCATGAGGGGGTTTTGCAGTACTTCTTCAAATAGAGATTCAGTGAGATAGAACTGTTGTATCACACGTGTCAAATTCCAAAGGGGTCCTTGAACACATTCTTTTCTCACCTCACCAAATGTTCTGAAGTTATAAAAATCTGCATATATAGTCAAATGAATAGGGTCACTGAGCTATTTCCTTTAGAAAAGAAATGTTTGTGTGTTTTACACTACAGGGGTCATGCTTCAAAAAGGCTCTACTGATCGTCAATCCTGATAGACGTGTATTAGAAGCTGTGTTCAACAAACTCATGTTCAATTAATCCTGAGGTCTCATCTAACATATACAGTGTATAAAATATACATATATATATATATATATATATATATATATGTACACATATGTAATATTCATCATAATATTCATATACTCTGACAACCATGAGGCTGCCAGACTCTCTCATATAACCCAATGGAAGCTGCCGTTGGAGAGTCGATGGGCAGAGATTGAACAAGCATCCCTCCCGGCTGGATTCACCCTACAAGATCTAGTGTGGATCCCTAAACACTCTAGGACGCCAGCCCTTTTGACTAATCCTATTGTCAAATCAAATTTGCAGTTTTGGGATAAGGTTCGCAACCTTTCGACCGTAGCGCCGCATCCCTCGCCATCGCATTCCCTTAGGGGGCTGCTATTGTCACTGCCAGACTCCCATCCCAACTTATGGTTCGCTTTGGGGTTGACTAGAATAGCAGATTTCTATGCATGGGATAAGCTACTAAACTACCAGGACTTTCTACGGAAGTTTAATCCGCTTCCTCGATTGCACTTTGAATTCTGGAGACTACGTAGCCTTCTCCTCTCGTGGGGCTTTGGTGCGGGCCCACTAAGGCCTAAAACCGCTTGGGAAGTTCGCTGGGACTCTATGACATCCCCCGGTAAACTTCTGTCCATCTCGTATCTTACGCTCATGAAGCCTCCAGTTTTCTATAAATCCCCTCCAGTACGGCGATGGGAATCTTCCCTGATGGTTTTCAAACGAACCACAACAATGGCGGATGGCTGTCCAATTAACCAAGAAAGCTATACACTGCATAACCCTGTACGAGTTATTTCTCAAGGTTATACTACAATGGCATATGACTCCTATCCGCTTGTTTAAAATCTCGGCAGCCAATTCACCCAAATGTTGGAGGGGCTGCGAGGAGTTGGGAACGCCCCAACATATTTGGTGGTCTTGCAGTCAGATTCAGCCGCTCTGGCAAAAATCAATCCGATACTGCTCTTCAGGGAATATCCACTTACCTCTGTCCCCTAGTTCATGCCTGTTCCACATCTTGCCTAGGAAATTGACTCTACCTCAGAAACTATTCTGTATTTACCTATTTCTAGCTGTTAAATTAGCTGTAGCGCGTATGTGGCTGCAACGCACTGTCCCTTCGTGGGAACAAGTGATGGACATACTGGATTTTGTTAAAAGAATGGAGTCCTATGTCTCCCATGTCCACGGGTCCACAGACCTTCAGTCCCAAATTTGGGCATTTCGCCCAAAGTAATTCCCCCTACAAACACTGTGGGGACTTTAGGTTCCTCGGGTTAGCTGTAACCGGTGCTACTAATATCCTCCTGCCCATTCCCCCTTTCTTCCCCTTATCTGAACCCTCCCAATCTCCCCCGCTCCTATCCCTTGTCGGTGTATACCCCCCTCCCTTTTTTTTTTTTTTTTTTTTTTTTTTTCTCTCCTTTTTAGATAGCTTGACACAGTTTCTTTTTTTTTTCTATGTATAATCTGGTTAACATTTCTGATTGTCATATTCTATGTTTAAGATATAATTTTGGTATGAACATTTATGATGATGAAACCTCTATACACTAAAGAGTTTGCTGACTTATATGGGTTATTAATAATATGGGTCTTTTTTCCACAACAAATGGACTTTTGCACCCACCCATGGAGAGGTGGGAATAAGATCATTGACCAACAGACACCGAACATGGACTTAAACATCCAGCATTCTCTCTCTTGTGCTCCTTATTTTATGTGATTGTTTTATATAATACTACCTCTGGTTAATCCTGTTATTCCTGTTGTATGTACTATTGATATGTATGTACATGCTTTTGATGCTCTTATGTTCATTTATCTTTTAAAACAATAAAAACTATTTAAAAAAAAAAATATATATATACACTTTCATGGCAATAAATAAAACTTGGGTATGCAATAGGCCCCAAACTAAAAATAGGCCTATCAGAAAAAATACTCTCACTTTTAACTAAAATTACAAGTCCTAAAATTGTAACAGAACCTTCCCAAAGTCCTGGCAAACCTATGCATGGGGGGCATAGGTGTACTCAGAAGGTCTTGCAGAAAACATCCTGGAGTGTATTTTTTTTTTTTTGCAATAACTTACAACAGGCTCTCCTAAATCATAGTCAAAAGCAATGGGTGTGTAAAAATGAAAATTGAAAAATTACAACCATACACTTTCTCCAATTTTTTTGGCTAAAATGGTTGCATCAAAGGCATTAAAGTAAAGTAATTTTCAAAAATATATGGTTTGATGGGGGTAAATTACATTGGCCAGCTTTAGAAATGTCCCAAATAGGACAATGGTGCTGGATGACAGATGTGAAAATTCCAAGTTGGAAAACTGGAATGTGCCCCCTAAAAATAAGGCCTTTTAGCCCCCTGAGAACCAGACAAATCAATTTATTAGTGGTATCACTGTACTCAGGAGATGTTGTTGAACACATATTGAGGTATTTTTTGGCAGTAACACATAACAGGAACTGAGGATCCATGCCTAAAGTACAATGTGTGTAAAAAAATAACACAAAAAAAGACTACCCAACAGTTTGACAAAGACTGGTGGTTGAATTAGTTCATGGAAAGTATTAGAATTCCAGCTTTTCAAATAGCCTAGTGTGTCTTCTTTTAAAAAATATATGGTTTGATGGGAATAAATTACATTGGCCAGCTTTAGAAATGTCCCAAATAGGACATGGGTGCATGATGCAAAATGTGAAAATTCCAAGTTGAAAAACTGGAATGCGCCCCCCTAAATATAAGGCCTTTTAGCCCCCTGAGAATCTGACAAACCTATTCAAGGGTAGTATCACTGTACTCAGGGGATATTGGTGAACACATATTGAGAAGTTTTTTGGCAGTTATACATAACAGGAACTGAGAATTCATGTTTAAAATACGTGTGTGAAAAATAACACAAATAAAAGACTACCCAAATGTTTGACAAAGACTGGTGGTTGAATTAGTGCATGGAAACTGTTAAAATACCATCATTTAAAATACCCTAGGGTGTCTTATTAAAAAAGATAAGATTTGATGGGGGTAAATTAGCCAGCTTCAGAAATGTCCCAAATGACAGATGTGAAAATTCCAAGTTTGAAAACTGGAATGCGCCCCCTAAAATAAGGTCTTTTAGCCCCCTGAGAACCTGACAAACCTATTCATGGGTGATAGCACTGTACTCAAGAGATGTTGTTGAACACATATTGAAGTGTTTTTGGCAGTAACATATAATGGGAACTGAGAATCCATGCCTAAAATACAATATGTGAGAAAAATAACACAAAAAATTACTACCCAAAAGTTTGACAAAGACTGGTGGTTGAATAAGTGCAAGGACTGTGTTAAAATACCAGCATTTCAAATACCCTAGGGTGTCTACTTTTCAAAAATATATGGTTTTATTGGGTAAATTTCAATGGCCAGTTTCAGAAATGTCCCAAAATAGGACATGGGTGCATGATGACAAGTTGGAAAACTGGAATGCGCCCCCTAAAATTAAGGCCTTTTAGCCCCTTGAGAACCCAACAAACCTATTCATGGGTGGTATCACTGTACTCAGGAGATATTGTTGAACACATATTAAAGTGTTTTTGGCTAGTAACATATAACAGGAACTGAGAATCAATGTCTAAAGTACAATGTGTGGGAAAAATAACACAAAAAAATTACTACCCAAAAGTCTGACAAAGACTGGTGGCTTAATTAGTGCATGGAAAGTGTTAAAATACCAGAATTTCAAATACCCTAGGGTGTCTACTTTTAAAAAATATGTGGTTTGAAGGGGGTGAATTACATTGGCCAGCTTCAGAAATGTCCTATGCGTGCACGATGACAGATGTGAAAATTCCAAGTTGGAAAGCTGGAATGCGCCCCCTAAAGATAAGGCCTTTTAGCCCCCTGGGAAACCATTTATGGATTTTATCACTGTACTCAGGAGATGTTGCTGAACAGATATTGGGGTTTTATTTGGCAGTAATCCTTAACGTTCTCAGTACATGTATTCTTGAATTGCTATTTTGTCAAAAAATCAACACAAAATGCCCCAAGTCTAATACCTTAGGTTGTCTTCTTTTAAAAATATATATATACATGGGAAGGGTTATTCTGGGATTCCTGACAGATATCAATGTTACAATGTAACTATCGCTAATTTTGAAAAAAAAAAATGGTTTGTAAATAGTAAAGTGCTACTTGTACTTATTGCCCTATAACTTGTAAAAAAAGCAAAGAACATGTAAACATTGGGTATTTCTAAACTCAGGACAAAATTTAGAAACTATTTAGCATGGGTGTTTTTGGTGGTTGTCGATGTTTAACAGATTTTGGGGGTCAAAGTTAGTAAGTGCATTTATCTCCATTTTTTATTATATTTTATACATTTTTTAATAGTAAATTATGATATGATGAAAATAATGGTATCTTTCGAAAGTCCATTTATCGGCGAAACAAATCGTCTGTATACCGTTTGTAGAGCACAAGGTTTGCACCCCATGGAGAGGAGTAGATTAATTCTTCCTCTACCATCCCCATGAAAAGATTGGCATAACTGGGTGCGAACCTTGCTGTCCCTTTTGTTTGTAGATAGAAGGTATCTTTAAATCTGAAATAATTTTTGTTCAATTTGAAATCGATACATTGAACAATTAATTTTCCTTGAGTATCTGTCATCTTTTCATCGGCCTTTATATATTTACTAATGGCTTGTATTCCTAGTGTGTGATCTATACTAGCGTACAGTGCACTCACATCACATGTGACTAATATCAAATTATCTTCCAATTTTATATCCTTTATACTGTAAAGAAAGTGTGTTAAGTCTGATAAATGTGACGGTAAGTTTTTTTACATAGTTCTGTGAAAAGTAATCGGAGTAGAGGGAGAGGAAACAAACAATATAAACAATTAAATACTGAAAAAAAGAGCAGTTAAAACAGGGATTTTCAATCTAAGTGGGAGTCCACTAACAAAAGAAGAAGAGAATATCTCAGTAAGGGCTTGTATTTGCCCCTACAACAAAATTAAATAAATTTAAACACTTGATCCATATTAACCAATTTGTTAGAAAAGTTACGCAGAAAAAATATTTCATTAAAAATCCAATTTTAAAAAACAATGAGATAACAAATTCTACTAATCAACAGTATATACACACAGGGTTGAAACCGAAATCAACCTTTTTTCCTACCCAAGAAAAAGGCAATTTTATTGAATCCTTTGAAAAATTAGTTATAATAGATCTAGAGAAACTAAATACTGAAAATAATAAATGTGTAAATTGGAACCTTTAAAAACTTTACAATCTAGAAAGGACATAGTAATAAAGCAAGCTGACAAGGGTGGAATAGCAATTATGAAAAATATAGATTATCTAAAAGAAGCCCATAGACTACTGGGGGACACGAGCAGGGGGACCCTGGAGATATTTACTACACACAACTAAAATCAAAATTAGATGATGCACTAAAAGATAAATTGATTGACAATTAAGAATATGCATTTTTACTAACTAAACATTTTAGAACCCCAATATTTTACTTCTTACCAAAGGTTCATAAAATTCTCATAAATCCCCCTGGCCGCCCAATAATTTCTGGCATAGACTCTATAACATCAAACTTATCTCAATATGTCTATTACTTTTTACAGAACTATGTAAAAAACTTACCGTCACATTTATCAGACTGAACACACTTTCTAAACAGTATAAAAGATATAAAATGGGAAGATAATTTGATATTAGTCACATGTGATGTGAGTGCACTGTACACTAGTATAGATCACACATTAGGAATACAAGCTATTAGTAAATATATAAAGGCTGATGAAAAAATGACAGATACTCAAGGAAAATTCATTATTCAATGTATCGATTTCATATTGAACAAAAATTATTTCAGATTTGAAGATACCTTCTATCTACAAACAAAAGGGACAGCAATGGGCACAAGGATCGCACCCAGTTATGCCAAACTTTTCATGGGGATGGTAGAGGAAGAATTAATCTACTCCTCTCCATGGGGTGCAAACCTTGTGCTCTACAAAGGGTATATAGACGATTTGTTTATTATATGGAAAGGAGATATTGAACTTTTAGAAATTTTCTTTGAAGATCTTAATTCCAATAAGTTTGGTCTGATATTTACACATGAATATAGTAAACAGAAGATAAGCTACTTGGATATAGAATTAGAAATAATAAATGATAATATTGAGACAAAAACCCACTTCAAAAAAGTCGATTTGAAAAATTATATTGATTATGTTAGCTGTCATCATGATAACTGGAAAATAAATATTCCCAAAGCACAAATATTAAGGATTAGAAAAAACTGTTCCAAGTTAAAAATTTATGAAGAACAATCCAAAATCTTAGCTGAAAGATTTGAAGAAAAAGGTTATGATACGACAAAGATAAGTTCTATAATTGATGAACTGAAACAAGTAGATAGGGAAACATTACTAATGAGAAATAAGAAAAAGGAAAAGAATAAATACCAGGATAATATTAGAAATACCCATCATAACTAATTATTCCTCACAACACAAACGCCTAGATTACGAGTCTTGCATTAGCCTTAAAAAGCAGCGTTAAGGGGTCCTAAAGCTGCTTTTTAACGCCCGCTGGTATTATGAGTCAGGCAGGTACAGGTCTACCGCTCACTTTTTTTCCGTGATTTTCGCATACCGCAAATCCCCTTACGTCAATTGCGTATCCTATCTTTTTAATGGGATTTTCCTAACGCCGGTATTGCGATCGCTGGAAAAGGTGAGCAGTACACCCTCTCTTGTCCAGACTCCTAACGCATTTAAAGTCAGTAGTTAAGAGTTTTATGGGCTAACGCCGGGACATAAAGCTCTTAACTAAAGTGCTAAAAAGTACACTAACACCCATAAACTACCTATCAACCCCTAAACCGAGCACCCCCCCACATTGCAAACACTGTAATAAAATTATTTAACCCCTAATCTGCCGACCGGACATCGCCGCCACTTTAATAAATCTATTAACCCCTAAACCGCCACACTCCCGCCTCGCAAACACTAGTTAAATTTTATTAACCCCTAATCTGCCGTCCCTAACATCGCTGACACCTACCTACTTTTATTAACCCCTAATCTGCCGCCCACAACATCGCTGCCACTATAAAAAATATATTAACCCCTAAACCTAAGTCTAACCCTAACCCTAACACCCCCTAACTTAAATATAATTTAAAAAAAATTAAATTAAATTACTGCAATTAAATAAATTAATCCTATTTAAAACTAAATACTTACCTGTAAAATAAACCATAAGATAGCTACAATATAACTAATAGTTACATTGTAGCCATCTTAGGATTTATATTTATTTTACAGGCAACTTTAATAGGTGTACTCAGAAGGTCTTGCAGAAAACATCCTGGAGTGTATTTTTTTTTTTTTTTTTGCAATAACTTACAACAGGCTCACCTAAATCATAGTCAAAAGCAATGGGTGTGTAAAAATGAAAATTGAAAAATTACAACCATACACTTTCTCCAATTTTTTTGGCTAAAATGGTTGCATCAAAGGCATTAAAGTAAAGTAATTTTCAAAAATATATGGTTTGATGGGGGTAAATTACATTGGCCAGCTTTAGAAATGTCCCAAATAGGACAATGGTGCTGGATGACAGATGTGAAAATTCCAAGTTGGAAAACTGGAATGTGCCCCCTAAAAATAAGGCCTTTTAGCCCCCTGAGAACCAGACAAATCAATTTATTAGTGGTATCACTGTACTCAGGAGATGTTGTTGAAACACATATTGAGGTATTTTTTGGCAGTAACACATAACAGGAACTGAGGATCCATGCCTAAAGTACAATGTGTGTAAAAAAATAACACAAAAAAAGACTACCCAAAAGTTTGACAAAGACTGGTGGTTGAATTAGTTCATGGAAAGTATTAGAATTCCAGCTTTTCAAATAGCCTAGTGTGTCTTCTTTTAAAAAAATATATGGTTTGATGGGAATAAATTACATTGGCCAGCTTTAGAAATGTCCCAAATAGGACATGGGTGCATGATGCAAAATGTGAAAATTCCAAGTTGAAAAACTGGAATGCGCCCCCTAAATATAAGGCCTTTTAGCCCCCTGAGAATCTGACAAACCTATTCAAGGGTAGTATCACTGTACTCAGGGGATATTGGTGAACACATATTGAGAAGTTTTTTGGCAGTTATACATAACAGGAACTGAGAATTCATGTTTAAAATACGTGTGTGAAAAATAACACAAATAAAAGACTACCCAAATGTTTGACAAAGACTGGTGGTTGAATTAGTGCATGGAAACTGTTAAAATACCATCATTTAAAATACCCTAGGGTGTCTTATTAAAAAAGATAAGATTTGATGGGGGTAAATTACATTAGCCAGCTTCAGAAATGTCCCAAATGACAGATGTGAAAATTCCAAGTTTGAAAACTGGAATGCGCCCCCTAAAATAAGGTCTTTTAGCCCCCTGAGAACCTGACAAACCTATTCATGGGTGATAGCACTGTACTCAAGAGATGTTGTTGAACACATATTGAAGTGTTTTTGGCAGTAACATATAATGGGAACTGAGAATCCATGCCTAAAATACAATATGTGAGAAAAATAACACAAAAAATTACTACCCAAAAGTTTGACAAAGACTGGTGGTTGAATAAGTGCAAGGACTGTGTTAAAATACCAGCATTTCAAATACCCTAGGGTGTCTACTTTTCAAAAATATATGGTTTTATTGGGTAAATTTCAATGGCCAGTTTCAGAAATGTCCCAAAATAGGACATGGGTGCATGATGACAAGTTGGAAAACTGGAATGTGCCCCTAAAATTAAGGCCTTTTAGCCCCTTGAGAACCCAACAAACCTATTCATGGGTGGTATCACTGTACTCAGGAGATATTGTTGAACACATATTAAAGTGTTTTTGGCTAGTAACATATAACAGGAACTGAGAATCAATGTCTAAAGTACAATGTGTGGGAAAAATAACACAAAAAAATTACTACCCAAAAGTCTGACAAAGACTGGTGGCTTAATTAGTGCATGGAAAGTGTTAAAATACCAGAATTTCAAATACCCTAGGGTGTCTACTTTTAAAAAATATGTGGTTTGAAGGGGGTGAATTACATTGGCCAGCTTCAGAAATGTCCTATGCGTGCACGATGACAGATGTGAAAATTCCAAGTTGGAAAGCTGGAATGCGCCCCCTAAAGATAAGGCCTTTTAGCCCCCTGGGAAACCATTTATGGATTTTATCACTGTACTCAGGAGATGTTGCTGAACAGATATTGGGGTTTTATTTGGCAGTAATCCTTAACGTTCTCAGTACATGTATTCTTGAATTGCTATTTTGTCAAAAAATCAACACAAAATGCCCCAAGTCTAATACCTTAGGTTGTCTTCTTTTAAAAATATATATATACATGGGAAGGGTTATTCTGGGATTCCTGACAGATATCAATGTTACAATGTAACTATCGCTAATTTTGAAAAAAAAAATGGTTTGTAAATAGTAAAGTGCTACTTGTACTTATTGCCCTATAACTTGTAAAAAAAGCAAAGAACATGTAAACATTGGGTATTTCTAAACTCAGGACAAAATTTAGAAACTATTTAGCATGGGTGTTTTTGGTGGTTGTCGATGTTTAACAGATTTTGGGGGTCAAAGTTAGTAAGTGCATTTATCTCCATTTTTTATTATATTTTATACATTTTTTAATAGTAAATTATGATATGATGAAAATAATGGTATCTTTCGAAAGTCCATTTATTGGCAAAACAAATCGTCTGTATACCGTTTGTAGAGCACAAGGTTTGCACCCCATGGAGAGGAGTAGATTAATTCTTCCTCTACCATCCCCATGAAAAGATTGGCATAACTGGGTGCGAACCTTGCTGTCCCTTTTGTTTGTAGATAGAAGGTATCTTTAAATCTGAAATAATTTTTGTTCAATTTGAAATCAATACATTGAACAATGAATTTTCCTTGAGTATCTGTCATCTTTTCATCGGCCTTTATATATTTACTAATGGCTTGTATTCCTAGTGTGTGATCTATACTAGCGTACAGTGCACTCACATCACATGTGACTAATATCAAATTATCTTCCAATTTTATATCCTTTATACTGTAAAGAAAGTGTGTTAAGTCTGATAAATGTGACGGTAAGTTTTTTTACATAGTTCTGTGAAAAGTAATCGGAGTAGAGGGAGAGGAAACAAACAATATAAACAATTAAATACTGAAAAAAAGAGCAGTTAAAACAGGGATTTTTAATCTAAGTGGGAGTCCACTAACAAAAGAAGAAGAGAATATTCTCAGTAAGGGCTTGTATTTTGCCCCTACAACAAAATTAAATAAATTTAAACACTTGATCCATATTAACCAATTTGTTAGAAAAGTTACGCAGAAAAAATATTTCATTAAAAATCCAATTTTAAAAAACAATGAGATAACAAATTCTACTAATCAACAGTATATACACACAGGGTTGAAACCGAAATCAACCTTTTTTCCTACCCAAGAAAAAGGCAATTTTATTGAATCCTTTGAAAAATTAGTTATAATAGATCTAGAGAAACTAAATACTGAAAATAATAAATGTGTAAATTGGAACCTTTAAAAACTTTACAATCTAGAAAGGACATAGTAATAAAGCAAGCTGACAAGGGTGGAAAAGTAATTATGAAAAATATAGATTATCTAAAAGAAGCCCATAGACTACTGGGGGACACGAGCAGGGGGACCCTGGAGATATTTACTACACACAACTAAAATCAAAATTAGATGATGCACTAAAAGATAAATTGATTGACAATTAAGAATATGCATTTTTACTAAGTAAACATTTTAGAACCCCAATATTTTACTTCTTACCAAAGGTTCATAAAATTCTCATAAATCCCCCTGGCCGCCCAATAATTTCTGGCATAGACTCTATAACATCAAACTTATCTCAATATGTCGATTACTTTTTACAGAACTATGTAAAAAACTTACCGTCACATTTATCAGACTGAACACACTTTCTAAACAGTATAAAAGATATAAAATGGGAAGATAATTTGATATTAGTCACATGTGATGTGAGTGCACTGTACACTAGTATAGATCACACATTAGGAATACAAGCTATTAGTAAATATATAAAGGCTGATGAAAAAATGACAGATACTCAAGGAAAATTCATTATTCAATGTATCGATTTCATATTGAACAAAAATTATTTCAGATTTGAAGATACCTTCTATCTACAAACAAAAGGGACAGCAATGGGCACAAGGATCGCACCCAGTTATGCCAAACTTTTCATGGGGATGGTAGAGGAAGAATTAATCTACTCCTCTCCATGGGGTGCAAACCTTGTGCTCTACAAAGGGTATATAGACGATTTGTTTATTATATGGAAAGGAGATATTGAACTTTTAGAAATTTTCTTTGAAGATCTTAATTCCAATAAGTTTGGTCTGATATTTACACATGAATATAGTAAACAGAAGATAAGCTACTTGGATATAGAATTAGAAATAATAAATGATAATATTGAGACAAAAACCCACTTCAAAAAAGTCGATTTGAAAAATTATATTGATTATGTTAGCTGTCATCATGATAACTGGAAAAGAAATATTCCCAAAGCACAAATATTAAGGATTAGAAAAAACTGTTCCAAGTTAAAAATTTATGAAGAACAATCCAAAATCTTAGCTGAAAGATTTGAAGAAAAAGGTTATGATACGACAAAGATAAGTTCTATAATTGATGAACTGAAACAAGTAGATAGGGAAACATTACTAATGAGAAATAAGAAAAAGGAAAAGAATAAATACCAGGATAATTTTAGTAATACAGAAAAATTAGAAATACCCATCATAACTAATTATTCCTCACAACACAAACGCCTAGATTACGAGTCTTGCATTAGCCTTAAAAAGCAGCGTTAAGGGGTCCTAAAGCTGCTTTTTAACGCCCGCTGGTATTACGAGTCAGGCAGGTACAGGTCTACCCGCTCACTTTTTTTCCGTGATTTTCGCATACCGCAAATCCCCTTACGTCAATTGCGTATCCTATCTTTTTAATGGGATTTTCCTAACGCCGGTATTGCGATCGCTGGAAAAGGTGAGCAGTACACCCTCTCTTGTCCAGACTCCTAACGCATTTAAAGTCAGTAGTTAAGAGTTTTATGGGCTAACGCCGGGACATAAAGCTCTTAACTAAAGTGCTAAAAAGTACACTAACACCAATAAACTACCTATCAACCCCTAAACCGAGAACCCCCCCACATTGCAAACACTGTAATAAAATTATTTAACCCCTAATCTGCCGACCGGACATCGCCGCCACTTTAATAAATCTATTAACCCCTAAACCGCCACACTCCCGCCTCACAAACACTAGTTAAATTTTATTAACCCCTAATCTGCCGTCCCTAACATCGCTGACACCTACCTACTTTTATTAACCCCTAATCTGCCGCCCACAACATCGCTGCCACTATAATAAATATATTAACCCCTAAACCTAAGTCTAACCCTAACCCTAACACCCCCTAACTTAAATATAATTTAAAAAAAATTAAATTAAATTACTGCAATTAAATAAATTAATCCTATTTAAAACTAAATACTTACCTGTAAAATAAACCATAAGATAGCTACAATATAACTAATAGTTACATTGTAGCCATCTTAGGATTTATATTTATTTTACAGGCAACTTTGTACAGTATTTATTTTAACTAGGTACAATAGTTATTAAATAGTTATTAACTACCTAGCTAAAATAAATACAAATTTACCTGTAAAATAAACCCTAACCTAAGTTACAATTACACCTAACACTACACTATAATTAAACTAATTACCTAAACTACCTACAATTAATTACAATTAAACTAAATTACGAAAAAAAACCCACTTAATTACAGAAAATAAAAAAAGAATTACAATTTTTTTAAACTAATTACACCTAATCTAATCCCCCTAATAAAATAAAAAAGCCCCCAAAATAATAAAATTCCCTACCCTATACTAAATTACAAATAGCTCTTAAAAGGGCCTTTTGCTCGGCATTGCCCCAAAGTAATCAGCTCTTTCACCTGTAAAAAAAAATACAATGCCATCCCCAAAATTAAAACCCACCACCCACACACCCAACCCTACTCAAAAACCCACCCAATCCCCAGCCGGGCACAAGTGGTCCTCCAGATGGTCCCAAGTCTTCATCCTATCCAGGAAGAAGAGGACCTCCAGACAGGCAGAAGTCTTCATCCAGGCGGCATCTTCTATATTCCATCTTCAAGACGTCCGACGCGGAGCATCCTCTTCATCCGACGGCCGACGACTGAATGACTGGTCCTTTAAGTGACGTCATCCAAGATGGCATCCCTTGAATTCCGATTGGCTGATAGGATTCTATCAGCCAATTGGAATTAAGGTAGGAAAAATCCTATTGGCTGATGCAATCAGCCAATAGGATTGACCTCGCATTTTATTGGCTGATTGGAACAATCGGAATTCAAGGGACGCCATCTTGGATGAAGTCACTTAAAGGACCAGTCATTCAGTCGTCGGCCATCGGATGAAGAGGATGCTCCTAATCGGATGTCTTGAAGATGGACCCGCTCTGCTCTGGAAGGATGAAGATAGAAGATGCCGCCTGGATGAAGACTTCTGCAGGTCTGGAGGTCCTCTTCTGCCCGGATAGGATGAAGACTTCGGACCCTCTGGAGGACCACTTGTGCATGGCGGGGTGAAGATGTCTCAAGGTAGGGTGATCTTCAAGGGGGTAGTGTTAGGTATTATTAAGGGGGGATTGGGTGGGTTTTAGAGTAGGGTTGGGTGTGTGGGTGGTGGGTTTTAATGCTGGGGGGTATTGTATTTTTTTTTACAGGTGAAAGAGCTGATTACTTTGGGGCAATGACCCGCAAAAGGCCCTTTTAAGGGCTATTTGTAATTTAGTATAGGGTAGGGAATTTTATTATTTTGGGGGACTTTTTTATTTTATTAGGGGTATTAGATTAGGTGTAATTAGTTTTAAAAAATGTTAATTCTTTTTTATTTTCTGTAATTTAGTGTTGTTTTTTTTCCGTAATTTAGTTTATTTAATTTAATTGTAATTTATTGTAGGTAGTTTAGGTAATTAGTTTAATTATAGTGTAGTGTTAGGTGTTATTGTAACTTAGGTTAGGGTTTATTTTACAGGTAAATTTGTATTTATTTTATCTAGGTAGTTATTAAATAGTTAATAACTATTTAATAACTATTCTACCTAGTTAAAATAAATACAAACTTGCCTGTAAAATAAAAATAAACCCTAAGCTAGCTACAATGTAACTATTAGTTATATTGTAGCTAGCTTAGGGTTTATTTTATAGGTAAGTATTTAGTTTTAAATAGGAATAATTTATTTAATTATAGTTATTTTATTTAAATGTATTTAAATTCTATTTAAGTTAGGGGGTGTTAGGGTTAGGGTTATACTTAGGTTTAGGGGTTAATAAATTTATTATAGTGGCGGCGGCGTTGGCGGCAGCAGATTAGGGGTTAATACATTTAATATAGTTGCGGCAACATTGGGGGGCACATTAGGGGTTAATAAATATAATGTAGGGTTTGGCGATGTTGGGGGCATCAGATTAGGGGTTAATAAGTATAATGTAGGTGGCGGCGGTGTCCGTAACGGCAGATTAGGGGTTAATAATAAAATGTAGGTGGCGGCAATGTCGGGGGCGGCATATTAGGGGTTAATAATTGTAAGATTAGGGGTGTTTAGATTCAGGGTTCATGTTAGGGTGTTAGATGTAGACATAAAATGTATTTTCCCCTTAGGAAACAATGAGGCTGCGTTAGGAGCTGAACGCTGCTTTTTTGCATGTTTTAGGTTTTTTTTTCAGCCAGCTCAGCCCCATTGTTTCCTATGGGGAAATCGTGCACGAGCACGTTCAGCCAGCTTACCGCTGACTTAAGCAACGCTGGTATTGAGGTGAGATGTGGAGCTAAATTTTGCTCAACGCTCACTTTTCTGAGGCTAACGCCAGCTTGCAGAAAACCAGCGTTGTCTTAAGTGAGCGTTAAGAAAAAAAGGAGCGTTAGCACCGCCGAAAATGTTTAGAAGAATAATTAACAAACACTCGGCTAGATTTAGAGTTCTGCGGCCAAAGGGGTGCGTTAGCTACGCATGCTTTTTTTCCCCCGCACCTTTTAAATACCGCTGGTATTTAGAGTTCACAGAATGGCTGCGTTAGGCTCCAAAAAAGGGAGCGTAGAGCATATTTACCGCCATTGCAACTCTCGATACCAGCGTTGCTTACGGACGCGGCCAGCTTCAAAAACGTGCTCGTGCATGATTCCCCCATAGAAAACAATTGGGCAGTTTGAGCTGAAAAAACACCTAACACCTGCAAAAAAAAGCAGCGTTAAGCTCCTAACGCAGCCCCATTGTTTCCTATGGGGAAACACTTCCTAAGTCTGCACCTAACACCCTAACATGAACCCCGAGTATAAACACCCCTAACCTTACACTTATTAACCCTTAATCTGCCGCCCCCGCTATCGCTGACCCCTGCATATTATTATTAACCCCTAATCTGCCGCTCCGTACACCGCCGCCACCTACATTATACCTATGTACCCCTAATCTGCTGCCCCTAACACCGCCGACCCCTATATTATATTTATTAACCCCTAATCTGCCGCCCCCTCTATCGCTGACCCCTGCATATTATTATTAACCCCTAATCTGTCCAACTAAAAAATATACTAATGAATTGATAAATCTGTTGAATGAAGCCTCTGATAAGGGAATACTTAATGCAAAAGAAAAGAACTATTTGCTTCCCAAGCTTCCAAAAATTCCATTACTATATTGTTTACCCAAGATTCACAAATCCCTGACAAACCCACCCGGCAGGCCCAGTTATATCGGAATAGGGTCGCTTACAGCCAACCTTTCCGAATATTTAGACATCTTTCTTCAAAAATATGTCAGATCTCTCCATTCTTACTTAAAAGACTCCACAGACGTACTAAAAGTAATAGAAAACATCCCGTGGCAAGAGGATTTTCTTCTTGTCACGTGTGATGTTACATCTCTATACACCTGCATCAATCATACAGATGGCCTACGAGCCACCAAACACTTTTTAGATAATGATAATACGATAAAGAGTGGAACAAAGGGAATTTTGTTGAATCAATCGAATTCATTTTGACACATAATTTTTTTTAATTATAATCACCAATTCTACAACCAAGAGAGAGGAACGGCTATGGGCACCTAGGTTTGCTCCAAGTTATGCAAATTTGTTTATGGGACATTGGGAAGAGTCGTTCCTAGTGAACACTAGATTTGGAGCAAACCTGGTGTCATATAATCGTTACATAGACGATATCCTCATTATTTGGAGAGGCAACGAACAGCTACTAGAGGAATTTGTTTCATCAATGAACAGTAATGAACTAAAATCTTAAATTCACATGTGAAAAAAGTAGACATAAGATAAGTTTCTTAGACTTAGAACTATTCCATGAAAATCATAAAATTCTATCCAAAATACACTTTAAAAGTGTAGTATGCCCAACAGTTATATCACTACACTAGTTGCCATCACCCAAGAGGTGATAGAAAATATTCCAAAAGGCCAATTTCTACGTGTTAGAAAAAATTGTTCTAACATGTCAGATTTGAAACTCAATCAGATATACTCACAAAAAAAATTCATTAGAGAGAGGTTATGATAAAAACAAGATAGAAAAAATACGGGGGGAAGTGAGAGACGTCAACAGACAAGAACTAGTACAAAATAGTACAAGATCCCTTAATAGAAAAGCCACAAAGAAAAAATGACCACACTTTTATCCCATTTATTACTGACTACTGCAGTAACAAATATCTAGTTGAGAAAATATTAAATAAACACTGGGTATTCTTAAAAATGATGAACAACTAGGTCCAATATTACCATCTAAACCACAAATTGTTTATAAAAAAGGCCCGTAATTTGAAAACTATTTTGGCCCCCACTGAAAATAAAAAATATAAAAACAAAACCCAATCACAGATCGATTTAACAGTAAAAAAATAAATGGCTTTTTTTCCTTGTTTAACATGTAAATCATGTAAACATTCTAAAAAACAGACGGCTAGATTAGAGTCGGCGGTAGATGGGCTGTTAACCGCCACGCGTGTTTTATGTCTAAACGCACGGCATTGTTTGACCTCCGGTATTTAGAGTTAATATAAGACCATCTAACGATGCTCCTAACGCGTGTATGTCACACGCGTAATCCTGCCCGCGTTAGACAGTCTCCCATAGAGAACAATGGGGAAAGGCAAAAAATAGCTTTTTTCTCCTAACACTCGATCTCGCGAGAAATACGCACAGCTCGGTCATATGACGCATACCACATCATGCACAACAATAACACGCCGCAAATGTCACAACATCAATCAATCAACAAAGCACACAAGCATTACACATTCACAAGCGGGGGAAGTTTTAATACTATTTATACGTGGAATACGCATATACTTTAAGATGCGGAAAATCGCACAATAACAACAAGGTTTAAAAAATATATACATACACTAAAAAAAAAATCGCATTCAATATCATTATATATTATGAAAAACATACATATACAACACTTCACGAAGAACACACCATCGCAAATTCACATTTAAAAAGATAGCTATTGGACAATGTTAGAGAAAACGACCACTATGACATCATCGCATTCTACACATTCCACAAATACCAACTCAAAATGAGCATGCGCAAATTAACACACCTAATACACATTGCAATAATATTAATTGCTAATAAAGCACACCTGAACACTAATTACAATGGAAATTGGGACATCATTAAACATTTACACAGGGTATATAAGCACCACACAAGCAGGGCTTCTTTGACTGTGTTGCTGGTGGGTCTTTGGAGAGTTAAGAATAGAGATTTTGCGATTTTTTGAGAGTGAGTTAGTGTTAGTGTGAGAGAGTCAGTTGGTAGTGGTTAGCGTGAGAGAGTCAGTTGGTAGTGTTAGCGTGAGTATAGTCAGTTGGTAGTGTTAGCGTGAGAGAGTGAGTGAGTTAGTGGGAGGTAGCGGGAGTGGGAGAGAGTCTGTTAGTGGGAGCGTGAGTGAGTTAGTGGGAGTTATTAGTGATAGTTGTTAGTGTGAGCGTCAGTTAGTGGTAGTTAGTGAGCGTTAGTGGGAGTGTTTGTTATTGAGAATTAGAAGTAGTGTTAGTTAGCGAGCGAGTGATTTATCTGTACACTTAACACATTTACAATGCAAACACATTCAATACATACATACACTTATCAATAACACTACATACACTCCATACCCCCCTAACCCCATCATACTACACTCCATACCCCCATTCCTTGTAGTCCCCATTCCCTTTCATCCCAGTTTACTCTTATCCCTACCCCATAACCCATCCCATACCCATCCCTAGTTACATTAAGTTTACATATCCTCCTTTTAGTCTTATTCTTTTCGTTTATTTAAATACTCCTTACCCTCTTTGTTTTTTTTTACATCCCTCACACTTTAAGCACCTTTTTTGTCTTTTTAGTTCTTTATTTTGACCCCCTTTCATTTCATCACACTCAGCTTTTTTTTTTATTTATTTGGGGTTTAGTTGAGGGAGGAGATGGAGGCCAGGCAGGGGACAGGTAGAGGGGGGAGTAGAGGGAGGGGGAGAGGAACAGGGCAGGAAGGGGGGCAGGAAGGGGGGCAGGAAGCGGGGGTGGAAGCGGTGGGTGGACCCAGCCACTTGGGTCAAGATGACCAAGTGGCTGGGCCCAGTGGCGGTCAGAGTAGGGCTTCACAGTCCGGGAAACAGAGGGCATCGTCACAGGGGAAGGCCAAGGCGACTAGGGAGGCGAGGTTTACGATGGAGGAGAAGGAGGCCCTCGTAGAGGCCTATATGGCCAGGTATAGGATGCTGCAGCACCAGAAGACTACCCCGACTGACAGGAGGAGGCTCTGGAACGAGATTCGGAATGCAGTCAATGCAGTGGGTTGCCGGAACAGGGATATGGATTCCATCAAACATCGGTACCGGGACTGTAAACTTGAACTTAAAAAAAAGTTAAGCCTGGAGGCCCGACATGCCGCAGGGACCGGTGGCGGCCCTGCCCTTGAAATGGAGTACTGCAGACTGGCGAGGGAAATGTTGCGGCCCAGGCATCCTCCGAGGTGGAAGTAGTCGGTATCGGAGGAATCGATACCGGGAACCTGCCACTCTCTATCTGACGGTAAGCTCATTTAACAATAATTTCACATACGAATGTATTTCAATGGACACTATACGCAAACATTTACTTTCATGATTGAGGTAGCGAATACAATTTGACAAAACATTCAAATGTACTTTATATTACATAATTTGATTAATTCTTGAGATTATTTTAATGAAGAAATAGCCATGCACACGGTGAAACAATCACAGGAGGCAGCTATATTCAGCTAACAATCAGAATCTTATAAACATATTTAGATATGCTTTTCAGCAAAGAATATCCAGAGAATGAAGCTAATTAGATAACAAAAGTACATTCGAAAGTTGATACTAAATGTATGCTTATAAATCATGAAAGATAAAACATTGGGTTTCATGTGTTAAGGATCCGATTAATGCTATTACGCTGTTTACACGCATTCTATTACTTAGCGGTTACATCAGTATCTAGGCTATAGGTTAGGTGTGCATTTAAACAGACTGAAAACAAACGCAAAAACATTCACATTGACCAGATATCACAAACACTGTTTAGAAAAAGCGGAAATCGTATTGATTGTTTGTTAGATTTCAAAGTGGATTAATGATTCTGCATTTGGTGATTGTATCGTAAGCTAAGTCATTTAAACCTTTATTTGCAAATATGCTAATATATACATTTCTTTTTTTTTTTTTTTTTAATATACAGAGTCTGGGGACGAGGCAGCACAGCCTCCTGCATCTCCCCGGGATGAGAGTGGTGGTGAGGAATTCCCACTTCGGAGGGAAGAGGCCCCCCGTGACGAACAGCGCACGGGAGATGATCAAGAGGCCCCGGAAGCACAGGAGGATGCCGCTGAAGCCGCGGAACCCGAGGTCCCTCAAAGACCCGCACTCCGCCGTGCACGGGCACCCCGCCGTGCACGGGTTCAACAGGCACAACAAGAAGAAATAGCGGAGGTGCGGGTTCTACTGGAGTACATAGACCAGATGCGTACCTCCCGGATAGAAAACATAGAAGGACGACGCAGAATACTTGATGGGCAGAATCAAATAATTCAAGGCCAAAGACGAAATAATCAGTATACTGAATACAATACAAGAAGGACAAACAAGAATGTTCAATCTTCATCAGGAAATGTTCACATTTTTCGGGAGGCGCATGCTGGTCTACCTCCTGTTGCTGGGACCTCTTGTTGCTGGGGCCTCTTGCTGCTGGGCCATCTCCTCCTGCCGGCCCATCTCATCCTCCTCCTCAGCCATCTACTCCTCCTCCATCCTCAGCCATCTTCTCCTCCTCCTCCTCAGCCATCTTCTCCTCCTCCTCCTCAGCCATCTACTCCTCACCTTGGTCGTCCAGTACTCTTCCTTCCACTCCTCCCACAACAGCTCCAAGGAGGACTCTTCGGAGTCGGCAGTTGCCTCTCCCAGAGCCTCAGCCCCGTGGGAAGAGGGGAAGGAAGAGGAAGTAAGTTTTTTTTCAATCTTAAATTTTGTTTTTTTGTGTAATGGATAGGTATGGATGATGTGGTTTTCAATACACTTGTGGACCACACTCTGTATATAATCGACATCTATGGGACCGGTCCATGGAGGAAGATTCTTTGCAGAGTGTGGGGTTATAAGTGTGTGAAAACACATCATCACATACCTATCCTTGTTCATGATATTGATTGGTTTCTGTGATGTGATGTCCAAACTGTTTCCCGAATCGCTAACTAAATTACCATAACAATTATCCATGATGGCATATTACTGTTTGAATGCCAATAACACTGCTTAAAGGGACAGTCAGAAAATTATTGATTACAAAGAAAACACTGTATTACGCATTATAAAGTTGAAACAACAAAACATGGAGAAATACATGTGTGGACTTATGTGCTTACCCTTGTATCTATGACTATGAAAAAATGACCACTTATTTGTTGTTCTGACATAACAACATTTTAGATATCAATGATCAATACATGGTCAATAATATGCTGTATGAGCACAAGATTTTTACATATACAAATGCTATCCAAATGCCCTCTAGTGCTCAAATTGTATAATGATTACAAGCACTCTTCAAGATTTAAGAATGAGCACACCAACCTCATAGGTTTAGATAGCAAATTTAGATAGCAAATGTTCAATTGTTGAGAAACATTTGAATATCCTTGTTATTACAGAATTGACTTTTCGAATAATGTAAAAATATTTTTTTTCGAAACTGTCCCTTTAACAACATTACATATGCTAACCACATTTTAAGCTTGTTGCTATATCTACATGTACTTTGTCAAAAAAAATATTTGAAAATCACATTTATATTGACGTGTTAAATAAAGTCTATTTTCTTTAAGAGACATTATTGTGTTAATATTTTATTGTAACTATTTTTATTTTAACAATGAATATGGTTTAAAGTCCTTTTAGGAGTGGGGGGTGAAATATGCTAACAAAAATATATTTGAAGATTAAACTATGTGGATCTCATACATGATACAAAAAAACAACATTTGCATTCAAGGGACAGTATCCTATATTTTTTACATAACTGTATGTAATAGACACTACTACAAACAACAAGATTAACATATACTGATAGCAATATTAAAAAAGCTTCAAACACTTGCAAATAAAATAGGGTTAGCTATATTTTAAATATAGATGAACCACCATTACAACCGTAAAACAACAATACCCCATCATTAACATATGAAAAGAACCTTTACACAAACTGGACAAAGCTGGAGATGGTACTCACATGAAACTCATTGGCTTTGCGAGGAGTAAGAAAATTACTTACATTTTCTTACAACACAAGACAAAATAAACCTATTGGTTAAACAATGGACTATCTAACTAGAGACAAAATCAAATATTTTTATTTATAATGTGAGTGTCTAATGAACCTTTCATAAAATATACAACGAAATTACATTTAGAAGAAGTCGGCATCATATATTTAGCATATGATAAATGCATATTGATTACTTTATTCAAACACAATAGCGCATATTTTATTAATTAGATATGTTCAACAACATTAAACACAACATTAATTTTTAAGAAAAAGGAACATTGTTGACAAACATATTAAACATGGACTGTAGAGATTTGCACTTGCCTAGAAATATCCTATGCATGAAAACATTTTGCTTTCGTTCGTTGATTCAACCAGACATCCAGCAAAAGAGAATGTGTTGGTCTTTATCAGCTACGGGTCAACAATGTAACATGATGCAAATAATACATATTCGCAAGCTTTTTAAAATTGCATGCAGTCACAAACGTTTTTAACTGTGCACAAATATTGCGGGACTACGCAATCCAATCACACGTTTTTTTAACTTTACATGTGCCGTCTTAACATGGCGCTTCCTTGATCACGTAAGAACGCCATCCAATGAAAGGCACATTATTGATCACGTAAGAACGCCCAAAAAAAAAAGGCGCATCCTTGATCGCGTCAAAACGCAATCCAATAAAAGGCATATTCCTGATCACGTAAGAACGTCAGTCAATACAAGGAATCATTGGACAGCCTGGCAGGTGACGTCTTAAGCAACATGGCGCATCCGAGATCGCTGAAAAACCGCAGACAATACAAGGACTCAGTGACATCTTGGCATATCATTAAGAAACGTATTTATATTTTAGGAACTAGTATGTGTGTAGATTGCTATCTAGGAATGTCACCAAATTATGAATCATCTTTTCGGACTTGACTGTCCCTTGAACTATAGCTATGGTGTATATCTTTAACATTTAAAAGATACACATGAGAAATACATATGCCATTGATGTTTTAAGATATCTTTGGATTGTTGTTGAATAACAATAGTTATACATGTATTGATTAAACGTGTCATTTATTCAAGTTTAATTATGGTCAGCCTACCTATAGCCATATATGGGAGGAGATGTATTTTGTTAACATATTAGTTAACTAATATTCATCATCTACATTATTTGTATTACACACAGAGATTGATTTGGTTACACTTTGACAATAATATAGATTTGAAAATGAAATACAGGTGCTGTCAACATTACAATAAGATTGTTTATTAATAAAACTATATGTCCTTGTTCTTGTAAAAAGGACAAAAAACGCTTTACAAATGGAAATACATTCATTTACAATAGTGATCAACATCACTTAAAGGGACATTATTTGTTTTTAAAAAGAGCATACACATAGTCAATACTATTTAATAAAATGAACACTTTACAGGGATTATATCATTGTATCAATACTCAGATCATTTGGTAAAGGTGCATCAATTCATGCAGAGTTTATAAATACACACATGGATATGAACATTTAAATATACATATATACACAAATACAAAAATATATATACATATATAAAGAAATTACTCTGCTAATCATAATCAGGCAATGATAGAGCTAAGAGAAAATAATATAAACACAAATAATAAGATTACATTGGAGATGTTAATCTTAAAGTCATTTACTATTGTCTTACATATATGATTTCATTATAACAAATAGATTTGTTAGGTCCCTTTAAGGATAAACAACATAAACTAGAGCTTGCAAAAAATAACAGGAAGAATGAGGACAAAGATTTGTGAAATAAAATTTATTTTATTAGTATGTAAGAAAACATACACAACGTTTATAAATAATCTTGTAAAAATAAGGAATATATGAGCCATATGACAAGGTAACACAGTGCATCACAGTCCATGAAGAGAGTTGCCAAGGGCCAGCATAGCCCCATTGGAGGACACATGACAAGGTAACACAGTGCATCACAGTCCATGAAGAGAGTTGCCAAGGGCCAGCATAGCCCCATTGGAGACACATGGCAAGTAAACACAGTGCATCACAGTCCATGAAGAGAGTTGCCAAGGGCCAGCATAGCCTCATTGGAGACACATGACAAGGTAAAAGAGTGCAACAGGCACAACAAAAAACTGATTAAAAAGGCCAAATGGCAACAATATAAATTACAAAATTCAACATGTGGACAGAGGATTATTATCTGCCACCATGGAGCATATCCAGATCCTCCACTTACTGGTCATCCTCTTCATTGTCCTGTGCATGTCCAGCTCCAGATTCAGGCCTTGAACGTAATTGCATAATTTCACGCAGAGTCAAGTCCTGAACCCGGAGCTGGGCCTGCATGGTGTCGTTCATCCCTCTCAGGACAGCTGCGTTCCTCAACACGGCCTGCTCTACTCTTGCTATCCCTTCTAGCATGAGCCATGCTGAGTCACAGCCTAAAATAAAATAAAAATTAATATTAAGGATAATTACACAACAGAATAAAAGATTTAATACATACATTGTCATCATAAAGACAAATAATTATTTACATCAATTATTTTTCATATATTCTTTACACATGAATTAGGTTATTCAGACAGACAGAAATCATTAAAGGCTCATGTTACTCAAACATGTTGAACCCTTTAATTGGTTTTAGATGATCCACTTATACAGCTTGAGTGTATCAAATCTTGTTAAAGGATTTACATTGTACTTACATTAGCAATTTAAAAATTCAATTTAGACTGTGGTAGGCACACATATCCTTAAACATTTTGGCATTGAGGACAAGCTGTGTAAACATAGCAACCAGAAGAAATTACATTCCCACTGGGTTAGACAAGAGATAATGTATCCACATTTGGACATAAAATTTTGTATCCAAGTAGTGGTGTTTGGTATTGTAGTGATATCCAATTAAAGGGACACTGAACCTAAATATTTAATGGACTGATTCAGATAGAGCATGACATGACAAATCTTTAGAAATTACACATATTCATTATATGTTTTAATTGTCAAGCTATATTTTGAATGCAAGAATGTTGGTTTTTATGGAAGCCAATATTTGTTGATGAACCTTGTTTGTGCATGCTGGTTGATGGATACATTCATCCAACAATAAAGAAATGATGGCCACATTTATTTTATTGTTTAAACTAATTATAGGAATAAGTTGTTTTCAATTAATATATCAAGAGAATGACGAATAATTCATAAGAGTATTCTATTATACATTGGCTTAACATTGCATGCTGGATTTGAATCACAATTTAACCAATTTAACTTCACTGTACCTTTAAGTATCTTATAAAGTGTATTTAGAATGATACTTACAGCTGTCCTGGGAAGGACAATCTGACACCCAGACAATGAAGGTTTTAAACAGGGGGGAGGGATGGGATTGGCTCGGGAGGGATGGGAATGGGCTTGGGGAGTGGTGAGCTGCTGCTCCAGGGTAGGCCGTACAGCTGGGGAGTGGGGAGTTTGGGTCTGGGCAGCTGTACGGGCCAGAATACGGGGAGAGCGGCGAAGGGGGGTGTATGGGCGTTTTTTGGGAGGGACAGGATATGAAATATGGGAAGGGCTGGCAGTGGTCGGGGCATGGTCATGGGTTTGGTGATGGGAAGGGCTCTGGGTGTGTGCAGAGGTGTGGCCATGGTCAGGGGTGTGTGCACGGGGAGGGGTCTGTGACTGGGCAGGGGCGGAATCCAGATGACCAGAAGTGGTGGATCCATCTGAAAATGTAAAATAAATATATTAACATCTCATACATCCTGACATCAAATCAACGCATTTAAAAATTGATTATGTTTTCAATATACCTCGAAGTGTGTTTGAATCTGTAAACTATTCTGAAATGAGGATATGGTATCTATATAGGCACTCAGATGAATCTCAATGACTGTCTGTACAATGTGAAACTTATTATTGTGTTTTGGCATGGAATATGCATGTGACATAATGATGGCATGAATTATATATTCTTAAAAAAATATATACAAGCAGATTTCATGCTGCCTGATATAGAAAGGGGGGCAGTAGTGTATTTGAACAGACAAATAATATTCCTTTTTAAAGGGAAAAAGCTGTAGACTTTGAATGTCTTCAATAAAATGATTTCAAAAAAAGAAACATGTTGGAAACATGATAGATATATTTCACATACCATCAGACTCCAAGGCAGCCTCTTCCTCCTCCATCCCACATGTGACATCAATCTCTGTAAAACATAACATGTTGTGTACACCTTAAGATCAGATATTATAACATATGTTACTGTTGCTCAAATACGCACATCAATGTTGCATTAAAGATATACACACACAAAGTTATGATTTACATCATTTTGATGGAGCATACAAATGACAATAGATTTGTTATTGTCAATAAATCAGAATATTAATGTATTGTTTGTCTTAATGTTAAATTCATAAAAGCATAGTACATAGAACATTTAAGATTTCTCATGTGTGTATCACTTGATGACTGTTGTTAAAAAAAATAAATTTAAAAAAACATATGTTAGACATCTTATGAATAACAAATGTGTAGAATAATAAAGTAGAAATTATTAATCGCTCAATATAAAAAATAAATATATAATCAGAAGATAAAATTCTATGATTTTTTATAATGTTATGCTTCATCGGAATCATGATCATAATATTGATTAGCAATACACCTTCAATTACATATAAATGAGTCAATGGACTTACCAGGAGACCGCAAAGGCGGCTCTATGTCACTGCTGGATTCCTGTGGGCTCCCCACACCAACTCTCTCTATGAATGATATAGATATATATTATTAAACACATTTTGGATATCACTAAATCACATCTGTCCTAGAATTTTAACATTAATCAACTTTAAAATGTGAAGAATAGAGCAGTCATTACACCAGAAAATGCTTGATTGAATCAAGGGGATTCTGTAAACATATCTGTATTCAACATATGTTTAATGTCAGACTACATTAGACATCAAATTCATCTCAGATGCTGCTATTGCATATCTAAATATACCCAATGATCAATGTTCTTAACCATTTAAGGACACAGCTTTCACTTAGCTCAATTGTTTTATGACGGAATAATTCCGTCATATGTCCTTAAGAAGTTACAAGAATACACACAAACCACATATTGAGGAGCATCTGTTGACAAATCTAAACAAACATGTGTCACATCGAGCCATTTTTTCAATGTACAGTAATCTTGTTTAGGACACAACACATATTTATCACAATACATAACAAACTTTATTATTACAAATATGTAATCATGGTGCTGTTAGAGTATGCAGATATATATAAAGTAACTCCAACAGATAATTAGATTTATATATCAATAGTTTTTAATAAAAATAATGTAATGATGAATGAATCTATTTTGTCTTAAAGGGACACTGACATGATTAATTTAAATAATTGATTTCTATGTTCAAACTGTAAAAAATGATTTAACATTGACTCCTATTATAATTCGAATGTTGTTCGATATTAATCTTAAAGGCAGATAAGGAATATTGATTCAATAAATATTGTTTGTTGAAGGTATCCACCAATCATCAATATAAACCCAGGTTGGTCAACAAATATTTAGATGCACATAAACGTACTTTATTTATTTTAAAATACATTTAGCAATAGAATATGTCACATATGATGATAGTATTATATTTTATGTTTATTAATATTGCATACTGTATGTGAAAGACAATATTAATAATTGTAGTTCAGTATCCCTTTAATCTAAAATTAAATAGATTCCACAATGTTGTTGTTTGTTAATGAATTATCTACTCCATATGTTGATGTAATGAATGGTATTGAGCATGCAATTAAAATCAAATATGTTATTTAAGTATATCCGAATAATTATATAATTTTCATCTATTAAATAGACATTACATATAAATATAGAACAATGTGTATTTAGTATGTAATGTTCATTCCATGTTTCTAAGACAAATGTCAATTAAAATGAGACATACCATACTGTGACAAGCCCTGGCTTGAGGATCCAGCAGCCACATCCATATCTGTAATATATTAAATGAGGATTGCATATCATTAATACTAATCATGCCATGTTTAAAATATTTACATTAATAACAAATCAATAGAAAAATATTAATCCTTTGGTAGTCCCATGAGTTAATAGTTTCCGCAATTAAATGAATGATAAATATATCCTGGACTCTTATTTTCAATCAGTTGTGTTGTTTACTGTATCTTTAAGAATATATGCTTGTTATTACATAATCATCAATTGATGGCCATATGTTATAATTTATTAGTATTATTCGTTTTTTATTAGATATAATATTTAAAATAAGAATACTGTATTCTTCACTAATCTAAGATTTTCCATTTAATTTTTAACAACATGTATAAAGCAATGCCACTTTCCGCAAACCCATGTTAACGTGGATGAGAAATGCCATTTTCGCGATCATTGCGCAATGATTCCAAGCGGAATTACGCATCCGTCATTTGACCAACATGTATAAAGCAATGCCACTTTCCGCAAACCCATGTTAACGTGGATGCGAAATTAGATTTCCGCTCTGTGACGCATATTCTGTAGAGCGCAATAAACATCATTCCAATTTCATGTATCACTAATGTAAAATCAGATATCTAAACATCATATGTAGTGTATGTTGTGAGATCTGTATAGGTTTAGTATCTGACTAAATACACATTTTGGATTTTTAACATTATAAATATTATATGAAGTTGGATAATTACCTGGTTCAGATTCTCTATCGGGTCCTCCCAGGCCACCGGACGGAGAAGCATCTGCCCTGTCCCCCGCGTCAGGACTTTCAGATCCCGCAGCTGGGAGGGAAGAAGAGGAGGCCGAGGATGGCGAGGATCTAAATCTTTTGGGGACCCGGAGATTGAGGAGCTCGCATAAAGTCACCTCATAAGGGAGTAGGTACAGTTTCCGGGGGCCTTTCTTTGGCCCCCTCTTTTACGGGCTTGTACCCAGTCCCTTATGAGGTTGACTTTTTTCGATAAACGCAACCTCATATCTCCGAATCTCCTCATGATCTGATCCTGGGTCCTCTGGACGTCACACACCCATCTACCCGCATTGGTGATAGACTCCCAGAGGGCCTTCTTAACAGGCGCATCTGTCGAGCTCCTCTTGTTCCCAAACAGCTGGGGGATAAAAGTCCTTGACGGCGTGGACCAGTGCAGCGCTCTCCTCCTTGGTGAACCTGGGAACTGACATGCCTGCTCGGTTGGCTACTAAATATATTATAATAATATTAATATATAAGACTTGCCTGCAGGCATTAGAGAACTGACAAAGATGGCAACGTGTAATGGACTTTTATATGGTGAAGTAAACATGAGATGCACCATGGGACAATTTATCTGTACATTCTGATTGGATAAAAGTTTGAAATATTGTTATAATGTCTGTGAGACCATCCTGACTCAAGTTGTGTTTGTGTGATGAACTCTGATTGGCCGTTCCTTAATGTTTCATATCTTAGTAACTTCCTTACACATACCGCTTGGTGGTGCTGTAACTTCATTTTTCATGTAGACTTATTTGTAACTCATGGGCCTGTCATGCGGATATGTGTGACGCAGATTTAATATCCGTGATCCGTGAAATATTAATGATTAAATACTCTTTAAAATCTCATCCTGTCACATTATTAATGTTGTAGACATTTCTCGGTTTAATAACGGTCTGTTTCTTTAATACAAATACACATTTAATATTGTATGTCTTTATTGTTCTTTAAATAAATTGATTGTGAAGTATTGACATTGCTCTATTAAATGTATTTATAATGCACATTGATTGTGTGCTATTGCGTGACATTACACTAATGTTTAAATATGCTAATCTGGTGTTTGAAGATGCGTTTCCCACGCAATATTTATTAATGTTAAAATTCCGGGAAGAATGTCAGTAACTTTGATAATCTGTTTATAAATGTTAAACTACAGCTTTGTTATTCGCAAATAAACCTCGAGCTTGTATTCTCTGAAGTGCTCATATATGTTATTGTGCAATGGCGTCTTTAGTTTTAAAGAGACATTACAAACAATTGTATCAAATGATCTGTAGAGATAGAAGATTGTTTAGACTTTAAAATGTAAATCATTTTCTCTTAGTATTTATATATCCTCAACATAAGAAATTTAAATGCACATGGTTGAGCCAATCACATAAGGCATCTCTGTGCATCCACCAATCTTCATCTACTGAGCCTATCTCGATATGCTTTTCAAGCAAAGTATGTCAAGATAGGAAGAGAAGTAAATACACTATTTCAAGCTCTTAAAGGGACACTGTCCAAACAAATTTACCATTGGTGATTGAGCATTAAATGTTAATCAACTTTATTATTTAATACGATTATCAAATGTTAAGTTATCTTGTTATGTTTCTTTGAAAATCAATAATGATATTTTATATTACAGGACAATTGTTTAATAAAAACCTGGGTTGTCCTTGACGATTGTTGCATCAATTATTCCAAACAATCAAGTTCTGTCCAGAGTACTGAAGCAAATAAATTAGCTATTTACTGCCTTATTTCTAAAGTAATGATAGCAACATCACAATGAGCATTCATAATATGAGACAAGTTTTAAAGTTGATTAAAATAGAATACTCATTCAGAATGTATAAATCATTGTTTTTTTAAATGGCTACCTTTAAGTATATTTTGAGTTCATGTCCCTTTAAATAAACATTTCACAATAATGCTTAATATATCATAAACCTAGGCACCTTCCTTTTGCTAAATGAGTCTAACATATGAGTAAAGCAAATTTAGATTAACTTCTAGATTGTTTTACACACTGACTGAAATATATTTATTAAATGAGGTATTTTTTAGCCTTCAGCGTAGAGGGACATTAAGCTATATGTTATGTATGCATTTTGTATCATAATCTTATATTTGACCAACTTAATATGTTTTGTTATTCAATCATTATATTGTAATTATATATATTCGTGGATTAAATACATCTCTACATAGGCTATTTTGATGCTGATTGTTGTTTGCATATAGATGCCTTATATCATTCACTAAGATATGTGCATTTATTTTTATTTTAACAAGTATATTTAAAGACTGAATGTAATTCTATAGTACATTCTAAATATGTTTAAATTCTTGTATGATATTTGTAACAATGTATACAAAATATACATTTTGAATGACCCCTTTAAGGACCCAAACATATTGTATTTTTATTTAACATTGACAAAATAAACTAAAGGGGAAATTACATTCTATATAGATATTTGATGTCTAACCAAGAGGTAAGATTGTAATAAATACATAATATTACTAAGTATAGTTAAATGACTCCACTAGAAAATTACATAGATTAACCTGGCATCCAATAACTAATTATTAAAAATTATAAAGTTAAATGACCTAACCATTTATAAATGTAATAATTGTAAAATATTTTCTAATAATGTTTTGAGATACCTAAGGAAGATACATGATCTTATACAATTCTTTTTACATTCAACAACACTGTCACTTTCATGTAATTGAACCACTTCACCTTATTAAATGTTAAAACAATCATAATATTAATACATATCCTAAATATTTTTAATATATACTTTTTCAATATAAAAGCATTGAAGAATATGACTCCCCAATTAATGTTAAAATATATCTTTTAATATTCTCTGAAGAATTTTATTTTCTACTATTAATGCATTATTTTTCTCTTATGCATGTGCTTGTCAAATAGCCAACTACCAGTCATGGGAGTCCAAGTTTTATTTATTTACAGATTATATTGATATATATTAGAATCTGCTAAAAAAAAAATATATATTTAATAGAAAATAAATAAATATTCCATGAAGTCATCAGATGCCAATCTGAAATGACAAATAATAAAAATGGAACAAAGTTAATACACACGTTGTAAAATATTCATAAAATACATTTAAAATCATATGGTGTCTATGCTCTAACTTTGATCAACATTTTTTAAAGATAATCATTACATTCATTTTAAATTAATGAAATACATACACCATTATATTGTTGATTAAAAATAATATTTAAATTTCAAAAATTAAATTTATACATAATAATGTATATCACATGTAAACAATATATGTATGCTGAACATAAATGTAATATTTCATGTCCATTCAAATACCTCTATATCAACTATAATATGTATTCCTTTTTCTGATTGTGATCCCTAAATATCTAATTAAGAACTAAATATGACTAATGTATGTAAGCTACTAATATTCTACAGTCTTCACTAGCATGCATTGGTACACCAACCTGGACAATGCATGGTCTTTGAATGTCAATTCAGGGGTAAACAGTTGATCTTCAATAGGTGTCTTATTCATCAGTTCATTAAATAGAGGACTGGGAAATACCATCTAAAAAAGTAAAATCATCTAAGTGTCTGATTGTGATCCCTAAATATCTAATTAAGAACTAAATATGACTAATGTATGTAAGCTACTAATATTCTACAGTCTTCACTAGCATGCATTGGTACACCAACCTGGACAATGCATGGTCTTTGAATGTCAATTCAGGGGTAAACAGTTGATCTTCAATAGGTGTCTTATTCATCAGTTCATTAAATAGAGGACTGGGGTAATACCATCTAAAAAAGTAAAATCATCTAAGTGTCTGATTGTGATCCCTAAATATCTAATTAAGAACTAAATATGACTAATGTATGTAAGCTACTAATATTCTACAGTCTTCACTAGCATGCATTGGTACACCAACCTGGACAATGCATGGTCTTTGAATGTCAATTCAGGGGTAAACAGTTGATCTTCAATAGGTGTCTTATTCATCAGTTCATTAAATAGAGGACTGGGAAATACCATCTACAAAATAGAAAATCATCTAAGTGTCTCCAATAGGATGTCTCCACAGCCTTATTCTATCAAATAGTTTGCACTTACCATGTGAACATGTCTTTGTATGGTTTTCAAGGTCAGCAGAATTTAAATATGCCAGACATGATCCCATTGGTATACTTCAATTTCAATCTTGGCTTTTTCCCCACTGTCAGTCTTGGAAATCTTCACTGTCAGGCTTCAAATTGTTCCCTTTCAGTCTTTATATTAAGTCATCTCCCTAATGTAAGAAATTATATATAAAGATTTCATACAAGTGTGTGAATCAGTTCTGTACCCCTCTCCCACCCCCCCATTTCATAATAAATATCTATCACTAGCTTACTAAGCCTGTGTATGAACCTGTGTTATTTTCTATCAAGTGTGAAGATGAGTCATATTGAGCAGAACAAACCTCTGTGTGACATTGAACCATAGTCATTCTAGAGTATCCCTTTCTGATTATGTACATAAGTAATGTGTAAACAAAGTTATATTTTTAAAAATTTATGCCATATTATGTATTTGTGTACAAATCATGCCAGCAACAGTCCATACATTTCTACTTACCATCTGATGTCCTCTATAAAAACCAGGTGGCAAAGACTCGCTATAGGACCCAATGCCCAGAGCATCACCTATATTATGAGAAATAAATATTATTATAACATTTTATCAATACTAACATGTTTGCACAATTCTCTACTTGTCATTTCCCTAGAGTTCACATCTATTGAAAATACTCCAGTGTAACTTCTATTATTTACCGTCTAAAGTGGCGGTTGATGACGTCTGCTCTGACATCAAGTCCCTCGTCCTGGAATTCCCCCTCTAGAACAGGATCATCCTCCTCATCTCTGAGGAGGTCTCTGTCCACCGGGACGGCCTGCAGCATCCCAGCCCGCTGTGCAATATTATGCAGGACGCTACAGGCTACAACGATCTTAGCCACCTTCTTTGGGTTGTACTGGAGTGCTCCTCCAGAACGGTCCAGGCACCTGAATCTCATCTTCAGGAGCCCGAACATCCTTTCAACCACCGCCCTGGTTCTCTTATGAGCCCTATTGTAGCGCTCCTCAGACACATCAGTTGGGCTACGCAAGGGGGTAATGAGCCAAGGCCGGCTCATGTACCCAGAATCACCTATAAATTTAGAACAGAACATAATTCAAACAGAATACTTAAACTAGTATATTGTTGTATAAATATATTTTTTAAAAACCATAATCCATATTAAAAGTTGTCAGAAACATAAAAAAAAAAAAAAAATATTATATCTAAATCTGTATCTAGCCATTTCATCGAAGACATGCTACATATGCGTATTTCTCCTAAACCAAACCTTGTGTAAAATGCTAACTACATGTTTACATTGCATTCTCTATATGAACACTTAAGGTAAGACATGCTACATATCTGCATTTCAATAAAACTAGACATTAGCAGAAATAGACAATGACAGGGTTAAATTGAATGAGATAATATCTTGCCATTTCATCTAAGACATGCTACATATGCGTATTTCTCCTAAACCAAACCTTGTGTAAAATGCTAACTACATGTTTACATTGCATTCTCTATATGAACACTTAAGGTAAGACATGCTACATATCTGCATTTCAATAAAAATAGACATTAGCAGAAAAATAAAATGACAGGGTTAAATTGCATGAGATAATATATTGCCATTTCATCTAAGACATGCTACATATGCGTATTTCTCCTAAACCAAACCTTGTGTAAAATGCTAACTACATGTTTACATTGCATTCTCTATATGAACACTTAAGGTAAGACATGCTACATATCTGCTTTTCAATAAAAATAGACATTAGCAGAAAAAGACAATGACAGGGTTAAATTGCATGAGATAATATATTGCCATTTCATCTAAGACATGCTACATATGCGTATTTCTCCTAAACCAAACCTTGTGTAAAATGCTAACTACATGTTTACATTGCATTCTCTATATGAACACTTAAGGTAAGACATGCTACATATCTGCTTTTCAATAAAAATAGACATTAGCAGAAAAATACAATGACAGGGTTAAATTGCATGAGATAATATCTTGCCATTTCATCTAAGACATGCTACATATGCGTATTTCTCCTAAACCAAACCTTGTGTAAAATGCTAACTACATGTTTACATTGCATTCTCTATATGAACACTTAAGGTAAGACATGCTACATATCTGCATTTCAATAAAAATAGACATTAGCAGAAAAAGACAATGACAGGGTTAAATTGCATGAGATAATATATTGCCATTTCATCTAAGACATGCTACATATGCGTATTTCTCCTAAAACAAACCTTGTGTAAAATGCTAACTACATGTTTACATTGCATTCTCTATCTGAACACTTAAGGTAAGACATGCTACATATCTGCATTTCAATAAAAATAGACATTAGCGTCGGTAAATAACAAATGGTTAAATTTAATCCTATAGCTGAACATGGACGCTAACAGTTAAAAAATACAGGGGCAATTGTCAAAATAATTAACCATGTTGTGCACAAATACTCACCAACGAGATAACCAGGGGGCATTTGTCTTTCCTCAAACTGTCTCCACAGGGACGACAGAGAGAGGATGCGGGCATCATGACAAGCACCTCCAAAATTCGCATACACATGCATAATCCTCATCCGTGCGTCACAAACATACTGCACGTTGAGGCTATGAAAATGTTTGCGATTTCTGAAGGGCAAGTCATCAATTGGAGCACGCAGCGCAATGTGGGTACAATCAATGGCTCCCAAGACATTGGGCAATTGAGCAATATCAAAGAATTCCCGCTTCAGGCGCCTCCAATCACCATCATTCTGTGGGAATCCTATGTATTGCTTACTGATACGTACCATGGCGTTCAGAAAGTTATCAAACACCCCAGAGAATGTACCTTGAGCCAGGCCATGCATGTACAGTTCTCCGGATTGAAAACTCCCGGAGGCCAGGACGTATAGACAGCTTAGCATCTTACTCATGGGGGGAACAGCAGTCCTTATTTGTATACGTGGCTCCAAATGAGGTTTAAGAAGCTCGTAAAGGCCAATGAGCTGTTCGCGATCGAGCCGATACTTATCAAAAACCTCAAAGTCACTCATGTTTTCCAAGGTGGGTCTCACCCTGTAGACACGAGGACCTCGAACCAGACGACCCCTTCGTCTCGGTCTGAGCCGCCGAGGCTGCCTGATTCGACCAACAGCTAGTTCGCCAATAGCACCACCAGCAGCGTCTACCATGTCATCGTCATCCATCTTTCAAAACAGCGTAACAAGGTAAGCACTTGATCTGATGTGGATCACAAGTGATGCATTGGCCATGTTGTTTGGGGGATTTATAGTACAATTAGTCCAATGGTAGTGAGTTTGTAATGATTGCTGATTGTATTCACCTGTTTGTATGTGAGCGGGCGCGAATGCTTTCACCGTGGGCGTTTATTTGTTGTTTGCTGAAATGTTAGTTTCAAACAATGATTCTCAATGTGAAAGTGTCAAATATCACACATACAGTGCATGTTTGTAATGTTTGTTCATATGCGTAATCAATATTTCCTAAACGCGATGTTATAGTAACAAGCACACGTCCAGGCTAACATGAATGAAAGTGCATAGTTGTGTATAATGTGCATCGAATGTGATCGATCAATGTTGCTGCAATATTGTTTGTAAATGATAAAGGAACATCTGCCATCTGTAGGATTGTATATATAAGTTATTGCCGAGCTGTCAATATTGTATGCGTCCCTTTAAAATCGCAATAATAATTCAGAACTTCCCGTCTGCCATCTGTAGTATTATATATATAAGTGATTGCCGAGCTGTCAATATTGTACGCGTCCCTTTAAAATCGCAATAATAATTCCGAACTTCCCGTCTGCCATCTGTAGTATTGTATATATAAGTGATTGCCGAGCTGTAATATATTGTACGCGTCCCTTTCAAATCGCAATAATAATTCCGAAATTCCCGTCTGCCATCTGTAGTATTGTATATATAAGTGATTGCCGAGCTGTCAATATTGTATGCGTCCCTTTCAAATGGCACTAATACTGAATAACTTCCGGCTGTCATCTGTAGTATTGTATATATAAGTGATTGCCGAGATGTCAATATTGTATGCGTCCCTTTCAAATGGCACTAATACTGAATAACTTCCGGCTGTCATCTGTAGTATTGTATATATAAGTGATTGCCGAGATGTGAATATTGTACGCGTCCCTTTCAAATCGCAATAATAATTCCGAACTTCCCGTCTGTCATCTGTAGTATTATATATATAAGTGATTTTCGATCTGACGATATTGTATGCGTCCCATAAAAATTGCACGAATACTGAATAACTTCCGGCTGCCATCTGTAGTATTATATATATAATTGATGTGCGATCTGACAATATTTCTGAATTGTCCCATTGAAATCTCCATAATAATGCTGTTCAAAAGTGTGTTTTACGTATATGTTGTATTGTAGTATTGAGTGTTAAAGTTCCTAAAGGGGCGGTACAGTGGTGAATCTGTGATGTGTATGGTTGAATCTTGTAATGACGTCATGATATTATTAACCTGCCTATGTAGTTGTGAAATCCTCATTGTGTTGTTGTATTGTGCTACATTGTTATTGTGTGCTGAATAAAATCTAAATGTGTGCTTTGTGGTTGCGTGATGGGTGATGCGTGTTATGTACATGTACGTATATATTGTGATTGTGTCCCACATATGCTGACTTCTATATAGCGGTCTGGCATTGTTGTTCCTTCCCATAAAGTGACATCTGTAATCTGGTGTAATGATGTTCTTGTTGTAGGTAATTCCTAATGGTTTCTGGTGATGGAATCATGATGTTAAAAGTACAGTAAAATCCATATGTTGTGTTTTGTGATTCCTCGAGAGAATGTAATGTGTTTTTCCCCCATCATTTGAATGCACATGTATGAGTGAATGTTAAAAGTAATGTATGTGCATCCATGAGTGATCATGTGTTAAGCCTATGTAGATATGCAGTTGCTGCAAGCATATGAGTTGAATAACAGAAATGCAATAATAAAGGTAAATGAGAGATGTTTCCCATTGTGTAGTGTTTGTGAATCCAGAAATGTGTATTGAATTTTATTTTAATTGTAAATGTAATTTTATTGAAATAATAATGTGTTACTAGTGATGGGGATTTGTAGTTGATGTAATCTAAAAGTGTTAAAAATATTTATGGTGTGGTGAATATTTAATATTAAAAAACATAAATCCACCATAGGGAAATAGTCATTTCTTGATCTATTTATCCTAGCTGGGTCTAACGCATAAAAGCATGTATTTTCTAGCGCTGGTATTTGGAGTTTTTCCGTCTACGCTATTTGCGTGCGTTAGGGAAATGAGGGTTTCGCGTGCACGAGCACGTCTTCCCAATAGAAGTCAATGGAGGCTCCAAAGATTTCTATATTTTTTTTTCTAAGACTGGTTTTCCTCGTAAAGTGAGTGACGTCATGAGCTTGTGTGAAAAAGTAACTAAATCGTGTTCTTTTTGTAATAAATAAATATTTTGTGTATGTAATGTGGTGTATATTGTTTGTATGCATCGATGAGTGTATGTTTGTGATAATGTTATTCGTTAGATGTAGGTATATGAGGGTCTTTTCCCGTATGTCCATGTAAGTCAATGGGAAAATGGATTTGTGTGGATTTTTTTTCAAACACCCGAGATCTCGCAACTTTAATCCTTTGTATTTTAAAGAAAAAATAACAATTCCGAAAAATAAAGATAGTGTTGTGTTTGTATGAGTGTAAGTGTACTTTGTGTAATATTTGTTTTGTGATTCGTGGATGTTTTTTTGTGCGGTATATGTTTACTACTGGGTCTGAGGTGGCGGTAGAAAGTTGAGCGTTAGGTGTATTTTGAGTCGCGGTAAATAAACTCTAAATACCGGAGTGCGTAAAAAACCCGCGTTAGGAGCCTCTAACGCTGGTTTTGACGGCTACCGCCGAACTCTAAATCTAGGCCAGAAGGATTTTACCTCTAACATCACGGGAAAATCATATAAAATAAAGTATACCATTAGGTGCTCTGACAGATTTGTTATTTATTTAATACAGTGTCGTTGTGGCAAGCAGTATATAGGCGAGTCCGAAAGACCGCTACGTGACCGTATACGTGAGCACATATGGTCAATTGAAAATCATGACTCCGATAGGAATAAAGACCTTCCAGTGGCAAAACATTTCGCAGCATGTAACAATGGCAATCTTGCATACTTCTCGTTCTTAGGAATAGAAAAAGTTAAAAATAATTGGAGGGGCGGAAACATACAGTCCCAGCTTATTAAAAAAGAAACAAATTGGATTTTTAATTTAAAAACTTTACAACCCAATGGTTTAAACATTGACTTCGATATAGGGTGTTATCTTAGGGATTAAGACTTTCTGTTCTTATAACCTTTTTTATTCCTTATGAAATCACTTTTTTATGAAAAAAATTATTATTTATTATTTATTTATTATTTTCTATTTTTTATGGAATTTTAAAAAAACTTTTTTAGGGATTTTCTATGTCACCATTCCCCAAAAAATATATATTTTTTGATGGCACTATATACTGCTATTTTTATTTATTTTTTCTATTTAACAGATTGGATGTTCAGTGCTGTATGTCACCATCTTGCACAAAGAAAGAAAACTTATTCCAAACTTATTCTATATCTCTCACTTTATGGGTCACTTGGTCTCAGTAACAGAGAGAATAATTTTAATATAACCAAATGTTAACTATCGTATGGCATAAAGTTTAAGATGTCTATATTTTTATTCCTTGTATCATCACATTATATATTGTATCGATATTGCACAGTGACTAATTATTTATCTGTATATGGCGCAACTGTTACCATTATGTCTCTTATGCATAAGGCACTCCCATTTGCGATATCCAACCAATGAGCACAGCTAATACAGGTTTAAAAAGCCCTGTATTACACCTTTCTGGAGCTTGACAAAGGCCCTGACCGGGCTGAAACGCGTTGCTCCTCCCACTCCACGCCACCTGACGTAACATTACCTACACAGACCGGCTTCTGTGTTAACTGCAGCTTTCAGCGGAGTATCTTTGAAAAATCCGGTATTGTTCCAAAGGCTTATCCGGCTCTGCTACAGCTTGCTAAAAGGGACCCATCGGCGCAGCAGCAACCAAGACACGGTGTAAGTAAAAGTGAACACCTTTTGTTTGGTTTTCTGCTTGTGTATGATTTGGATCTGTTTGTCGTTCCAGCCTCACTCTGCTTCTCAAGGAATCAGCTGGGGATTTCGACCGTTCACTCTTTTTTCCGGACCTTCAACATTTGTTTCGCATATCAGCTCTAGGGTTGTTTTGTTATTTTTGATGCTACACTGACATTTGCTATAGTGCCATATTGTGTGTTGCTATATTGTGTCAAGTTAGTTTGATTGTTACATTAATTGCTACAATTATTTTATTGCTCTTTTGCTGATCAGCTTTTTTAATTTATGTTTAATATTGTATAAATAAATTCACATTGTATTCTTTTAAAACAAGTTATCTCATTACTGAAGTTATCTCATTACTGAGGCCAAAGGTTTCATATTTTAAACATTTGACTATTGTCACGGTTTATCCAATCACTAGTTTCAGCTGCAATGTTTTGCAGCGCCAAGGTCTTTTGAAATATCTGGTTCCATCTGGGACACGATTTTCAAAATACAAATTTTCTATATTATTATTAACCCCTAATCTGCCGCTCCGTACACCGCAGCAACCTACGTTATCCCTATGTACCCCTAATCTGCTGCCCCTAACACCTCCGACCCCTATATTATATTTAATAACCCCTAATCTGCCGCCCCCAACGTCGCCTCCACCTACCTACAATAATTAACCCCTAATCTGCCGACCGGATCTCACCGCTACTCTAATAAATGTATTAACCCCTAAAGCTAAGTCTAACACCCTCTAAGTTAAATATAATTTAAATCTAACGAAATAAATTAACTCTTCTTAAATAAATTATTCCTATTTAAAGCTAAATACTTACCTGTAAAATAAACCCTAATATAGCTACAATATAAATTATAATTATATTGTAGCTATTTTAGGATTAATATTTATTTTACAGGCAACTTTGTAATTATTTTAACCAGGTACAATAGCTATTAAATAGTTAATAACTATTTAATAGCTACCTAGTTAAAATAATTACAAAATTACCTGTAAAATAAATCCTAACCTAAGTTACAATTAAACCTAACACTACACTATCAATAAATAAATTAAATAAACTACCTACAATTATCTACAATTAAACCTAACCCTACACTATCAATAAATTAATTAAATACAATACCTACAAATAAATACAATGAAATAAACTAACTAAAGTACAAAAAATAAAAAAGAACTAAGTTACAAAAAATAAAAAAATATTTACAAACATTAGAAAAATATTACAACAATTTTAAACTAATTACACCTACTCTAAGCCCCCTAACAAAATAACAAAGACCCCCAAAATAAAAAAAATGCCCTACCCTATTCTAAAATTAAAATAGAAAAGCTCTTTTACCTTACCAGCCCTTAAAAGGGCTTTTCTTTCATGTAATTAGCAAGAGTCCATGAGCTAGTGACGTATGGGATATACATTCCTACCAGGAGGGGCAAAGTTTCCCAAACCTCAAAATGCCTACAAATACACCCCTCACCACACCCACAAATCAGTTTTACAAACTTTGCCTCCTATGGAGGTGGTGAAGTAAGTTTGTGCTAGATTCTACGTTGATATGCGCTCCGCAGCAGGTTGGAGCCCGGTTTTCCTCTCAGCGTGCAGTGAATGTCAGAGGGATGTGAGGAGAGTATTGCCTATTTTGAATGCAGTGATCTCCTTCTACGGGGTCTATTTCATAGGTTCTCTGTTATCGGTCGTAGAGATTCATCTCTTACCTCCCTTTTCAGATTGACGATATACTCTTATATATATACCATTACCTCTGCTGATTTTCATTTCAGTACTGGTTTGGCTTTCTACAAACATGTAGATGAGTGTCCTGGGGTAAGTAAGTCTTATTTTCTATGACACTCTAAGCTATGGTTGGGCACTTTTTTGATAAAGTTCTAAATATATGTATTCAAACATTTATTTGCCTTGACTCAGGATGTTCAACATTCCTTATTTTCAGACAGTCAGTTTCATATTTGGGATAATGCACTTGAATCAATTATTTTTCTTACCTTAAAAATTTGACTTTTTTCCCTGTGGGCTGTTAGGCTCGCGGGGGCTGAAAATGCTTCATTTTATTGCATCATTCTTGGCGCGGACTTTTTTGGCGCAAAAAATCTTTTCTGTTTCCGACGTCATACGTGTCGCCGGAAGTTGCGTCATTTTTGACGTTCTTTTGCGCCAAAAAAATGTCGGCGTTCCGGAAGTGGCGTCATTTTTTGGCGCCAAAAGCATTTAGGCGCCAAATAATGTGGGCGTCTTATTTGGCGCTTAAAAAAATAAATAAAAAATGGGCGTCGCTTTTGTCTCCACATTATTTAAGTCTCATTTTTCTTTGCTTCTGGTTGCTAGAAGCTTGTTCCTTGGCATTTTTTCCCATTCCTGAAACTGTCATTTAAGGATTTTGATCAATTTTGCTTTATATGTTGTTTTTTCTCTTACATATTGCAAGATGTCTCACGTTGCATCTGAGTCAGAAGATACTTCAGGAAAATCGCTGTCTGGTGCTGGAACTACCAAAGCTAAGTGTATCTGCTGTAAACTTTTGGTAGCTGTTCCTCCAGCTGTTGTTTGTATTAATTGTCATGACAAACTTGTTAATGCAGATAATATTTCCTTTAGTAATGTACCATTACCTGTTGCAGTTCCATCAACATCTAATGTTCAGAATGTTCCTGATAACATAAGAGATTTTGTTTCTGAATCCATCAAGAAGGCTATGTCTGTTATTCCTCCTTCTAGTAAACATAAAAAATATTTTAAAACTTCTCTTTATACAGATGAATTTTTAAATGAACATCATCATTCTGATTCTAATGACTCTTCTGGTTCAGAGGATTCTGTCTCAGAGGTTGATGCTGATAAATCTTCATATTTATTTAAAATGGAATTTATTCGTTCTTTACTTAAAGAAGTACTAATTGCTTTAGAAATTGAGGATTCTGGTCCTCTTGATACTAAATCTAAACGTTTAGATAAGGTCTTTAAATCTCCTGTGGTTATTCCAGAAGTTTTTCCTGTTCCTGGTGCTATTTCTGAAGTAATTTCCAGAGAATGGAATAATTTGGGTAATTCATTTACTCCTTCTAAACGTTTTAAGCAATTATATCCTGTGCCGTCTGACAGATTAGAATTTTGGGACAAAATCCCTAAAGTTGATGGGGCTATTTCTACCCTTGCTAAACGTACTACTATTCCTACGTCAGATGGTACTTCCTTTAAGGATCCTTTAGATAGGAAAATTGAATCCTTTCTAAGAAAAGCTTATCTGTGTTCAGGTAATCTTCTTAGACCTGCTATATCATTGGCTGATGTTGCTGCAGCTTCAACTTTTTGGTTGGAAACTTTAGCGCAACAAGTAACAGATCATGATTCTCATAATATTATTATTCTTCTTCAACATGCTAATAATTTTATCTGTGATGCCATTTTTGATATTATCAGAGTTGATGTCAGGTTTATGTCTCTAGCTATTTTAGCTAGAAGAGCTTTATGGCTTAAAACTTGGAATGCTGATATGTCTTCTAAATCGACTCTACTTTCCATTTCTTTCCAGGGTAACAAATTATTTGGTTCTCAGTTGGATTCTATTATCTCAACTGTTACTGGTGGGAAAGGAACTTTTTTACCTCAGGATAAAAAATCTAAGGGTAAAAACAGGGCTAATAATCGTTTTCGTTCCTTTCGTTTCAACAAAGAACAAAAGCCTGATCCTTCATCCTCAGGAGCAGTTTCAGTTTGGAAACCATCTCCAGTCTGGAATAAATCCAAGCCTTCTAGAAAAGCAAAGCCAGCTTCTAAGTCCACATGAAGGTGCGGCCCCTCATTCCAGCTCAGCTGGTAGGGGGCAGGTTACGTTTTTTCAAAGAAATTTGGATCAATTCTGTTCACAATCTTTGGATTCAGAACATTGTTTCAGAAGGGTACAGAATTGGTTTCAAGATAAGACCTCCTGCAAAGAGATTTTTTCTTTCCCATGTCCCAGTAAATCCAGTGAAAGCTCAAGCATTTCTGAAATGTGTTTCAGATCTAGAGTTGGCTGGAGTAATTATGCCAGTTCCAGTTCTGGAACAGGGGCTGGGGTTTTATTCGAATCTCTTCATTGTACCAAAGAAGGAGAATTCCTTCAGACCAGTTCTGGATCTAAAAATATTGAATCGTTATGTAAGGATACCAACGTTCAAAATGGTAACTGTAAGGACTATCTTGCCTTTTGTTCAACAAGGGCATTATATGTCCACAATAGATTTACAGGATGCATATCTGCATATTCCGATTCATCCAGATCATTATCAGTTCCTGAGATTCTCTTTTCTGGACAAGCATTACCAGTTTGTGGCTCTGCCGTTTGGCCTAGCTACAGCTCCAAGAATTTTTACAAAGGTTCTCGGTGCCCTTCTGTCTGTAATCAGAGAACAGGGTATTGTGGTATTTCCTTATTTGGACGATATCTTGGTACTTGCTCAGTCTTTACATTTAGCAGAATCTCATACGAATCGACTTGTGTTGTTTCTTCAAGATCATGGTTGGAGGATCAATTCACTAAAAAGTTAATTGACTCCTCAGACAAGGGTAACCTTTTTGGGTTTCCAGATAGATTCAGTGTCCATGACTCTGTCTTTGACAGACAAGAGACGTCTAAAATTGATTTCAGCTTGTCGAAACCTTCAGTCACAATCATTCCCTTCGGTAGCCTTATGCATGGAAATTCTAGGTCTTATGACTGCTGCATCGGACGCGATCCCCTTTGCTCGTTTTCACATGCGACCTCTTCAGCTCTGTATGCTGAATCAATGGTGCAGGGATTACACAAAGATATCTCAATTAATATCTTTAAAACCGATTGTACGACACTCTCTAACGTGGTGGACAGATCACCATCGTTTAATTCAGGGGGCTTCTTTTGTTCTTCCGACCTGGACTGTAATTTCAACAGATGCAAGTCTTACAGGTTGGGGAGCTGTGTGGGGATCTCTGACGGCACAAGGAGTTTGGGAATCTCAGGAGGTGAGATTACCGATCAATATTTTGGAACTCCGTGCAATTTTCAGAGCTCTTCAGTCTTGGCCTCTTCTGAAGAGAGAATCGTTCATTTGTTTTCAGACAGACAATGTCACAACTGTGGCATACATCAATCATCAAGGAGGGACTCACAGTCCTCTGGCTATGAAAGAAGTATCTCGAATTCTGGTTTGGGCAGAATGCAGCTCCTGTCTAATCTCTGCGGTTCATATCCCAGGTATAGACAATTGGGAAGCGGATTATCTCAGTCGCCAAACGTTGCATCCGGGCGAATGGTCTCTTCACCCAGAGGTATTTCTTCAGATTGTTCAAATGTGGGAGCTTCCAGAAATAGATCTGATGGCGTCTCATCTAAACAAGAAACTTCCCAGGTATCTGTCCAGATCCCGGGATCCTCAGGCGGAAGCAGTGGATGCATTATCACTTCCTTGGAAGTATCATCCTGCCTATATCTTTCCGCCTCTAGTTCTTCTTCCAAGAGTAATCTCCAAGATTCTGAAGGAATGCTCGTTTGTTCTGCTGGTAGCTCCGGCATGGCCTCACAGGTTTTGGTATGCGGATCTTGTCCGGATGGCCTCTTGCCATCCGTGGACTCTTCCGCTAAGACCAGACCTTCTGTCGCAAGGTCCTTTTTTCCATCAGGATCTCAAATCCTTAAATTTAAAGGTATGGAGATTGAACGCTTGATTCTTGGTCAAAGAGGTTTCTCTGACTCTGTGATTAATACTATGTTACAGGCTTGTAAATCTGTATCTAGAGAGATATATTATAGAGTCTGGAAGACTTATATTTCTTGGTGTCTTTCTCATCATTTTTCTTGGCATTCTTTTAGAATTCCGAGAATTTTACAGTTTCTTCAGGATGGTTTAGATAAAGGTTTATCCGCAAGTTCTTTGAAAGGACAAATCTCTGCTCTTTCTGTTCTTTTTCACAGAAAGATTGCTAATCTTCCTGATATTCATTGTTTTGTACAAGCTTCGGTTCGTATAAAACCTGTCATTAAGTCAATTTCTCCTCCTTGGAGTTTGAATTTGGTTCTGGGGGCTCTTCAAGCTCCTCCTTTTGAACCCATGCATTCATTGGACATTAAATTACTTTCTTGGAAAGTTTTGTTCCTTTTGGCGATCTCTTCTGCCAGAAGAGTCTCTGAATAATCTGCTCTTTCTTGTGAGTCTCCTTTTCTGATTTTTCATCAGGATAAGGCGGTGTTGCAAACTTCTTTTGAATTTTTACCTAAGGTTGTGAATTCCAACAACATTGGTAGAGAAATTGTGGTTCCCTCATTATGTCCTAATCCTAAGAATTCTAAGGAGAAATCGTTGCATTCTTTGGATGTTGTTAGAGCTTTGAAATACTATGTTGAAGCTACTAAGTCTTTCCGAAAGACTTCTAGTCTATTTGTTATCTTTTCCGGTTCTAGAAAAGGCCAGAAAGCTTCTGCCGTTTCTTTGGCATCTTAGTTGAAATCTTTAATTCATCATGCCTATGTCGAGTCGGGTAAAACTCCTCCTCAAAGGATTACAGCTCATTCTACTAGGTCAGTTTCTACTTGCTGGGCGTTTAAGAATGAAGCTTCGGTTGATCAGATTTGCAAAGCAGCAACTTGGTCCTCTTTGCATACTTTTACTAAATTTTACCATTTTGATGTATTTTCTTCTTCTGAAGCAGTTTTTGGTAGAAAAGTACTTCAGGCAGCGGTTTCAGTTTGAATCTTCTGTTTATGTTTTTCATTAAACTTTATTTTGGGTGTGGATTATTTTCAGCAGGAATTGGCTGTCTTTATTTTATCCCTCCCTCTCTAGTGACTCTTGCGTGGAAAGATCCACATCTTGGGTAGTCATTATCCCATACGTCACTAGCTCATGGACTCTTGCTAATTACATGAAAGAAAACATAATTTATGTAAGAACTTACCTGATAAATTCATTTCTTTCATATTAGCAAGAGTCCATGAGGCCCGCCCTTTTTTTTGTGGTGGTTATGATTTTTTTGTATAAAGCACAATTATTCCAATTCCTTATTTTATATGCTTTCGCACTTTTTTCTTATCACCCCACTTCTTGGCTATTCGTTAAACTGATTTGTGGGTGTGGTGAGGGGTGTATTTGTAGGCATTTTGAGGTTTGGGAAACTTTGCCCCTCCTGGTAGGAATGTATATCCCATACGTCACTAGCTCATGGACTCTTGCTAATATGAAAGAAATGAATTTAGCAGGTAAGTTCTTACATAAATTATGTTTTTGCGGGGCATGCCCCAAAGAATTCAGCTCTTTTGCCTGTAAAAAAAAAATACAATACCCCCCCCCAGCATTACAACCCACCACCCATATACCCCTAATCTAATCCAAAACCCCCTTAAATAAACCTAACACTAAGCCCCTGAAGATCTCCCTACCTTGTCTTCACCACGCTGGGTTCACCGATCGATCCAGAAGAGCCTCCGATGTCTTGATCCAAGCCCAAGCGGGGGGCTGAAGATGTCCATGATCTGGCTTAAGTCTTCATCCAACTGGGAGCTGAAGAGGTCCATGATCCGACTGAAGTCTTCTATCAAGCGGCATCTTCAATCTTCTTTCTTCCGGATCCATGTAGTTCATCCCGCCGACGCGGAACATCCATCTTCACCGACGACTTCCAGACGAATGACGGTTCCTTTAAGGGACGTCATCCAAGATGGCGTCCCTCGAATTCCGATTGGCTGATAGGATTCTATCAGCCAATTGGAATTAAGGTAGGAAAATTCTGATTGGCTGATGGAATCAGCCAATCAGATTGAAGTTCAATCCGATTGGCTGATCCAATCAGCCAATCAGATTGAGATTGCATTCTATTGGCTGATCGGAACAGCCAATAGAATGCGATCTCAATCTGATTGGCTGATTGGATCAGCCAATCGGATTGAACTTGAATCTTATTGGCTGATTCATGTAATTTGAAATATTTTGGACAAACAATTCGCAAATTGAGAGATCGAATCAGGGAACACATTCTAGCAATAGAACATGAGAGAGAAGACACGGCACTATATAGACATTTCAAAGAAAAACATAACAGCAAAATAGAAACAATGAAATATTGGGGGATATTTAAAGTAAAGAAAGATAGTAGAAGAGGCAACATGGAACTAAAACTTTTTAAAAAAGAAAGAAAGAATTTATTTATAATTTTGGCACCTTATATCCTACAGGTTTAAATAGTGAATTTGACCTAAATAGTTTAATATAAGAGGTCAAACTAGCAAATCAATCGGAATATATAAAAGAAGTATTTATGAATTAAATGTTTTAGTTGGTACCCCAAGAGTACCTGAGTATATGTGTATGTGTGTGTGTATATATATATATATATATATATATATATATATATATACAGTATATGTGTATATATGTGTGTGTGTGTGTGTATATATATATATATATATATATATATATATATGGATACAAGTCCTTATATATATATATATATATATATATATACCTATGTGTGTTTCTTTAGTAATGAAGGAATGATAAGATAGATAATTCAATGCCCCCTAAATTACTTTTATGATGTCCACACTATCGGCTAGATTACAAGTTGTGTGTTAGGCTTAAAAAGCAGCGTTGACCAGTCCCAATGCTGCTTTTTAGCGCCCGCTGGTATTAGAGTCTTGCAGGTACAGGTGTACCGCTCATTTTTTGGCCAGACTTGGAAATACCGCAAATCCACTTACGTGAATTGCGTATCCTATATTTTCAATGGGACTTGCATAGCGCCGGTATTACGAGTCTGCCAAAAAGTTAGTGGTACACCCTCTCCTGTCAAGACTGCTTCCGCATTTTAAAGTCAGTAGTTAAGAGTTTTACACTACAATGCCGTAGCATAAAACTCTTAACTAAAGTGCAAAAAGTACACTAACACCCATAAACTACCTATTAACCCCTAGACTGAGGCCCCCCACATCGCAAACACTAAAATACATTTTTTAACCCCTAATCTGCCGAACCGGACACCGCCGCCACTATAATAAACATATTAACCCCTAAACCGCAGCACTCCCGCCTCGCAAAAATTAGTTAAATATTATTAACCCCTAATCTGCCGTCCCTAACATTGCTGACACCTACCTACATTTATTAATCCCTAATCTGCCACCCCCAACGTCGCCGCCACTATACTAAAGTTATTAACCCCTAAATCTAAGTCTAACCCTAACCCCCCTAACTTAAATATAATTTAAATAAATCTAAATAAAATTCCTATCATTAATTAAATAATTATTTTTTAAAACGAAATACTTTACCTATATAATAAACCCTTAGATAGCTACAATATAACTAATAAAACTAATAGTTACATTGCATCTATCTTAGGTTTTATTTTTATTTTACTGGTAAGTTTGTATTTATTTTAACCAGGTACAATAGTTATTAAATAGTTATTAACTATTTAATAACTACCTAGCTAAAATAAATACAAAAGTGCCTGTAAAATAAAATCTAACCTAAGTTACAATTACACCTAACACTAATTAAATAAATTAACTAATATAACAACAATTAAATACAATTAAATAAAATTATCTAAAGTACAAAAACAAACAAACACTAAATGGCAGAAAATAATAAACAAATTACAATATTTTTAAACTAATTACACCTAATCTAATCCCACTAAATTACAAATAGCCCTTAAAAGGGCCTTTTGCGGGGCATTGCCCAAAACTAATCAGCTCTTTTACCTGTAAAAAAATTACAAATCCCCCCAACATTAAAACCCACCACTCACACAACCAACCCTACTCTAAAACCCACCCAATACCCCCTTAAAAAAACCTAACACTAACCCCTTGAAGATCACCTTACTGGGAGAAGTCTTCACCCAAACGGGCCGAAGTCCTCAACGAAGCTGGGAGAAGTCTTCATCCAAGCCGGGTGAAGTGGTCCTCCAGATGGGCAGAAGTCTTCATCCAGACGGCATCTTCTATCTTCATCCATCCGGCGCGGAGCGGGTCCATCTTCAAGACATCCGATGCGGAGCATCGTCTTCAATCGACGGCTAACACAGAATGAAGGTACCTTTAAGTGACGTCATACAAGATGGCGTCCCTTCAATTCCGAATGTCTGATAGAATTCTATCAGCCAATCGGAATTGCAATCAGCCAATAGGATTGAAGTTTAATCCTATCGGCTGATCCAATCAGCCAATAGGATTGAGCTTGCATTCTATTGGCTGATTGGATCAGCCAATAGGATTGAACTTCAATCCTATTGGCTGATTGCATCAGCCAATAGGTTTTTTTTCCACCTTAATTCCGATTGGCTGATAGAATTCTATCAGCCAATCGGAATTGAAGGGACACCATCTTGGATGACGTCACTTAAAGGTACCTTCATTCTGTGTTAGCTGTCGATTGAAGAGGATGCTCCGTGTCGGATGTCTTGAAGATGGACCCGCTCCACGCCGGATGGATAAAGATAGAAGATGCCGTCTGGATGAAGACTTCTGCCCGTCTGGAGGACCACTTGCCCGGCTTGGATGAAGACTTCTCCCGGCTTCGTTGAGGACTTCGGCCCGGTTGGGTGAAGACTTCTCCCGGTAAGGTGATCTTCAAGGGGTTAGTGTTAGTTTTTTTTAAGGGGGTATTGGGTGGGTTTTAGAGTAGGGTTGGTTGTGTGTGTGGTGGGTTTTAATGTTGGGGGGGATTTGTAATTTGTTTTTTACAGGTAAAAGAGCTGATTACTTTGGGGCAATGCCGAGCAAAAGGCCCTTTTAAGGGCTATTTGTAATTTAGTGTAGGGTAGGGCTTTTTTTTATTTGAGGGGGCTTTTTAATTTTGTTAGGGGGATTAGATTAGGTGTAATTAGTTTAAAAATATTGTAATTTGTTTATTATTTTCTGTAATTTAGTGTTTGTTTGTTTTTGTACTTTAGATAATTTAATTTAATTGTATTTAATTGTTGTTAAATTAATTAATTTTTTTATTTATAGTGTAGTGTTAGGTGTAATTGTAACTTAGGTTAGGTTTTATTTTACAGGTACTTTTGTATTTATTTTAGCTAGGTAGTTATTAAATAGTTAATAACTATTTAATAACTATTGTACCTAGTTAAAATAAATACAAACTTATCTGTAAAATAAAAATAAAACCTAAAATAGATACAATGTAACTATTAGTTACATTGTAGCTAGCTTAGGGTTTATTTTATAGGTAAGTATTTAGTTTTAAATAGGAATTATTTAGTTAATGATAGGAATTTTATTTAGAAGATTTATTTAAATTATATTTAAGTTAGGGGGGTTAGGTTTAGACTTAGATTTAGGGGTTAATAACTTTAGTATAGTGGCGGCAATGTTAGGGCCGGCAGATTAGGGGTTAATAATATTTAACTAATGTTTGCAAGGCGGGAGTGGGGTTAATATGTTTATTATAGTGGCGGCGACGTTGTGGGCAGCAGATTAGGGTTCATAAATGTAGGTAGGTGGCGGCGACATAGGGGGCAGCAGATTAGGGGTTAATAAATATAATGTAGGTGGCGGCAGTGTCTGGAGCGGCAGATTAGGGGTTAATAATTATAATGTAGGTGTCGGCGATGTTGGGGGCGGCAGATTAGGGGTTCATAAGTGTAAGATTAGGGGTGTTTAGACTCGGGTTCATGTTAGGGTGTAGACATAAATTTTATTTCCCCATAGGAATCAATTGGGCTGCATTAAGGAGCTTTACGCTGCTTTTTGGCAGGTTTTAGACTTTTTTTCCAGCCGGCACAAGCACGTTACACCAGCCCACCGCTAACGTAAGCAGCACTGGTATTGGAGTGCGGTAAGGAGCAGAATTTTGCTCAACGCTCACTTCTTGTCTGGGTTGTAAAAACCCGTAATACCAGCGCTGTCTCTAAGTGAGCGGTGAGCATAAACTGCTCGTAAGCACCGCACAGCTCAAAACAAAAAACTTGTAATCTAGCCGTATGAATTTAAAAAGTCTGTTTTCAACGAACTAGCAATTTATATGAATAGTTTAGAATTAAAAACCACATCTTTGAATAGTTAATTAAGCTTGCTTAAAATTATAGATGTTCTTAAGTTTAAGACTATGGGATTGAATAGCAAAATTTAGAGGAATGCTAATCTAGCATATTCTAGTATGAATCAAGATTCTTTATAAATGTATGGATAGCGAGCTTGTTTATTAAATGGTCCTCCCAAATTATATGTTTCATAAGAAAGGAAAATTGAAGCACCAATAACTTTTAATGAGTCATAAAGTATTAGAATGTATCTAAGCAAACATATTTCTTAAGCAAGTATGTATGTATATATATATTTATTGATTTTTTCATATCTCTCTTATAATTTTAAAATTACTCTGCTATAGCGAACAAATAACAATTTTCTATCTCCATATCTTCCTTATAATTTTAAAATTACTCTGCTATAATGAACAAATAACATTTTTTATCTCCATAAATTGTTTTTACTACAAATATATCATTTGAATTTTTTTTTTAGTTTTACTTCTTTTTATTTCTGGCTTATAAATCAGAGAAGAATATATAACACTAAATGGATATATATATATTGATAGAGAAACATTGGGAATCAATTGCATATAAATAGACATGAGAATAAATTAAAGAGCCATTGGAAATTTAATGTATATAACAATAATAAAGAGAAACATTGGGATCCAATTACACACAGCAATGAAGGAGTTAAATGGAAATACTATACAGAAACTAAAGGGTTAAACAGAAGAGATAAAAAAGAGGACAAAGAGAGCTATTGGTTATCTTGATAAAGGCTTTGTAGAAGCCGCTACGTGTGGATGTTACCAACTAGCTCTGACTGAAAACTATTGCCCAAATAGCTCCCAGGACCGCTGCATCGAAGCCTGCCGTACACAGATTTAATATACGGAGGAGTTAGAGGAATAGCGAGAGGGGCTGAGAAGACCAGGAACCAATCATTAAAGTGTGCACACTTTTCAAAGGTAAAACCTAACATCACTGGTTTATTAGACCCATGTGACAGCCGAATTGAGGACAGATCAAACCAATTACAGATGCTTTAGGAAGCAAGGTAAACCTTTGGACCTTCAAAAACAAATTAAGGTACTGTGGATAACAGAATCACTTACCCATAACCAATATTAACATCAGGATTATTAAGACATTTATTACAATAAGAAATAAGAAGATACACAAATCTGCTTTTTTTTACCCAAGATTGAAAAATTGTTATATACTGTTAACTATCTAAGATATAACAAAACGGAACAGAGCTAATACAACTTATTTCAGTTTTTTGCAACAAATGCTTCTCTATACAACCAAAAATCTTATTTACTAAGCCTGTGTACACAGATTTGTTTTTGATACATGTTATTTTTCCATTTTTTTTTTACTTAATGTGGTTATAACCTTTTATATCAAGCGCTAACGAAAGGTACTTTTTTAACACTATTTAGGCAACTTTTAAGCTTATTTAAGTATATTTCTTTTTAACACCGGTGTTTTTATCTCCAAAATTTGCATTTTTTTATTTTTCTGAAGGTACATTCAATGAATTATAATCTATAATATGTGTAAGATATACTTACGATTAAATAAATTATTGTTCTTGCAATGTGATTTGTAATCATTTTTATTTGTTCTTGAAATTTTGAACTTAACTAATACACAAACGTTACAAAACAGAATTAAATACAGAACCGCAAGTAATACCTTTACAAAAGTTTAGTTCAAGTTTATTTGGAATTTCATATACAGTTACACCTGTGCATAATCACTTTAAGCTATCTATTCTTTAGAGTATCTTATTACCAACTTCTTATTTATTTGTATTTTTTAGGAACACGCATTAGTTCATAACGCCAAGAGCACTTGCACCTTTTTTTTTTATATATATTTGTATTTTATTGGTACATCAGTATAAGGGACAACAGAAAAAAGAAACAGGGAAAATATCAATGCATTTTTTACATATTTGGGGGATTAATACAACTTAGACTTTAGCATATTATACTTCATGCAGTTAGATCTAAAAAAAAAAAAAAAAAAAAAAAAAGACACTTGCACCTTTTAACGCACTATTAAACAGAAGTGTTTTTAGAAAAACATGCGGCTAGATTACGAGTTTTTGTCGGTAATGATGTGCGGTGTTAACGAGTCTTTTTTTCTCACCGCTCACTTAAGACAACGCTGGTATTACAAGTTTTCTGCAAGCCGGCGTTATCCTCAGAAAAGTGAGAGGAGAGTAATATTTAGCTTCACATCTCACCTCAATACCAGCGTTGCTTAAGTCAGTGGTGAGCTGGCTGAACGTGCTCGTGCATGATTTCCCCATAGGAAACAATGGGGCTTAGCTGGCTGCAAAAAAAGCAGAGTTCAGCTCCTAACACAGCCCCATTGTTTCATATGGGGAAATAAAATTTATGTCTACACCTAACACCCTAACATGAACCCTGAGTCTAAACACCCCTAATCTTACACTTATTAACCCCTAATCTGACGCCCCAGACATCACCTCAGAAGTCTTCATCCGATCCGGCCAAAAGAGTACATCCAGACCGGCAGAAGTCTTCATCCAGGCGGCATCTTCTATCTTCTTCCATCCGTAGCGGAACGGGTCCATCTTGAAGACATCCGACGTGGAGCATCCTCTTCCATCCGACGGCGACTGAAGAATGAAGGTTCCTTTAAGTGACGTCATCCAAGATGGCGTCCCTTCAATTCCGATTGGCTGATAGAATCCTATTGCCTGTTCTAATCAGCCAATAGGATTGAACTTCAATCCTATTGGCTGATTGGATCAGCCAATAGGATTTTTTCTACCTTAATTCCGATTGGCTGATAGGATTCTATCAGCCAATCAGAATTGAAGGGACGCCATCTTGTATGATGTCACTTAAAAGGAACCTTCATTCTTCAGTCGCCATCGGATGGAAGAGGATGCTCTGCGTCGGATGTCTTCAAAATGGACCCGCTCTGGATAGAAGAAGATAGAAGATGCCACCTGGATGAAGACTTCTGCCGGTCTGGATGTCCTCTTCTGGCCGGATCGGATGAAGACTTCTGCCCCTCTAGAGGTCCACTTGTGCCTGGCTGGGTGAAGACGTCTCAAGGTAGGGTGATCTTCAAGGGGGTAGTGTTAGGTTTTATTAAGGGGGGATTGGGTGGGTTTTAGAGTAGGGTTGGGTGTGTGGGTGGTGGGTTTTAATGTTGGGGGGGGTATTGTATTTTTTTTACCGGTAAAAGAGCTGATTACTTTGGGGTAATGCCCCGCAAAAGACCCTCTTAAGGGCTATTTGTAATTTAGTATAGGGTAGGGAATTTTATTATTTTGGGGGGCTTTTTTATTTTATTAGGGGGATTAGAGTAGGTGTAATTATCTTAAAAAAATTGTCATTATTTTTTTATTTTCTGTAATTTAGTGGGGTTTTTTGTACTTTAGTTTATTTATTTGAATTGTAGCTAATTGTAGCTAGTTTATGTAATTAATTTAATGATAGTGTAGTGTTAGGTGTAATTGTAATTTAGGTTAGGATTTATTTTACAGGTAAATGTGTACTTATTTTAACTAGGTAGTTATTAAATAGTTAATAACTATTTAATAACTATTGTACCTAGTTAAAATAAATACAAACTTGCCTGTAAAATAAATATAAACCCTAAGCTAGCTACAATGTAGCTATTAGTTATATTGTAGCTATTTTAGGGTTTATTTTATCAGTAAGTATTTAGTTTTAAATAGGATTAATTTATTTAATTGTAGTAATTTTATTTCGTTTTATTTAAATTATATTTAAGTTAGGGGGGGTTAGACTTAGGGTTAGACTTAGGTTTAGGGGTTAATAACTTTAATATAGTAGTGGCGACGTTGGGGGCGGCAGATTAGGGGTTAATAAATGTAGATAAGTGTCGGCGATGTTAGGGACAGCAGATTAGGGGTTAATAAAATTTAACTAGTGTTTGCGAGGCGGGAGTGTGGCGGTTTAGGGGTTAATATATTTATTACAGTGGCGGCAATGTCCGGTCAGCAGATTAGGGGTTAAAAATGTAATTTAAGTGTTTGCGATGTGGGGGAGGGCTCGGTTTAGGGGTTAATAGGTAGTTTATGGGTGTTAGTGTACTTTGTAGCACTTTAGTTAAGAGTTTTATGTTACGTCGTTAGCCCATAAAACTCTTAACTACTGACTTTTAAATGCGGTAGGAGTCTGGACAGGAGAGGGTCTACCACTCGCTTTTTCCAGCAATCGTAATACCAGCGTTAGGAAAATCCCATTAAAAAGATAGGATTCGCAATTTACGTAAGGGGATTTGCGGTATGCGAAAATCGCGGAAAAAAAGTGAGCGGTTCACCTGTACCTACCAGACTCGTAATACCAGCGGGCGTTAAAAAGCAGCGTTGGGACCTCTCAATGCTGCTTTTTAAGGCTAACGCAAGACTCGTAATCTAGGCGATAGTTAATTTTTTACAAACAATCGTATTGGAGATTGTGAATTTGACACTAAAATATAACACAATTAAAAACTGTATAAGGTTGAATTTGAAACTTAGATTTTCTAGCGCATCAATTAATTTCATGGATCTAGGTATATAGTCGCCAGATTGCTGCAGGTGCCCCCTTCATTTTCCTTTTCCTTTCAAAAATGAAGCTTCAGTGTAACAGATTTGCAAGGCGGCAACATGGTCCTCTTTGCATACTTTTTCCAAATTCTACAAATATGATACTCTTCCCTCGCCTGAAGCCTCTTTTGGGAGAAAGGTTCTTCAAGTGGTGGTGCCTTCTGTTTAGGTCCTCCTGCCTTGTTCTCCTTCCCTGTTCATTCCGTGTCCTCTAGCTTGGGTATTGGTTCCTACTAGTAATTGGAATGATGTCGTGGACTCTCCATGCCATAGGAAATAAAATAAAATATGTGCTTACCTGATAAATTTCTTTCTTTCCGGGCATGGAGTGTCCATGACCCCACCCTCTTTTCAAACTATAATTCGGCAGGGTTTTTGAGTAAACCTCAGGCACCTTTCCACCCTTGTGTTTCTTCTTTTTCCATGTTCCTTTGGCTGAATGACTGAGGTTTTGTCACACCGCCGCTGTGCCGCTGCTCGCTATGGCTGTTGCCATAGACGCAGTGGTGGTGACTCGTTGCTATGGACATTGTCATAGATGGTTTAGATCTTGCGGCGATGATGTCATCACCACATGCTGTCTCTCTCTCCTGGATGCGCCTATGTAAGTACTCTATTTTCCTTACTACACTGCCAAGTATAGGTGTTACTGTGTTTTCTCCTTGGTGCTGTATTACTTATATTGATGGATCGACATATCATTACTGAACTCTGCCTGTCTGACCACTCTGCTTGCTTAACCCTTGTATTGCTGGATTGCCTTATCATTGCTGAACTCTGCCTGTCTGGCCACTCTGCTTGCTTAACCCTTGTACTGCTGGATTGCCATATCATTACTAAACTCTGTCTGTCTGACCACTCTGCCTGCTTAACCCTTGTATTGCTGGATTGCCTTATCATTACTGAACTCTGCCTTTCTGACCATTCTATTGGTTTACCCCTGACATGTTATACTGCTGGATTTCCTTTGTTGCTGACTCCTTTTTGCTCCTGATTATTCTATTAGTTTACCCATGAACTGTTTTACTGCTGGATCTCCTTTGTAGCTGACACATGCATGCTCCTTACCATTCTATTGGTTTACCCCTGAAGTGTTATACTGCTGGATTGCCTTCCTCTTGCCGGACTCTTCCTGTCTTGACAAATTTCTGCCTTCATCTTATTGCCGTGAAGGACTACCCTGTCTATCTTGAGTACTGTTTACCTCATTTCATAAACATAGGATATTTCCTATTCTTCCACTTGACGCCGGGATAAGAAGTGTATTGGCCAAGTTTGGTCTGATAGAGAAATATCCCACAAGCATTACATTATACTTGGGCCATGGACCCAAATGAGGTAGCAAGAGCAGTCACTCTTCAGGGACAGATGCTGGGGACCCATACCATACACTTGCAGAATGTGACTTCTAAACTAGAGGCTATAACTGCTATGCTCTCCTCACTGGTTGCAGAGAAGAATGCTACTCCTGTTGTTACACAGCCAGTCCCAGCTGCTAGTGCTGCAACTTCTTCCCCTGCTTCTGGAAGTATACCACGGATACCATTGCCTGACAAGTATGATGGTATTACTGATTGTAGGGGTTTTCTCAACCAGTGCCGGCTGCATTTTCACAATGATCCTCACAGCTTCCAGTCTCATCAATCAAAGATCACTTTTATTATTTCTTTTTTGAAAGACAAGGCCCTAGCCTGGGTCTCTACCCTTTTGGAACAGAGCACTCAATTCCTGAACGATGAAGATGCCTTCATTCCTGCATTTTCTTCTGTGTTTGGGAACTCTAGACGCGCTTCTGCTGCAATGTTCTCTCTCTTGGATCTCCACCAGAGCAATAGAACTGTGGCACAATACGCCATCGAGTTTCGCACCTTGGCACTTGGGACCAGTTGGGATGGCAGTGCTCTTAAGGCAGCCTTTAGGAGAGGCTTGTTGATGTTCCTTTCTTCCCTGGATGAATTCATAACACTTTGTATCAGTCTGGATTCTCGCTTTAAGGATAGACAAGCTAAGAGAGACAGAACTCATAGAATCCCTCCCTCTCATCCTCCTACCCGTCTGGTCTCTAGACTATTCTCTACCCCTTCAGCATCTCCAGTTACCAGAGGAACCCATGGATCTCTCCTCCCTCAAGAATCTGAAAGACAGAGAAGAAGGAAATTGATAATGTGTTTCTATTGTGGTTCTTATTCACACCAACTTAAGAATTGTGATATTCTGCTGGGAAAAGCCAATGCTTAGAGGATAAAACTAGGGTACCTCTAAACATGGCCACTTCTAAATCCCCTCACTCTTTTCCAATCATGGTACCAGTTACTCCTACCTTTCTTCAGAATTCTGTCCACGCTCAAGCCTTTATTGATTCAGGGGCAGCAGGAAATTTTCTAGATCACAGTCTCATGATTCAGGCAGGGTTGGCTCTTCTGCAGAAAAAACAATGTCTTAAAATAACTACTCTGGATGACACTCCCCTTGGATCAGGTTTAATCCATTTAGAATCTGCACCCCTAACCATGACTGTGGGAGTCCTTCATACCGAACAGTTGCAGTTCAATATCATTCTTGATGCCGGGATAAGAAGACTACTAAGAAGACTACTGGCCAAGTTTGGTCTGATAGAGAAATTATACCACCAGCATTACAGGTTTAGAATTCTATCAGCCAATCGGAATTCAAGGGACGACATCTTGGATGATGTAATTTAAAGGAGAATTCATTCTTGTAGATCCATCGACAGAAGAGGATGCTCCTCGCCGGATGTCTTGAAGATGGACCTGCTCCCAGCCAGATGGATGAAGATAGAAGATGCCGTCTGGATGAAGACTTCTGCCGCTTCGTTGAGGACTTCTGCTGGCTTCGTTGAGGATGGATGTCGGGTCTTCAAAAACTGTAAGTGGATCTTCGGGGGTTAGTGTTAGGTTTTTTAAGGGTTTATTGGGTGGGTTTTATTTTTAGATTAGGGTTTAGGTGGAAAAAGAGCTAAATGTCCTTTGAAGGGCAATGCCCATCCATATGCCCTATTCAGGGCAATCGGGAGCTTAGGTTTTTTAGTTAGGATTTTATTTGGGGTTTGGTTGTATGGGTGGTGGGTTTTACTGTTGGGGGGTTATTTTTTTTTTTTAGGTAAAAGAGCGGATTTCTTTGGGACAATGCCCCGCAAAAGGCACTTTTAAGGGCTATTGGTAGTTTAGTTTAGTTTAGGGTTGGTAGTTTAGTTTAGTTTAGGGTTTTTTTTATTTTGGGGGGCTTTTTTATTTTAAAAGGGCTATTAGATTAGGTGTAATTTGTTTAAATATCTGATAATTTATTTTTTATTTTGTGTAATTTAGTGAGTTTTTGTTTGTAATTTAGTTAATTGGATTTAACTAATGTAATTTATTTAATTTTAGTGTAAGGTTAGGTGTTAGTGTTACTCAGGTTAGGTTTTATTTTACAGGTAAATTTGTATTTATTTAAGCTAGGTAGTTAGTAAATAGTTAATAACTATTTACTAACTAGTCTACCTAGTTAAAATAAATACAAACTTGTCTGTGAAATAAAAATACAACCTAAGCTAGATACAATGTAACTATTAGTTATACTGTAACTATCTTAGGGTTTATTTTACAGGTAAGTATTTAGTTTTAAATAAGAATTATTTAGTTAATGATAGGAATTTATTAGATTTATTTAAATATATTAAAGTAGGGGGTGTTAGGGTTAGTCTTAGGGTTAGGGGTTTATAACTTTAGTATAGTGGCGGTAACATTGGAGGCGGCAGATTAGGGGTTAATAAATGTAGGTAGGTGGCGGCGACATTGGGGGCAGCAGATTAGGGGTTAATAAATGTAGGTAGGTGGTGGCGACATTGGAGGCGGCAGATTAGGGTTTAATAAATGTAGGTAGGTGGCAGCGACATTGGGGCCAGCAGATTCAGGGTTAATAAGTGTAGGTAGGTGGCGGCAGTGTCGGGGGCGGCAGATTAGGGGTTAATAAGTGTAATGTAGGTGTCAGCGATGTCGGGGGCAGCAGATTAGGGGTGTTTAGACTGGGGGTTTATGTTAGGGTGTAAACATAACTCAATGGGGCTGCGTAACGGAGCTTTACGCTCCTTTATTGCAGGTGTTAGGCTTTTTTTCAGCCGGCTCTCCCCATTGATGTCTATGGGGAAATCATGCACGAGCACGTAAAACCAGTTCACCGCGCGCTGGTTTTGGAGTGTGTTATGGAGCTAAATTTTGCTCAACACTCACTTCTTGCCTGCTAACACCGGGTTTTTGTAAACCTGTAATAGCAATGCTATAGGGAGGTGAGCAGTGACAATAACTTGCAAGTTAGCACCGAGCCGCTCATAACGCAAAACTCATAATCTAGCCCTTAGTTAGTAATTATGCACATAATGTTTTAACACTGGGGAGTATCATGGAATTGTATAAATCTATGATACTAATGATAATTATGAATTATTCACAATATATTTACAGTGTATGTTTTTTAATAATTGATTTTTGATCTCTTGCTTGTAGAATAAAATGGAAACAACTGTCATATAAACTATTTTTATTCTATACAGTTATCACTGTACCATTTATTCTACCCAAATTACAGTGACAGTGCTTTATACAACATGAAGTTCTGCAGTGAATCAAAATATAGCCAAAAACAAAAGATTCAAATGAAATAAATGCGCAGAGGGTGTTTGAAAATTCATCATTATTATTTTTTTCTATTTTTTTAACAGATAAATATATTTAGGCTCATAGAAATCTCTGTTAATTAGAGACGGCAGAAAGATGCCCCCAAAATGTACAGTGATATAAAGTCACAGGTTTTTTTTTTGTATAAAAAAATAATAATAATAATAAAGCAGGACAGAAGCTGTCATCCACAAAATTAAAATGTTACCCTGCATTATTATTTTGTGTATCTGTCTTATTCACACCAGCCTTGGAAAATGTCAAATACACAATTAGGTTGCTTCTTCCGTGAAACCTCTGAATTTTTTTTCTCCTTTTCACCCTTGTAAAACAAGTAAACAGTCAATTAGAGTTACCTGCCTCTGTATGCTTGCCGCTAATTATTCCAGCTTTGCATGTCGCTTTGCTTGGAGGAGAGAAGTGATGGCAAGGTTATCTTGAACTAATTAAGTAGGTGAGCACCACATCATTAGGAATACCCTGGGTTTGGCAGAAATACTAATAGAAAATGTTGTCCACTGTCTCACTGCAAAGTTGTAATAGACAAGAAATTATGACTACTATAATTAATATTTAACAAGAGCTAGTAGGTGGTCCTGTATGCTTCATTGCTGCATCATCTGACATTAAATATTCTCAACTTTTGTTTTACTGGGACTCTTGGTAGATAACAAAAGAGAATCTAGTGGAATCCTTAAAGGGACATTACAAAAAAAAGATCTTTGCAATTTACTTTTATTATTTATTTTTTACCCCTTATCTAAAATTATTAGCCATGCTAAGTAAATGTGTACTGCATTAAACTTAGTACAGCACAATGTATATACACATATCTATGTGTGTACTGCATCCATTGAGCAGATATCCTAGCACTTGTAGCATTTTAACATTTTTTACTGCGACATTGGGGGAAAAAACAAAATCAACAGAAATAAGAAATGTACACATAAATTCTGCAAATCTACACAGTGCTGATTGTGAATTAGGCACAGCTGGCACCCCTTTCAAGAAATAAAGCTTAGTGACATGTGATAAGTTAGGAGGTATCTAACAGTGATTTCCCAAAAATGTGGGAAAGGGGAAACTCTTCAAGGAAAAGAGGTTGACCAAAGGGACAGGTGGTGGTCCAGTGGTTTATGTGATAGATCTTCTTGATTATGAAAACTAATTTGCTGTTGTGCTTAGGGTTTGAGACAAATGAAGAATCAGAAATGCTTTATAATTCTGATGATTTGCCAGGTACTGCCTTTCATTATTCAGAACTTAAATCTTATATAATTTGAAGATATCTAGATATGTACAATAAACTAATGTAAATAATCTTAAAGGACATAAGAGAAATGTTGCGATCCCATATAATTTATTAACATCATTTACATATGAGCATATATCTGAACTTTGGTTATATGTATTTCTTTCATCCTTTGATACTGGACAATATACATTATAATTCCACTAGAAAAATTACAAGTTGCAATCAAACAAAAGTGTCATTAGCAGATACCATTAATCATGTCAGTTGCAATTTTAATATTTCTGACAACATTTGGTAATTAATGGCTTCTTTGATAAGATTTATATTGTGAATACAAACAGTATAGTATGTAGAATGAAATGAATACTAATAGTGCATATAGTTAAGACTCAAATATAACTGCGTCACTCACAGCATTCAAGTGTTAAAGGATATGCGCCATATACGTAACAATGTAACTTCAGTTATTAATATTTTATCTTTTGATAGCAGTGAGAATCAGAACTGCATACATCAGTATACCAGTACTATGCAAATTAAAATCTGAGATCAGGCAAAAATGTCATTAGCATAAGGTGTTACTCAGGTGACAAGTTATATTAATATTTTTGTCAGCATTTAATGATTGACAATTCTTTTTCGATGCTTCAAATAAGTTTGTGCAAAACCAGTAAATCATTTTTATTATTGTTATGAAAATTGTATATGATTTTATTAACGTCAGATGTTAACAGGGGTCATATTTAGCTGTGTAACTTGCAACATTGATATTTCTTTCCTAAATAAACCATAAACACTATGGGGCAGATTACAAGTAGCACATTGTGAGCAAAATCGCTAAATAGTGTGGCGCTTGTAATCTAGCCCATAGACTACAACACTTATATAAAGAGAGAAGCACTCTACCAGGAATGAACAACGGCTCAGTAGCTTGTTCTATGGTGAGCTACCAACTATGAGCAGTCTCTTTCAGCCCAGTTGTGCTTTTCACAGAGTAAAACTTTCCTGAAGTATGGTTAGTCTGATTCCGCAGATTAAAGTTGGTCCAGCCACAAAATACTAGGCAATTGTGCTCTAAAGGAGTCCTCGTCTGGTTCCCCCATCAGGGTTCCAGGAATCAGACTGAGACGAGAAGTGCAAAAATAATCACACCTTTATTAATAGCAAAAAATAATAAAAAGTCCACAAGTCAAATAACAAGCCAGGAATCAAAACCAGAGCTGGTAGTCAGACGAGCCAAGTCAGGGGGCAAAGTGAGTAGTCAGACGAGCCGGGAATCAGGAACAAGGAGAACAGCAGAGTCAGGAACAAGCCAGGGATCAGGAACCAGGAGGGACGTCAGACAGCCAGGTAATACACAGGAGCTCTCACAAACAGGTCTGAGACAGCGCAAGGGCAAAGCATACTGAACAGAGGCCCTTTAAATAATAAGTGATGACATCACAATTCTGAGACTGCATCCTGTCTCACACGGATGATGTATACCAGTCTGGCCATAAAAGGAAGTGAAGGAAATGAGCAGCATCACACAGTATGCACAAGAGTCAGCAAGAGAGGTGAGTAAAATGGCTGCCAGCAGCACATGGCAAACAAAACAGGGAAAAAAACCATGACAGGGAGACCTCCCCAGGGTCATAATACAAATGCAAACAGAGAGAAATGCTCTACCAGGAATGAACAACAGCTCAGTAGCTTGTTATATGGTCAGTTACCACCTATGAGCCTCTTTTAGCCCAGTTGTTCTTTTCACAGAGGAAAACTTTCCTGAAGTATATCAGTCTGATTCCACTGAATAAGTCAGTACAGCCATGACTCAGCGCTGATGATTCCAAATCCTTTGTCCTGTGCAGAGCTCTGTAGATTCCAAGTCCTGTGTTTTGTTCTACATATCCCAAGTTTCACAGTATCAAGTGTGTTGCCAACTGAGTACATTCTATTGAAATAAAGCTTGTTAAATAAAGTTTGTTTTCTTATTTGCCATCATTCCTAAAATGGGTAGTTATTCTAAGAAGCACATCTTACTGGTCCCATTTAACTTCCAAGATTAACTAAAGTGAGAAATCTCTACTTCTGAGGTCCAAACTGCTGAACCCGCTCCTCTGAGCATGACACCAGCTACACAGTCCTGCACTGTGAACCCTAAAGCACTATAGCACCCACTGCAACCTAACCCCATTACACTATTAACCTCTAAAGAGCCATGAGCCCCACCGCAACCTAACCACATCCTCTGCAGTGGTGGTGGTCCTCAGCGACTCCTCAGCGGTGATGGCTTTTCAACCACATCCTCTGCAGTGGTGGCTTATCATCTTCTTCCATCTGCTCATTGTGCTGCTTTTTAAAACATTTTCAAATCACCCTATTGAAGGAATTTTTTTTAAAAAATCAGCCAATAGGGAAAATGTAAATTGTATTGGCTGATTGATTTTTAAAATAAGCCAATAGAATTTAACTTATTCCTCTTGGCTGATTTTAAAAATCAATCAGCTAATATAATTAGTTTTTTTCCTATTGGCTCAGTAGCTTGGCTGATTTGAAATGTTTTAAAAAATCAACCAAAATAACTGCCAGGACACTCCTATAAAAGGGGGTAACTGACAGCAAAAAATGAGAGTGCTGCGAGAAAGCATGAAGAGCGGACAAAAGAAGATGAGGAGTCACCGCTGCCAAGGAGAAGCTGCCGCCACTAAGGTGTTGCTGCCACCGGACCCCTTGTGGATTACATCTGATGAAGAATAGAAGAGGACCTCTTGGATTTTTTTTCTGGATTTATTTGCCTGGATTTTATTTTCTCTTTGTGGATTACATCTGATGAAGAAAAGAAAATGACCCCTTTATTTATTTATTTTTCCAGTTTTTTTTTTTTTTTATGGTGTTTTTTTTTCCCTAGATTTATTTTCTACTTCTGGATTAAGAAAAGAAGAGATGACTTTGGATGGTGAGTAATAAATATTTGTTGTTGACATTTACTAATGTTATGTTTTTGTTTATGTACTGTTTGCTTTGTTGTTATTTAGAGGCCCATTTATCAAGCTCCGAATGGAGCTTGAGGGGCTGTGTTTCTGATGAGTCTGAAGACCACTGCCCCATAACCTGTCCGCCTGCTCTGATGAGGCGGACAAAGATCTCCACAATTCAACCCGATCCAGTACGATCAGGTTGATTGACACCCCCCTGCTGGTGGCCGATTGGCAGAGAGTCTGCAGGGGGTGGCGTTGCACCAGTAGCTTACAAGAGCTGCAGGTTTAATGCTGAATACGGAGAGCGTATTGCTCTCCGCATTCAGCAATGTCTGTCGGACCTGATCCGCACTGTCGGATCAGGTCAAACAGACTTGATAAATAGGCCTCAGTTTTAGATTTTTGCTTATGTATTGTTTGCTTTGTTATTGTTTATTGTTGTTGACTTTTCATTTATGTATTGTTTGATTTGTTGTTTTTTACTGTTGCTAGTTTTTTTGTTTATGTATTGTTTGCTTTGTTGATATTTACTGATGTTTTAGTTTACTGTATGTACTGTTTGCTTTGTTATTTATCACAATTCTGAGACTGCATCCTGTCTCACACGGATGATGTATACCAGTCTGGCCATAAAAGGAAGTGAAGGAAATGAGCAGCATCACACAGTATGCACAAGAGTCAGCAAGAGAGGTGAGTAAAATGGCTGCCAGCAGCACATGGCAAACAAAACAGGGAAAAAAACCATGACAGGGAGACCTCCCCAGGGTCATAATACAAATGCAAACAGAGAGAAATGCTCTACCAGGAATGAACAACAGCTCAGTAGCTTGTTATATGGTCAGTTACCACCTATGAGCCTCTTTTAGCCCAGTTGTTCTTTTCACAGAGGAAAACTTTCCTGAAGTATATCAGTCTGATTCCACTGAATAAGTCAGTACAGCCATGACTCAGCGCTGATGATTCCAAATCCTTTGTCCTGTGCAGAGCTCTGTAGATTCCAAGTCCTGTGTTTTGTTCTACATATCCCAAGTTTCACAGTATCAAGTGTGTTGCCAACTGAGTACATTCTATTGAAATAAAGCTTGTTAAATAAAGTTTGTTTTCTTATTTGCCATCATTCCTAAAATGGGTAGTTATTCTAAGAAGCACATCTTACTGGTCCCATTTAACTTCCAAGATTAACTAAAGTGAGAAATCTCTACTTCTGAGGTCCAAACTGCTGAACCCGCTCCTCTGAGCATGACACCAGCTACACAGTCCTGCACTGTGAACCCTAAAGCACTATAGCACCCACTGCAACCTAACCCCATTACACTATTAACCTCTAAAGAGCCATGAGCCCCACCGCAACCTAACCACATCCTCTGCAGTGGTGGTGGTCCTCAGCGACTCCTCAGTGGTGATGGCTTTTCAACCACATCCTCTGCAGTGGTGGCTTATCATCTTCTTCCATCTGCTCATTGTGCTGCTTTTTAAAACATTTTCAAATCACCCTATTGAAGGAATTTTTTTTAAAAAATCAGCCAATAGGGAAAATGTAAATTGTATTGGCTGATTGATTTTTAAAATAAGCCAATAGAATTTAACTTATTCCTCTTGGCTGATTTTAAAAATCAATCAGCTAATATAATTAGTTTTTTTCCTATTGGCTCAGTAGCTTGGCTGATTTGAAATGTTTTAAAAAATCAACCAAAATAACTGCCAGGACACTCCTATAAAAGGGGGTAACTGACAGCAAAAAATGAGAGTGCTGCGAGAAAGCATGAAGAGCGGACAAAAGAAGATGAGGAGTCACCGCTGCCAAGGAGAAGCTGCCGCCACTAAGGTGTTGCTGCCACCGGACCCCTTGTGGATTACATCTGATGAAGAATAGAAGAGGACCTCTTGGATTTTTTTTCTGGATTTATTTGCCTGGATTTTATTTTCTCTTTGTGGATTACATCTGATGAAGAAAAGAAAATGACCCCTTTATTTATTTATTTTTCCAGTTTTTTTTTTTTTTATGGTGTTTTTTTTTCCCTAGATTTATTTTCTACTTCTGGATTAAGAAAAGAAGAGATGACTTTGGATGGTGAGTAATAAATATTTGTTGTTGACATTTACTAATGTTATGTTTTTGTTTATGTACTGTTTGCTTTGTTGTTATTTAGAGGCCCATTTATCAAGCTCCGAATGGAGCTTGAGGGGCTGTGTTTCTGATGAGTCTGAAGACCACTGCCCCATAACCTGTCCGCCTGCTCTGATGAGGCGGACAAAGATCTCCACAATTCAACCCGATCCAGTACGATCAGGTTGATTGACACCCCCCTGCTGGTGGCCGATTGGCAGAGAGTCTGCAGGGGGTGGCGTTGCACCAGTAGCTTACAAGAGCTGCAGGTTTAATGCTGAATACGGAGAGCGTATTGCTCTCCGCATTCAGCAATGTCTGTCGGACCTGATCCGCACTGTCGGATCAGGTCAAACAGACTTGATAAATAGGCCTCAGTTTTAGATTTTTGCTTATGTATTGTTTGCTTTGTTATTGTTTATTGTTGTTGACTTTTCATTTATGTATTGTTTGATTTGTTGTTTTTTACTGTTGCTAGTTTTTTTGTTTATGTATTGTTTGCTTTGTTGATATTTACTGATGTTTTAGTTTACTGTATGTACTGTTTGCTTTGTTAATTAGTATCAAATTTCTGCTTATGTATTTTTTGCTTTATTATTATTATTCATTGTTGTTGGGTTTCTGTTTATATATTGTTTGATTTGTTGTTGTTTACTGTTTCTGGGTTTTTTGTTTATATCATGTTTGCTTTGTTGTTGTTTACTGTTGTGGGTTTTTAGTTGATGTTTTTTGTGAAATGTAGTTTACTGTAGCGCTTTAGGGGTCAATAGTGTAATGGGGTGTTATTTTAGGTGTTATGGCACTTTAGGGGTTAATAGTATAGAGGGGTTAGGTTGCGTTGCTGTGGGGGTTTTGGTGCTTTAGGGGTTAAAAGTGTAGTGGGTTTAGGCTGTGGTGGGGGTTATCTTTCTTTAGGGGTTAATAGTAAAAGTAGGACATTAATTATACACCTTTAGGGATGTGATTATATTATACATGTATATACAATCATTAATTTATGTTTATTTAATTGTATTACACAATAATATGTATTTTAAGTATTCTCATGATTTTTAAAATGTTCTTTTTTCAGTTTGAGTGTTTTCTTAAGGATAGAGATTTCTTTTTAATTATTTTAATATGTCATAGAAGATATCAGTGACTTTCCAGTTCTACATAATTGCATTACTTTAACTTTGCAACATTATAAAAAATGCTATTATGTAAAACTACCACGACATATTAAAATCATGAAAAGTAAATCTTCTTCCTAAAAAAACAAATAAAAAAACACACAAAGACATTAAAAAAAAACTTTTTAAAATCAAAACATTACTGAATCAAATCCGATTCAAATGCAGGTAAAACACATTTATTAATGCCCCAAATTAAGACAGCTACTCACTAGAATAAAAATGTATGTAAGACCATCAAAAAAATGCAGTCATGAATCAAAATTTCCACCTCAACAGAAGCTGTGTCCCCTGGACCCGGCGGGAAGAGATATCTGTCAATTGTAGATATGCCGTCCAGCAATTCTATACTCCTGTAGGGTGTACTCTGCAATCCGGAGTCCATTGCGCTTTAGTTAATGCGTTAAATTAAAAGTTTGTATTGTCCCATGGATAGCCGGAAAGAAAGACTCTCACACCTATTTCCTCCACATTTGGCCAACCTTGTGGTGCATCCCCTACACCTAGCGTGTGGATTCTATCAACCAGCCCAGGATGGCCAATTTTTTATGAGGTACTGTGCTTATCTTCTTTACATTGAGATCTAATCTGGACAATATCTTTTTAACATATATATGTATAAGAACAAATATTTTAATTGTTTGGATGAAGTTCATTAACTTTTATTAATTATTAATTTATAATTGGCTGCACTAAATACAATTTATTTTGCTACATTTCAAAGTTTTTAAGTATCTTATACACCTAACATTAGTCTACAAAGCTAGCAATACTTTCGCTGTCTCTCTCTTACCATAAATAAATCATTGTATACACATTAGATATATGCAGGACAGAAAATTTCATTTCAGACAAAAAATTTGTTTCGGATATTCAAGGAAATTTAGTTTTTTTGCATATTCATTGATTGCACTATTCAGTTTTTCATTAAACATTTACATTTGTTTTCATTAAGTGAACGTAAATGTTTCAGAGCTACAGGTGAAGCTAAGTTTAGCGCAGGTCCTGGGAGCCAAGCACACTAAGCCTCCTGTTAGCGCGTCCTGAGCTCTGGCATGAAGAGGATCGGGTTACCTTAAATTTTTTTAAGGAAACACAAAATACTAAATAATTTTGTCAGTATTTTTTTTTTTAGTTGTTGCATTCATTCAAATTTTCATTTTACGAAAATTCCATTTTCATGACAAATGTGCATTCATCCAAAAACAAATGCACATGTCTAATACAAATGTATCCCCACAGCTCCTAAAGGTTTAATAGAAATGTTTTTTTTTCTTTATTTGCAGGGTATATCGCAGACACAACAAATATATATAGGTGTTCTGTGGGAATTTACAGTGGGAGAAATCTAGTGAATGTACAGTGAAACTTAGCTTAGCTATGCATTATTGGAAGTGTTACTAGACAGAAACTATTTTTTGTTATAGCGAACGCTTTAAATACAGCCCCCCCTGCCAAGATTGTAGATGAGTGGCGATGTTGTCGGACTTTTGCTGAAACTGTGATCCTTATTATTTCTTATGGGAGACTCATCACCACTTGTCGGAACAGAGAGGGTCAGCTCACTTGCGTTCAATGATTCGCTAGACCAAAATTATGAAACTGTTGAGGCCAAAAGGAAATTTCTCATGGGTCTGACAATCCTTTGAGAGAGAGAAGGCTAAAAGCTATACCGTTACTATTTGGCCATGCTTTTGCATTTGCTTTTTCTAAGGGCACTCCTATTTGTTATGAGAAAATTCTTTAGGGGCACGTACGAATCGCACAGCTCAGCATTGTGTTTTTCTACTAGAAAAAGGTTATGTTAATTAATATCTGTGCAGGCACCTGTAGAATGGTTGGTTGTTCTTGAGTTGTCTTCTAAGTGTGCAATAGCCTCATAAACCTGTTGTATCTTACTTGTTCTGGTTCAATATTGCTCCTGGTTTTCCTGGTTCATCCTTGCTTTGCTGGCTATTATGTGCAATTTGTATTCTGCTGGCATTTACCAAGATCCTGCTCTCCATTATCTGAATTCTGTTTTCTACTGTTCATTGTCTGCACAGTCTGTCAAGCTGGGCCACTGGTTTTCAAACCAGGTGAAATTATCAGCTGATTAGTAACCATGGCTATTTTACCTGCTCTCACCCAAGGTAATCCTGAAATTCTGTTATGTAGGGGAGGCCCTAAGGACAGGTTTGAAAATCAGTGAGCTGGGCTAACCCACACAATTGCCTACATTAAAAAAAACATTGGTAAAATGAATACCTTACAGAAAAAAAAAACCCTTGCCATAACATTTCAACTAAAATAGAAGTTAAAATTCAGAGAGATTTTTGAAGGATTCAATCATCACAAAAATGTTTTTAAAATTTTAAAGAACAAATCAATTTAGATTCTTCACTGATTTTCTAAAAGGCAAAAGTTTACCTGCATCTCTGTCATTAGTATTGTAGGGAGCTTCCTTGTTTTCTGTGGAGACAGCTTACCAGTCATTGAGACTTTCAGATCAAGCCTCTTATTTAAAGAATTGAAAGAGGTCTGTCTATGAAAGGGTCGCATCATACTTCACTCCATGTTGCTGAATTTTAAAGAATTGTTCACTTAGACATAAAATTGTAAAAACTACAAAACTGGTTAAGGGTTTTACACCCTCTAGAACTATTACTGACCACATATCATGCAATACAATAACACCCACACCTGGGTTTTGCAACAAGATAAACCTGGCTTCAGCAATTGCGGGGCATTGAAAGCTATGAATGCTTTTATGGTGCATGCAAGTAGGTTTACTGCATAACCTTCAGTATCAATGTCCAATAATAATTCCTCAGCACCAAAGGTAAAATTCAATGTTTATTCAGCAAACAAATAATACCAACTGAATTTTTTCGCCATCTAGGCCTTAATCATACATTATTAAGGCCAATATGGCGGAAATGTTGCAGTTGGTATTGATTTGTTTGCTGAATAAACATTGCATTTTATCTTTGATGTTGAGGAATTATTATTGGACATTGACACCTCTTACTGCAATCATTCCATATAAATATACAACTGTTATTTTCCCTTACCAATTTGCAGACTCGTGAGATAATCCTTTAGACACACAGACTCCAATAACTATTCACATAAGTCAAATTGGTTCATTTTTGAGTGACTGAAATCTGATCAAGACATTGTAATTCGCTATCATACTTCTATATATTTTATTTTATTTTTTACAGCCATTTTAAGCAGACAATATCTAGGAAACTTATTACACCATAAGTATGTTGGCAAATTATTCAATGTGTTCCTTTCTGCCATTCTTCTTTTCTGCAATTAACAAAGCTTTATCAATGCACATTTGCTGTCAAATTCATCATGTGCCCATCACGTTTCTGTTTCTGAATATTCCCTCTTATAGCTTTCAGCATTGCTGAGATGATAACAGACAGATACACAAAGCAAGAGCTCTCACTGTGACCATAACACATTCTGGTGATGAGAGCTGTCATTCAGTCAGACTTAAAGACAAAGAGCAGTGACTTGCTGGGCAGAGCCATGATCCAGCAAAAGAAGTCACTCCACCCCCCCCTTTACCTGTCACCATTTTGGACAGTACATGTTTTCTCTGACAGATGCCATTTCACCTGGTTAAATCATAAATTTCATATGATTAGCAGTTTTGCTTTTGAATATATTTTAAAGAAACATGACAAAAATGTAAGTGCTTAAAAATCTCTTAAAGATCTTCACAGTTTTAGTAGAGTTTGGTTTGAAGAGACATTTTTTCATGTATACTGCAATGTCATCATTAAATGTTTCCTATCTATATTACTAGTATAAGTTTAGGGTTGTATGATAAAATGCATTTTATGTTATGCAGTATAAAATGGTATTAAGCATCTTATATAACCTTTGTCCTGGATATCTTAAAAAGATCATTTATTATTTTATAAGGTACAGAGACAGTAAAGTATTTTTGCATATATGTATCAGAAATTGTTCACTGCATTGCAAAAGACCTGAATGCAAAACAAATTATTTAACCCCTTGAGTGCTAATGACGGCTCAGAGCCATCATTAGCACTCAACTAACTTTTTTGCAATCTGGGGTCCTCCAACTGCTCCTACCCCAGCAATTGGGCCTGCATAGTGACAGGCATCACCGGGACTTCCCGTTTACGTGCGGTGACGTCACGCGCAATGACGTGATGACGTCACCGTGCAACTTTATTTAAAATTGTCAATACAAAGTATAGGGAAAGGGGGCATGCTGCTTAGAAACCTGTATCTCAGGGATCTAAGCAGCTACAGACCCCCAAGTCCCACCATTGGAAAGGTAATCACCTAACCTTTCCAATGGTATAAGTATTGGGGAATAAAAAAGTAAAAAAAAAATGTTTTTTGAAAATAGTAAAAAAACTGAAAAATATTAAATTCAGCTTAGCACTCAAAGCTGAACCCAATTTTTCTTTTTCCATGATTCAGATAGAGTATGCAATTTTAAGCAACTTTTGAATTTACTCCTATTATCAATTTTTCTTTGTTCTCTTGCTATCTTTATTTTAAAAGCAGGTATGTAAATCGTAGCAGCCAGCGCCTATTTTAGGTTCAGCACCATGGATAGTGCTTGCTTCTTGGAGGCTTAAAATTACCCACCAAAAAGCAAGCATAACCCAGGTTCTCAATCAAAAATGTGCCGTCTCCTATGCATCACATTCCTGCTTTTTAAATAGAGATAGCAAGAGAACAACGAAAATTTGATAATAGGAGTAAATTAGAAAGTTGCTTAAAATTGCACACTCTATCTTAATCATTAAAGAAAAAAAATTGGGTTTAGTATCCCTTTAAAACTTACATTTTCTTAAAAAAAAATATGCCTTGGTTTGCAGGCCTGGGGCATACCCTTTCTAAGTTGTAGCCAATTAGAGAAAAATATAAACAAATTTGAATCAGTGAGGCAGGAATACATTTTTTAGATTTTATTTTATACAAAATAAAAAACAGCAAATATATGGTATAGATCATTGGCCACTGCCTCGCTTTTTTGCTGATTCGAATTTGGATACCAGAAGATTGGGGAGTCCTCATACAGCGGTTTGCAGGATTACAAACTATTTAAAGAGGAGTTTTTGGCACGTGCAGAGGAGCTGAGAGTGTGGAGCTGTGTCACCGAGCTAACTAGTGCGGTGCAGACATGCTAGGCAGACAATTCAGCACGTTTCTAACAGGACAGTTCGGGAGGAGAAAACACTTTTGTTTTTTTATCAGTTATAAATTGTTGCAAACTTTTGTCATACAGTGCTTAAGACACTTGCACACTTATGGGCCTCAGCAAACGATTCTAAAAGAACGAAGCACATTTGATAAAAATATTTAATTGTATTCTCTGTTTAAATCATATAAGTTACATTTGGACTTTAGTGCCCCTTTCTGTCTTATTCAGCTATTCTATTTTGATGATCACGTCATCACTTCTGTGCTGCTTTATTAAAGATTAATTGTATAGCAGCATGGATAGTTTTAGTGGAGTGGCACTTTTTGTAAGATAAAAGTTATATATACATATACATATATATATATATATATATATATATATATATATATATATATATGTATGTATATAGTATATATTCACATTTATTTGATTTGATTGTATAGAGCTATTATTTATATCACATTTATTTGATTTGATTGTATAGAGCTATTATTTCTATCACATTTATTTCAAACAGATATATGTATGGTAGGCTATAACTTCTTTCAAGAGCTGAGCTTGCTGGGTCACATTCAAACAGAATTGGTGATCAGCTCTGATATTGTTGTTAACTTTTTTATTATTATTATTATTATATTATAATTCATTAAAAGTACCACCAAACTGTGTAGCACAGGGTATATAAATTAAATGGTTAAAATAAAAATTACACAAAACAGGCTAGTCAAAACAAATGAATGCAGCCCCTAAGAGTTTGCAATCTACTGCTAGGAATATGCTCCTGATACAATTAGATAAGGGTATATCTGGTATAGCTATTTAGAAACCAAATAATTTGTTTTCTCTAATGATGTGTTTAGGACTTTATTTTTAATGCTAATTTTATTAACCACAATGTTGCAGTTCTAGTAGAGTATATGCATGCAGTACTCCAACATACCACTAGAGGGGATCTTACTAGAAATGTTTAGAATAATTCAAGGTTAGATTGTATCCTTCTCTATTTTCTTTAGTGATGTTTAATTGACTAACTTTGTATCAAGCTATACTGAATAAGGTTTGAGTTTTGTAACGATAGGCATATTTTTAGCCTTTATATTAAAGTGCATGCTTTTAAAAATATGATATTTTATATAGTTACAGAAACATATGTGTGCAAAAATAAAGTACCAAAAGCAATCCACATTTTCCTGAATTTAGCAATGCCATTATAAGACTTTGGTAGCATTATACACTGTTGGAATGGTGATTAAGAAATCAAGCACATTTTTACAAAAAAGTAATATCAGATTGTAGCTGAATGGCCTATCAAATATGGCTATTTTATAGCATTTCTTTAGTTGTTAAGCCTAGTTTATCATTTTGTGCTGAATTTTACCCTAAGGGTGTTTTCCTGCTACAACTTAGAGCCTTTGCTCAATTGGTTGACAACTGTTCACTGTCATATATATATATTTTTCCCCCTAAATACATAGTTTGCTGGCTCAGTAGCACTGGGAATTCTGTGTACAACTATAAAACTTTATTCACTAATACAAAAGGCTTTGCATGTTTGTAGGATATTAGAAATAAAAAAAAAACAAGTTTCTATTCAGTAGATTACGCGTTTCTGCCAATCACACAGGAGCCTACATTACATTTTCAGTAACATCATAGCATGGTTGTCTTTAGAGCAATGGGCATACAGTACTCCTCGATTCCTTAGCCACAGTACAAACTCTAAGTTGTTTGCACAGAGAATGAATATACATAGCTAAGCATAATCCCAGAAATATAACAATATGTTTATCCGTAGTCATTGTCTATCCCTCTATGCTCAGGTAACATCATGTTCCTAGGAAAACAATAACTATAATTAAATGGATATGAAATCCATTTATTCTCTTATGATTTAGATAAAACACACAATGTTAAACAACTTTCCAATTAACGTCTATTATCAAATTTGTTTAATTCTCTTGGTATCCTTTCTTGAATGAGCAGCAATGCACTACTGGGAGTTAGCTGAACTCATAGGGTGATACAATGAAAATGGGTATATATGTGCAGCCTCCAATCAGAAACTAGCTCCCAGAAGTAAATGGCTGCTCCTGAGCCTACCTAGGAATGCTTTTTAACAAAGGATACCAAGAGAAGAAAGCAAATTAGATAATATATGTAAATTGGAAAGTTGTTTAAAATTGTATGCTCTACCTGAATCCTGAACATTTTTGGGTTTTAATGCCCCTTTAATTCTATGATAAGACTAAACATTACATAGGAAATAACTGCAACTATCACTCTAAAACAGTTTTTCTACAGCCCTCGGGGAAGATGAAGTGCAGACAAATGCAGATCCCTGACCCTAATACATGCAACACAGTGATTGCTTGAAATAAGCATATTTTTATCTGTCCCTAATTGGTCACATCAAGAATCTTTTCACAGGGTGTGATTAAGATGGCAAAACAATACATATTTGAGTGCTTTTAAACCATTTATTTGATATGCATATCCTTTGCAATTCAGTGATTATGTTCTGGAGCACATATCAAAAATAAAAAAAATACTTTTTTGGAGCATAGTACAACTGCTTTTAAATGCATCCAATGGGTTCACCTATGGAATTTTCCTTGACTTGGGCAGGTTAGCTTATATCTGCCCCAGTATGCTACTAAAATCTATCTTAGGCACAGTTTTCTCAGCAACATATAATGTCTAGATTATAGTTTATTGGTTTATGTTCCAGAACTCAAGCTTTTTTTTCTTCAGAAATAGAGAAATTACACTTGACTCAAATCTATCCATCATTCCCCACATCCAATTGCTTTCTTCATCCTGCCGCAACCACCTACGCAATATTTCCAAGATTCGCCCTTTTCTGAGCACTAACACCACAAAGCAAATAATTCAATCCCTTGTTATTTCCAGACTTGACTACTGCAATAACCTACTTACTGGCCTTCCTCTCTCCAACCTCTCCCTCCTTCAATCCATCCTTAATGACTCTGCCAGGCTAATCCACCTTTCCCGTCACTCTGTATCTGCTGCACCTCTCTGCGAGTCCCTTCATTGGCTCCCCATTCACAGCAGAATTCAATTAAAAATTCTCACCCTTACATACCAAGCTTTCACAAACGCCACTCCCCTCTACCTATCCTCTCTAAGAAGCAAGTATAGTCCAGCCCACCCTCTAAGATCCAACAATGACCTGCTCCTTACATCTTCAGCTATCACCTCTTCCCATGCTAGACTGCAGGACTTCTATGGCGCAGCACCTACCCTCTGGAACACTCTCCCTCGTGCTATCAGGCTTTGCCCTAATCTTTCTTCTTTTAAATGCTCTCTGAAAACTTTTTTGTTCAAAGAAGTCTATCACCCAACTCAATAATAAATTAATTTCCCTTACCTAATATTTCTTTAATCTAACTCTGTATAAACATCTTGCTCAATCTTGCAGTCCTCATCTCTTGTTTCTCAACCTCCTACCCTTCTAGATTGCAATTTCCCACAGGAATAGGGCCCTCAACACTTCCTGTTTTTGTTTGTCAGTTTCGTCTTGTCTCTTACAAGTTTTATATCATTGTTTTATTTAAATGAATTATACCCATGGACAGCACTGCAGAATATGTTGGTGCTTCATAAAGGAAGTATAATAATAATAATAATAATAATAATAATAATAAAAAATTAAACACATAGAGGTAAATTTATTAAATGTCGAATGGACATGAATCACTATAGCGAATCATGTCTGCTCAACATCGCTAAATGTGTATTTATCATTGCATAAGCATTTCTAGTATGTTTGCTTATCTTACTCCCTAAGTTTGTGCTCTGCTCTAAGCAATCACAGCATAGTATGTAGACAATTCAGCCAATTTGCAGCATACTTAAAGGGAGATAAAAACCCAAATAATTCTTGAATGATTGTGATAGAGCATACTCTTTTAAACATCTTTCCAATTTCCTTATACCCAGGGCCAGTGCTAGGATTTTTGGCTACACAGGCAAAGACACATTTTGAAGCCCCCCCCCCCCCAAAAAAAAAATAAAAAAATGATATACCCTGCCATTACTGCTTCTTAACAATATGTTCTAGCAATGTGTTATAGCTGAAATGGTTAATTTCTGCATGTCAATGTGCCAAAGTGGTAGCTCTGCACAACATTCCAGGTAACATAACTTACCTGCACACATACATATTTACACATACATACATACATACATGCACATACATATTTTCACACATACAGACACACTAATGCACACATATTTACACCTACATTTATACCTGCACATACACATTTACACCCACACAATACATATTTACACAAACTCATGCACACATATTTACACACACACACACATACACACATATTTGGACACACACATACATATTTACACATACATACATACATACATGCACATACATATTTTCACACATACAGACACACACACAAACATTTATACATACACACACACACATATTTACACCTACATTTATTCACATACATACACATTTACACACAACCTATTAACCTCTAAACCGCCCTTCCCAACATCGCTGACACTACATAAAACTTTGAACCCCTAAGCCGCCACCCCCACATCGCCAAAACTAACTAGACCTATTAACATCTAAACCGCTGTTCCCCAACATCGCCAACACTAACTAAACCTATTATCTGCACACATACATATTTCAAATACATACATACATGCACATACAGTACATATTTTTTTTTACACATACACATTTACACACACACATACAGACACACTAATGTACACATATTTACAGACTCACACACATTTATACATACACACACACACATATTTCACCTACATTTATACAAACATATACACATTTACACCCACACAATACATATTTACACATACTCATGCACACATATTTACACACGTATACACACACATACACACATATTTGCACACACACAACCACATAAACATATATACACATACATAGTACATACACACACATATATACATGCCCACACATACACACATATTTACACACACAAACATACATACATACACAATAACACAGATACACACACAGATAAATACAAACATACACACACAAACACAAACTACACCACACACACAGATACATACACAAACACACACATACACGCAAATACACAAACACACACACATACATATTCTGCCATAAACAATGTCCAACAATGTATTAGTTATCACAGATGTTCCTATAGGTGTAGCCTCTTAGGCATCTATTTATCAACCCGTCAACCACAAATACGCTGGAATTCCGCAGCGTATTTGTGGCGAGCCTGATTCCCCTTAGTTATCAAACCCTACAGACCGGCAAAAGTAGAATTTTGTGACGTAACATACGATCCGCCGGACTCAGTCCGACACAGATCGATGCTTACGTCATTACAGATGTTCCGAATGCAAGTTCGGCACAATCTGACTACTTTTGCTAGTTATCAAATTTCTACCAGGTACGCTTACCACTATTCCGGCCCAGCTTACCTGGTTTTCAATTCGCCGCCCTGGAAGCGGCGGATGCCATAGGAATCAATGGGAGTCTGAAAGCAGCGAAAGCTTCTGTTCGCTGCTGCCCGATATCCTATTGATTCTTATGGGAACGTTTACACCTAACACCCTAACATGTACCCCGAGTCTAAACACCCCTAATCTGCCCCCCCTACACTGCCACCACCTACATTATACTTATTAACCCCTAAACTGCCGCCCCTACACCGCCGCCACCTAAATAAAAGTTATTAACCCCTATCCCGCCGCTCCCGGACCCTGCTGCAACATTAATAAACTTATTAACCCCTAAAATGCTGCTCCCGGGGCCCACCGCCACCTACATTATACTTATTAACCCCTAATTTGCCCCCCCTACACCGCCGCCACTATATTAAATTTATCAACCCCTAAACCTAAGTCTAACCCTAACCCTAACACCCCCTAACTTAAATATAATTTTAATAAATCTAAATAAATATTACTATCATTAAATAAATTATTCCTATTTAAAACTAAATACTTACCTGTAAAATAAACCCTAAGATAGCTACAATATAACTAATAGTCACATTGTAGCTAGCTTAGGATTTATTTTTATTTTACAGGCAGCTTTGTATTTATTTTAACTAGGTACAATAGTTATTAAATAGTTATTAACTATTTAATAACTTCCTTGTTAAAATAAAAACAAATATACCCGTAAAATAAAACCTAACCTAAGTTACAATTACACCTAACACTACACTATAATTAAATCAATTCCCTAAACTAAATACAACTAAATACAATTAAATAAAATTATCTAAAGTACAAAAAAAGCAAACACTAAATTACAGAAAATAATAAACAAAGTACAAGATTTTTAAACTAATTACACCTAATCTAATCCCCCTAACAAAATAAAAAAGCCCCCCCAAAATAAAAAAAATCCCTACCCTACACTAAATTACAAATAGCCCTTAAAAGGGCCTTTTGCGGGGCATTGCCCCAGAGTAATCAGCTCTTTTACCTGTAAAAAAAACTACAAACACCCCCCAACATTAAAACCCACTACCCACACAACCAACCCTACTCTAAAACCCACCCAATCTCCCCTTAAAAAAACCTAACACTAACCCCTTGAAGATCACCCTACCTTGAGAAGTCTTCACCCAACCGGGTCGAAGTCCTCAATGAATCCAAAAGAAGTGGTCCTCCAGACGGGCAGAAGTGGTCCTCCAGATGGGCAGAAGTCTTCATCCAGATGGCATCTTCTATCTTCATCCATCCAGCGTGGAGCGGGTCCATCTTCAAGACATCCGACGCGGGGGGGCATCCTCTTCATCCGGAGTCTTTTTCAACAATGACGGTTCCTTTAAGTGACGTCATCCAAGATGGCGTCCCTTCAATTACGATTGGCTGATAGAATTCTATCAGCCAATCGGAATTAAGGTATGAAAAATCCTATTGGCTGATGCAATCAGCCAATAGGATTGAGCTTGCATTCTATTGGATGTTCCAATCAGCCAATAGAATGCAAGCTCAATCCTATTGGCTGATGGGATCAGCCAATAGGATTGAACTTCAATCCTATTGGCTGATTGGATCAGCCAATAGGATTTTTCCTACCTTAATTCTGATTGGCTAATAGAATTCTATCAGCCAACCGGAATTGAAGGGACGCCATCTTGGATGACGTCACTTAAAGGAACCGTCATTGTTGAAGAAGACTCCGGATGAAGAGGATGCCCCCCCGCGTCGGATGTCTTGAAGATGGACCCGCTCCACGCTGGATGGATGAAGATAGAAGATGCCATCCTGATGAAGACTTCTGCCATCTGGAGGACCACTTCTGCCAGTCTGGAGGACCACTTCTGCCGGATTCGTTGAGGACTACGGTCCGGTTGGGTGAAGACTTCTCAAGGTAGGGTGATCTTCAAGGGGTTAGTGTTAGGTTTTTTTAAGGGGGGATTGGGTGGGTTTTAGATTAGGGTTGGTTGTGTGGCTGGTGGGTTTTAATGTTGGGGGTGGTTTGTAATTTTTTTTTACAGGTAAAAGAGCTGATTACTTTGGGGTAATGCCCTGCAAAAGGCCATTTTAAGGGCTATTTGTAATTTAGTGTAGGGTAGGGCTTTTTTATTTTGGGGGGGCTTTTTTATTTTGTTAGGGGGATTAGATTAGGTGTAATTAGTTTAAAAATCTTGCACTTTGTTTATTATTTTCTGTAATTTAGTGTTTGTTTGTTTTTGTACTTTAGATAATTTTATTTAATTATATTTAATTGTATTTAGTTTAGGGAATTTATTTAATTATAGTGTAGTGTTAGGTGTAATTGTAACTTAGGTTAGGTTTTATTTTACAGGTATATTTGTATTTATTTTAACTAGGAAGTTATTAAATAGTTAAAGGGACACTGAAACCAATTTTTTTCTTTTGTGATTCAGATAGAGCATGCAATTTTAAGCAACTTTCTACTTTACTCCTTTTATCAATTTTTCTTTGTTCTCCTGTTATCTTTATTTGAAAAAGAAGGCATTTAAGCTTTTTTTTAATTCAGAACTCTGGAGAGCACTTTTTTATTGGTGGATGAATTTCTCCACCAATCAGCAAGGACAACCCAGGTTGTTCACCAAAAATGGGCCGGCATCTAAACTTACATTCTTGCATTTCAAATAAAGATACCAAGAGAATGAAAAAAAAAATTGATAATTGTAGTAAATTAAAAAGTTGCTTGAAATCTGAATCATGAAAGAAAAAATTTGGGTTCAGTATCCCTTTAATAACTATTTAATAACTATTGTACCTAGTTAAAATAAATACAAAGTTGCCTGTAAAATAAAAATAAAACCTAAGATAGCTACAATCAGAATTGAAGGGACGCCATCTTGGATGACGTCACTTAAAGGAACCGTCATTGTTGAAGAAGACTCCGGATGAAGAGGATGCTCCGCGTCGGATGTCTTGAAGATGGACCTGCTCCACGCCGGATGGATGAAGATAGAAGATAGATTGGTTATATTGTAGCTATCTTAGGGTTTATTTTACAGGTAAGTATTTAGTTTTAAATAGGAATAATTTATTTAATGATAGTAATATTTTTTTAGATTTATTTAAATTATATTTAAGTTAGGGGGTGTTAGGGTTAGGGTTAGACTTAGGTTTAGGGTTAATAAATTTAATATAGTGGCGGCGACTTTGGGGGCGGCAGATTAGGGGTTAATAAATATAATGTAGGTGGCGGCGGTGTAGGGGGCAGCAGATTAGGGGTTAATAAATATAATGTAGGTGACGGTGGGCTCTGGGAGCGGCAATTTAGGGGTTAAACACTTTATTTAGTTGCGCGGGGTCCGGAAGCGGCGGTATAGGGGGTAAACAGTATAGTATAGTGGCGGTGTTTAGTGACAGGGTAACAATAAAGCTGTAAAAAAGCCGAAGATCGATGACTGTTAGTTAGCAACAGTCTGCTGCTCATCGCACCGTACTTGATGCGCGGCTTCTTGACAGCTTTTTTGATAATTTTGGAGAACGTATTCAGGTCCGCGGCAGCGATATTAGGTGATCTTAGGCGAGTGTATTGGTGCCGTCAAATGCAAGTAAGTTGACGGCTTGATAAATAGATGCCTTAATGTCTATGCCATTTATATCACAGATGTTCCTATAGGTGTAGCCTCTTAGGCATCTATTTATCAACCCGTCAACCACAAATACGCTGGAATTCCGCAGCGTATTTGTGGCGAGCCTGATTCCCCTTAGTTATCAAACCCTACAGACCGGCAAAAGTAGAATTTTGTGACGTAACATACGATCCGCCGGACTCAGTCCGACACAGATCGATGCTTACGTCATTACAGATGTTCCGAATGCAAGTTCGGCACAATCTGACTACTTTTGCTAGTTATCAAATTTCTACCAGGTACGCTTACCACTATTCCGGCCCAGCTTACCTGGTTTTCAATTCGCCGCCCTGGAAGCGGCGGATGCCATAGGAATCAATGGGAGTCTGAAAGCAGCGAAAGCTTCTGTTCGCTGCTGCCCGATATCCTATTGATTCTTATGGGAACGTTTACACCTAACACCCTAACATGTACCCCGAGTCTAAACACCCCTAATCTGCCCCCCCTACACTGCCACCACCTACATTATACTTATTAACCCCTAAACTGCCGCCCCTACACCGCCGCCACCTAAATAAAAGTTATTAACCCCTATCCCGCCGCTCCCGGACCCTGCTGCAACATTAATAAACTTATTAACCCCTAAAATGCTGCTCCCGGGGCCCACCGCCACCTACATTATACTTATTAACCCCTAATTTGCCCCCCCTACACCGCCGCCACTATATTAAATTTATCAACCCCTAAACCTAAGTCTAACCCTAACCCTAACACCCCCTAACTTAAATATAATTTTAATAAATCTAAATAAATATTAATATCATTAAATAAATTATTCCTATTTAAAACTAAATACTTACCTGTAAAATAAACCCTAAGATAGCTACAATATAACTAATAGTCACATTGTAGCTAGCTTAGGATTTATTTTTATTTTACAGGCAGCTTTGTATTTATTTTAACTAGGTACAATAGTTATTAAATAGTTATTAACTATTTAATAACTTCCTTGTTAAAATAAAAACAAATATACCCGTAAAATAAAACCTAACCTAAGTTACAATTACACCTAACACTACACTATAATTAAATCAATTCCCTAAACTAAATACAACTAAATACAATTAAATAAAATTATCTAAAGTACAAAAAAAGCAAACACTAAATTACAGAAAATAATAAACAAAGTACAAGATTTTTAAACTAATTACACCTAATCTAATCCCCCTAACAAAATAAAAAAGCCCCCCAAAATAAAAAAAATCCCTACCCTACACTAAATTACAAATAGCCCTTAAAAGGGCCTTTTGCGGGGCATTGCCCCAGAGTAATCAGCTCTTTTACCTGTAAAAAAAACTACAAACACCCCCCAACATTAAAACCCACTACCCACACAACCAACCCTACTCTAAAACCCATCCAATCTCCCCTTAAAAAAACCTAACACTAACCCCTTGAAGATCACCCTACCTTGAGAAGTCTTCACCCAACCGGGTCGAAGTCCTCAATGAATCCAAAAGAAGTGGTCCTCCAGACGGGCAGAAGTGGTCCTCCAGATGGGCAGAAGTCTTCATCCAGATGGCATCTTCTATCTTCATCCATCCAGCGTGGAGCGGGTCCATCTTCAAGACATCCGACGCGGGGGGGCATCCTCTTCATCCGGAGTCTTTTTCAACAATGACGGTTCCTTTAAGTGACGTCATCCAAGATGGCGTCCCTTCAATTACGATTGGCTGATAGAATTCTATCAGCCAATCGGAATTAAGGTATGAAAAATCCTATTGGCTGATGCAATCAGCCAATAGGATTGAGCTTGCATTCTATTGGATGTTCCAATCAGCCAATAGAATGCAAGCTCAATCCTATTGGCTGATGGGATCAGCCGATAGGATTGAACTTCAATCCTATTGGCTGATTGGATCAGCCAATAGGATTTTTCCTACCTTAATTCTGATTGGCTAATAGAATTCTATCAGCCAACCGGAATTGAAGGGACGCCATCTTGGATGACGTCACTTAAAGGAACCGTCATTGTTGAAGAAGACTCCGGATGAAGAGGATGCTCCGCGTCGGATGTCTTGAAGATGGACCTGCTCCACGCCGGATGGATGAAGATAGAAGATGCCATCCTGATGAAGACTTCTGCCATCTGGAGGACCACTTCTGCCAGTCTGGAGGACCACTTCTGCCGGATTCGTTGAGGACTACGGTCCGGTTGGGTGAAGACTTCTCAAGGTAGGGTGATCTTCAAGGGGTTAGTGTTAGGTTTTTTTAAGGGGGGATTGGGTGGGTTTTAGATTAGGGTTGGTTGTGTGGCTGGTGGGTTTTAATGTTGGGGGTGGTTTGTAATTTTTTTTTACAGGTAAAAGAGCTGATTACTTTGGGGTAATGCCCTGCAAAAGGCCATTTTAAGGGCTATTTGTAATTTAGTGTAGGGTAGGGCTTTTTTATTTTGGGGGGGCTTTTTTATTTTGTTAGGGGGATTAGATTAGGTGTAATTAGTTTAAAAATCTTGCACTTTGTTTATTATTTTCTGTAATTTAGTGTTTGTTTGTTTTTGTACTTTAGATAATTTTATTTAATTATATTTAATTGTATTTAGTTTAGGGAATTTATTTAATTATAGTGTAGTGTTAGGTGTAATTGTAACTTAGGTTAGGTTTTATTTTACAGGTATATTTGTATTTATTTTAACTAGGAAGTTATTAAATAGTTAAAGGGACACTGAAACCAATTTTTTTCTTTTGTGATTCAGATAGAGCATGCAATTTTAAGCAACTTTCTACTTTACTCCTTTTATCAATTTTTCTTTGTTCTCTTGCTATCTTTATTTGAAAAAGAAGGCATTTAAGCTTTTTTTTAATTCAGAACTCTGGAGAGCACTTTTTTATTGGTGGATGAATTTCTCCACCAATCAGCAAGGACAACCCAGGTTGTTCACCAAAAATGGGCCGGCATCTAAACTTACATTCTTGCATTTCAAATAAAGATACCAAGAGAATGAAAAAAAAAATTGATAATTGTAGTAAATTAAAAAGTTGCTTGAAATCTGAATCATGAAAGAAAAAATTTGGGTTCAGTATCCCTTTAATAACTATTTAATAACTATTGTACCTAGTTAAAATAAATACAAAGTTGCCTGTAAAATAAAAATAAAACCTAAGATAGCTACAATCAGAATTGAAGGGACGCCATCTTGGATGACGTCACTTAAAGGAACCGTCATTGTTGAAGAAGACTCCGGATGAAGAGGATGCTCCGCGTCGGATGTCTTGAAGATGGACCTGCTCCACGCCGGATGGATGAAGATAGAAGATAGATTGGTTATATTGTAGCTATCTTAGGGTTTATTTTACAGGTAAGTATTTAGTTTTAAATAGGAATAATTTATTTAATGATAGTAATATTTTTTTAGATTTATTTAAATTATATTTAAGTTAGGGGGTGTTAGGGTTAGGGTTAGACTTAGGTTTAGGGTTAATAAATTTAATATAGTGGCGGCGACTTTGGGGGCGGCAGATTAGGGGTTAATAAATATAATGTAGGTGGCGGCGGTGTAGGGGGCAGCAGATTAGGGGTTAATAAATATAATGTAGGTGACGGTGGGCTCTGGGAGCGGCAATTTAGGGGTTAAACACTTTATTTAGTTGCGCGGGGTCCGGAAGCGGCGGTATAGGGGGTAAACAGTATAGTATAGTGGCGGTGTTTAGTGACAGGGTAACAATAAAGCTGTAAAAAAGCCGAAGATCGATGACTGTTAGTTAGCAACAGTCTGCTGCTCATCGCACCGTACTTGATGCGCGGCTTCTTGACAGCTTTTTTGATAATTTTGGAGAACGTATTCAGGTCCGCGGCAGCGATATTAGGTGATCTTAGGCGAGTGTATTGGTGCCGTCAAATGCAAGTAAGTTGACGGCTTGATAAATAGATGCCTTAATGTCTATGCCACTGCATATATTATGATATATAGTGCAGTTCCAGAAATAATTGCTCTTTGTATTTATATATGTACCTTTAAAGTTTGTGCCTAGATGTACACTTTGATTGAACTATTCAGGAATTGTCTGCAACCTAACTGCTAGATTACGAGTTTTGCGGTAAACTGAAAAAAGCAGCTTTAACAGGTCCTAACGCTGCTTTTTTTACTACCGCTGCTATTACGAGTCTTGTAGGTTTAGGGGCACACTTTTTTGGCCTTACCACAAACCTACTTACGTAAAGTTTGTAAACCATTTTTTCTATGGGACTTCCATAGCGCTGGCATTACGAGTTTGTCCTGGGAGGCCAAAAAGTGAGCGGTACAGCCTATACCGACAAGATTCCTAACGCATTCTAAAGTCAGTAGTTATGAGTTTTACACTACAACGCTGTATCATCAAACTCATAACTAAAGTGCTAAAAAGTACACTAACACCCATAAACTACCTATTAACCCCTAAACCGAGGCCCCCCGCATCGCAAACACTATAATAACATTTTTAACCCCTAATCTGCTTCTCCAGACTTCGCCGCCACTAGAATAAACATATTAACCCCTAAACCGCCACCCTCCCGCCTCGCAAACACTAGTTAAATATTATTAACCCCTAATCTGCCGCCCCAACATCGCCGCCACCTATATTATACTTATTAACCCCTAATCTGCCACCCCTAACATCGCCGCAACATATATTATATTTATTAATCCCTAATCTGATACCCCCAACATCATCGCCACCTACCTATATTTATTAACCCCTAATCTGCTGCCCCTAACATCGCCGCCACCTACCTACATTATACTTATTAACCACTAATCCGCCGCCCCTAACATCGCTGCAACCTAAATTATATTTATTAACCGCTAATCTGATGCCCCCAACATCGCCCCCACCTACCTACATTTATTAACCCCTAATCTGCCGCCCCCAATGTCGCCGCCACCTAACTACACTTATTAACCCCTAATCTGCCGCCCCCAGCGTCGCCGCCACTATAATAAATATATTAACCCCTAAATCTAAGTCTAACCCTAACACCCCCTAACTTAAATATAATTTAAATAAATCTAAATAAAATTACTATCATTAACTAAATTATTCATATTTAAAACTAAATATTTACCTAGAAAATAAACCCTAAGCTAGCTACAATATAACTAATAGTTACATTGTATCTAGCTTAGGGTTTTTTATTTTACAGGCAAGTTTGTATTTATTTTAACTAGGTAGAATAGTTATTAAATAGTTATTAACTATTTAATAACTACCTAGCTAAAATAAATACAAATTTACCTGTAAAATAAAACTAACCTAAGTTACACTAACACCTAACACTACACTACAATTAAATAAATTCCCTACATTAAATACAATTAAATAAATTAATTTAAATTAGCTAAATGACAAAAAAACCACTAAATTACAGAAAAACAAAACAAATTACAAGATATTTAAACTAATTAAACCTAATCTAATAGCCCTATCAAAATAAAAAAGCCCCCCCAAAATAAAAAAAAAACCCTAGCCTAAACTAAACTATCAATAGCACATAAAAGGGCCTTTTGCGGGCATTGCCCCAAAGAAATCAGCTTTTTTACCTGAAAAAAAAAATACAAATAACCCCCCCAACAGTAAAACCCACCACACACACAACCTACCCCCCAAATAAAAACCTAACTTAAAAAAAATCCTAAACTCCCCATTGCCCTGAAAAGGGAATTTAATGGGCATTGCCCTTAAAACGGCATTTAGCTCTATTGCAGACCCAAAGCCCTAACCTAAAAAATAAACCCACCCAATACACCCTTAAAAAAATCCTAACACTAACCCCCGAAGATTCACTTACCAGGAGAAGTCTTCATCCAAGCGGCAAGATGTCCTCAACGAAGCCGGCATAAGTGGTCCTCCAGATTTGCAGAAGTGGTCCTCCAGATGGGCAGAAGTCTTCATCCAGATGGCATCTTCTATCTTCATTCTTCCGGCGCGGATCGGGTCCATCTTCAAGACATCCAACGCGGAGCATCCTCTTCTTCTGACGGACTAAAGACAAATGAAGGTACCTTTAAATGACGTCATCCAAGATGGCTTCCCTTAGAATTCTATCAGCCAATCAGAATCTATCAGCCAATTGGAATTAAGGTAGAAAAAATCCTATTGGCTGATTGGATCAGCCAATAGGATTGAGCTTCCATTCCATTGGCTGATTGGAACAGCCAATAGAATGTGAGCTCAATCCTTTTGGCTGATCCAATCAGCCAATAGGATTGAAGTTCAATCCTATTGGCTGATCAAATCAGCCAATAGGATTTTTTCTAAGGGTGTATTGGGTGGGTTTATTTTTTTGGTTAGGGCTTTGGGTCTGCAATAGAGCTAAATGCCCTTTTAAGGACAATGCCCATCCAAATGCCCTTTTCAGGGCAATGGGGAGCTTAGGTTTTTTTAGTTAGGCTTTCATTTGAGGGGTTGGTTGTGTGGGTGGTGGGTTTTACTGTTGGGGGATTGTTTGTATTTTTTTTACAGGTAAAATAGCTGATTTCATTGGGGCAATGCCCCGCAAAAGGCCCTTTTAAAGGCTATTTATAGTTTAGTTTAGGCTAGGGTTTTTTTCTATTTTGGGGGGGGCGGCTTTTTTTATTTTGATAGGGCTATTAGATTAGGTGTAATTAGTTTAAATATCTTGTAATTTGTTTTGATTTTTCTGTAATTTAGTGTTGTTGTTTTTTTGTGATTTAGCTAATTTAATTTAATATATTTAATTGTATTTAATGTAGGGAATTTATTTAATTGTAGGGTAGTGTTACATGTTAGTGTAACTTAGGTTAGGTTTTATTTTACATGTAATTTTTTTTTTTAGCTAGGTAGTTATTAAATAGTTAATAACTATTTAATAACTATTCTACCTAGTTAAAATAAATACAAACTTGCCTGTAAAATAAAAATAAACCCTAAGCTAGATACAATGTAACTATTAGTTATATTGTAGCTAGCTTAGGGTTTATTTTATAGGTAAGTATTTAGTTTTAAATAGGAATAATTTAGTTAATAATAGTAATTTTATTTATATTTATTTTAACTATATTTAAGTTAGGGGGGGTTAGGGTTAGAGTTAGGTTTAGGGGTTAATAAATTTAGAATAGTGGCTGCAATGTTGGGGGCGGCAGATTAGGGGTTAATAAATATAATGTAGGTGGCGGCGATGTTGGGCGCAGCAGATTAGGGTTTAATAAATATAATGTTGGATGCCGGTGATGTCCGGAGCGGCAGATTATGGGTTAATAAGTATAATGTAGGTGGCGGCGATGTCGGGGACGGCAGATTAGGGGTTAATAAGTGTAAGATTAGGGGTGTTTAGGCTCTGGGTTCATGTTAGGGTGTTAGGTGTAAACATAACTTTTATTTCCCCATAGGAATCAATGGGGCTGAGTTACTGAGATTTATGCTGCTTTTTGGCAGGTGTTAGACTTTTTCTCAGCCGGCTCTCCCCATTGATGTCTATGGGGAAATCGTGCACGAGCACGTACAACCAGCTCACAGCTGACTTAAGCAGCGCTGGTAATGAAGTGCGGTGTGGAGCTCAATTTTGCTCTACACTCACTTCTTGTCTTTTAACGCCGGGTTTGTAAAAACCCGTAATACCAGCGCTGCAGGTAAGTGAGCAGTGAGAATTACGTGCAAGTTAGTACCACACCTCTCATAACGCAAAACTCGTAATCTAGCCGTAAGTTTCCTATTTATACATCAAGACAGTGTGACCCTTCAAATGTCAGGAACGGCGCTAAACCGACGTTCCCCCGACACCAACTAAAGCTATTAACCCCTAAACCGCCGCCCCCCCATATCGCCAACACTAACTAAACCTATTAACCCTAAACCGCTGCCCCCACATCGTCAAAACTAACTAAACCTATTAACCTCTAAAGCGCCGTTCCCGACATCACCAACACTAGCTAGATTAAACTATTAACCCCCTAAACCCCCTAACTTTAACATAATTAAAATAGACATATTATCCTATTTTGGATAATTTTGTTTGTTGTTTTTTGTAACGATATATTATTTTTTTGTGTTTTTTTTTTTTTTTTTAGATTATGGCTTTTTTTATTTTTAATGGGCTGTAAAAGAGCTGCATGCTCTTTTAAGGGCAATGCCCATACAAAAGCCCTTTTCAGAGCAATGGGTAGATTAGGTTTTTTTTTTACTTAGTTTTTTTTTTTTAATTTGGGGGGTTGGGGGGTTGTAATGTTTGGGGTATTTGTTTAATATATTTAATATATAAGGGCTATTCATAGTTTATTATAGATTAGGGTTTTTTATTTTTGGGGTGTTTTTTTTTTATACAGGGAAATAGAATAGGAATAATTTTTATTATTTTGGTTAATTTCGTTTGTTATTCTTTGTAATGGTATTTTTTTTTTTTTTTTTGTAATTTTGGTGTTTATTATTTTTTGTAATAGTAGTTCTTTTCATTTTTTTGTAAATTTAGGTTTTAATATTTTTAGTAATGGGTGCATGGTTTAGGGCCGTTATTGTGTATGTCGCAAGTTAGATGTGTTGTATAAGCTGTATACTTCTACGCTCTGCAATAAAATAGTGTTGTACCTTCTATGCTGTGTCCTGCATCTTATGACATGGTGTCAGAAGTACTTGCCTGTGCTTCTGTTTCTTGATTAATGACGATGTTGAAGTTTACCCCACCTGAGCCTTTTGTTTTCTCTCAGCCTGCAGCTTGGCCCACATGGCATCAGCGGCTTCAATGCTTCAGGATTGCTTCCAAGCTGGACAAGGAGAGTGGTGAAGTACAAGTTAATTCTCTTTTATACTCTATGGGGGAAGATGTGGAGACAGTGTTCAATGCCTTTACTTTCTACGAAGGGGAAGAATTTGACTTTGAAATAGTTATGAAAAAACTCAGTGCTCACTTTGTGCCCAAAAGAAATGTGATTCATGAGAGGGCTTGTTTTCACAAACATAATCAGCGTGTGGAAGAATCTGTGGAGTCATTTGTGCGCAGCCTGTATTAACTAGCTGATTTCTGTGAGTCTGGTGTTGCTAAAGAGGAGCAAATCAGAGACAGAATAGTCATAGGAATTGCAGATGCTGAAGTCTCACTGAAGCTACAGTTGAAGGCTGATTTAACATTGGATGGGGCTATTAGGAAGTCCCGCCAGAGTGAACTGGTGAAAAAGCAAAGTACTGATCTGAGGTTCGAGAGTATTGTGGATGAAGTGCAGCAGTTCAGGAGAGCTGCTAGGGAAAGGCACAGTGTGAGCGGTAGACCAAGGGCAATAGATAGGCCCAGAAGCAAATGGGCGCAGCATGCTTTCTGCATGCGGTGTAACTGTACCCATGATTAGAGTGTCGTATGCCCTGCTAAAGACAAAAGATGTAGACAATGTAACCGAATGGGCCATTTTGAAGTGGCATGTAAAACTGAATACATTAAGGAGATGCAGGTGGATAGTGACCAGGAGGGTCAAGAAGTGTCCTTTGTAGGGTCTGTTGTTGAACGGTCTGGTTCAGATTAAGTTTGGCGGGTTACTCTTACTGTAATGGGAGCCAAAGTTGCCTTTAAGATTGACACAGGAGCAGACATCACTGTTATGTCCCTTGCAGCATTTATAAAACTGCCTCGACAGTCTCAGCTGGCGAAAGTTACAACAAAAGTTCATAGTCCTGGTGGCCGCATTTATTGTGCGGGGAAATTTCTTGCCAGCTGCGAGTACAAGCAGAGGAAATTCACCATGTGGGTACATGTGATTAGAGGTCAGTGTGTTAACAACCTATTGAGCAGAAAAGCAGCCTGTGGTTTGGGCCTGGTCGCCAGAGTGAATGAGATTTCAGAAAGACATGTTTGGTGAATTGGGCCTACTGAATTGCAACCCAGTCTGAATATCACTTAAAGGTGACGCAGTCCCATACAGCATTACCACTCCTCGTAGAATTCCATTCCCGCTCATGCCTCAAGTGGTGAAGGAACTTCTGCGTATGAAGAATATGGGAGTTATTGAAGAGGTTGTTGAAGCAACTGACTGGTGTGCCCCCATTGTGCCTGTTGCTAAGAAAAACGGGAAGGTACGCATCTGCATAGACTTGAAAAGGCTGATGCGGTAAAGAGAGAGATATATGTGCTGCCAACACTTGAAGACATAGCTCCAAATTTGGCTGGGGCGAAGTTCTTCTCTACACTGGATGCTTCCAGCGGCTTCTGGCAGATACCTCTAGATCCAAAGTGCCGCAAACTGACTACCTTCTTTACACTGGTAGGTCGGTTTTGCTTCTGCAGACTCCCCTTCAGGATATCCTCTGCTCCTGAAATCTTTTAAAGAGTGATGAGTTCTCTCCTAAGGGACCACAAGGGCACAGCAGTCATCATGGACAACATTTTTGTGTATGAGTCTACATTGGAAGAACATGATCAGCGATTGAGCTGTGTGCTGCAGACCATTAGAGAGTCCGGGCTGAAATTAAATAAGGAGAAATGCTATTTTAGGAAGGCTGAGTTATGTTACTTTGGACATATTATCAATAGGGATGGCATCAAGCCAGACCCTGATAAAATCCTTGCTATTGAACAGATGAAAAGTCCTTCTGATGTACATGAGCTGAGACAAATATTGGGCCTTGTGAATTATGTGGGCAGGTTCCTTCCCAATTCATCCACAATACTACACCCTATCACAGAGTTGCTAAAGAAAGATGTTGCCTGGGTCTGGGGACCTTCACAGGAAGAATCTTTTGTGCAGGTCAAGTCCCTGAACGGGTCTGCCGCAGTGTTGTGGTTCTACAACCCTTATAAAAAAAATGTGGTTAGTGCTGATGCGAGCAGTTATTGGTTAGGGGCCGTCCTCCTGCAGTTGAATGAGAACAAACTACAGCCCATCGCCTACTGTTCCCGTACACTGATGGCTGCTGAGTCGAAATACGCCCAAATTGAGAGAGTGCCTGGCTGCAGTTTGGGCCTGTGAGCACTCCCAGCGTTACCTAGTGGGTTTAGAGAAATTTAGTCTGGAGACTGACCATAAACCGCTAGTCCCTCTAATCAACTCCTATGATATTGACAAAACACCCCTAAGATATCAGAGACTTCTGATGAGGCTGCTCAGGTTCAACGTTCAAGCAGTGCATGGGCCGGGGAAACAACTGGTAGTGGCAGATACACTTTCCAGGCTCCCACTGGCTGCTGCTAAATAATCTTCAATGGAATCAGATGTGAAGAAAGTATATGTAGATTCAGTTCTGGCATCCAAATCCATTTTGTCAGGGAAGCTAGAGCAAATAAGAAAGGAGACATATTTAGATACTGACCTTCAAGAAGTTATTAAGTACATAAAAGAAGGTTGGCCCGAGAGCCGGCTGCCTGGATGTCTTTAAGTTCTTACCAGTCAGAAAGGTCGCAGCTCATGGAACTGGATGTGTTGGTGCTGTTATGACATTGTTATTCCTGTTAGCATGTGGCAGGAGATGTTAAGCAGGATTCATGATGGCCACTTGAGCATTACAAAGTGCAGAGAAAGGGCAGCTACAGCAGTATGGTGGCCTGGGATCAGTTCTGACATCGCAAGTCATGTGTCAAAATGTGCCTTTTGCCGGGAACACCAGCCTACTCAGAGAAGGGAGCCCTTGATTTCTACTCCGCTGCCTACAGGCCCATGGCAGAAAATAGCTTCTGATTTGTGCGAACTGCACAGGAAAAAGTACCTAGTCGTGATTGACTACTATTCCAGGTATTTGTAGATTGCACCCTTAAAGTGGATGTAAAGTCAATGCTATCGCCCAATCACATATTGTTTAACAATCAAAATTAAGTGGACTTTAATTCATCGTTTTTTTTTAATCTACCATTTAATCGATATATAAACCTATTTATTCGGAATTGTCTTACTCGCTTCCTCCGCCCGCCATTTTGGACCGCATATCCAACGTTGATTGACACTCTATTCTACTAATAATATTTCACACCCCGTGGCGTCCAGCCCCTTTTCGGAGACGTCAGAAATTCTTTATGCGCATGCGTTCCCAGCACTTGTTTAGATGATAATACATCAGTGCCGATAGAGATTTAGTAAACAGTACTAACGCATGCGCATATTAGACACATTAGTGTTAAGCGCATGCGCAAAATAACTAATAATCTTGAACAAGCTTTTCAAATACGTAATAGAGCAGGAGGGGCCGCTCTATATGTAATGTGGCCGAAATACCGGAAGAAATGGATGGGAGGAGTTAGAAACGAAAACGCAGCTAAGTTTACATATAAAATATAAATAGATATTTTGAATTTTTTGTAAAAAAAATAATGCGTTTTAACTAATGCAATGATTGTGAATTGATATTGAGTACTAATTAAGAGAAAATTTACATTCACTTTAAATGAGATCACAAGTCAAGCCATTATCACTCGTCTCAAGAGCTTGTTCGCCCGGTGAGGCATACCAATGGAGTTAGTGAAGGATAACGGAATGCAGTTTGTGTCCACAGAGTTCAGTTCTTTCAGCAGTGAATATGATTTCATCCATTCTACATTGAGTCCACATTACCCGCAGGCCAATGGAATGGCTGAAAGGGCAGTTCAAACAGCAAAGTTCATTTTTAAGCAATCTGAGCCGTACCTAGCCCTCTTGGCCTATAGGGTGACTCCCATTCAAGCCACAGGTTTTAGCCCGACACAGCTGATGCTAGGACATCAGATTCGCACCACTTTACCCTCTGTGGGTATCTTCCAGCCAACTAGCTCTGTTCCTCGGGACGGGGTCCTTAAGAGGGATGAAGAGGCTAAAAGGGGCTATTGATTCTTCTAAGACAGGAAACACTCTGAGGCCCTTGCAGGAGCTGAATGTGGGGCAAAGTGTCAGAGTTAAACTGGATGATGAGAAGAAATGGAAGACGCCTGACACAGAAATTGGACGCTCTCCAAAACCAAGGTCTTATGTAGTCCTTACTGATGGAGGGACAGTCACACATCAAAATCGAAGATATCTTCAGCCAGTACCTGAGAGTTTGGGACTGGATGCCTCAGTACCACTGCTGGTGGGATCCCCTGTTTTAAGAGGGGTGCTTTCCCCTCAGCAAGATCATAGCGGGGATACTTCTCTGCTTCCAGCAGTCTCTCAATCACCTTCTTCTGTATCAGAGGACAGTTCATGTAAAATGACATCAAGTGGTAGGGTGGTGAAACTTCCAGCCCGATATCGGGATTAGCACTAGTTAGAGCAATGACCAGAAGTATGGGCAGAATAATCCCATGGTCACTGTGCACTAGGGTAGCCTAACCCGATGTTCAAGTCAGGATTGTATTTCATGTTGTTTATATATATATATATATATATATATATATATTCTCTTTAGCTTGTTATTTGTTGTATACTAAACAAAACTTTCTTGTATACCTTGTTATTTGATGTATTAAAAAAAAAAAGTATGGGGGAAGATGTGATGAGAGTGGGAAGTGACGTCACCGATTGGGGGCATGGTTTAGGGCCATTATTGTCCATGTGGCAGTTACCAAGTTAAATGTTTTGTACAAGCTGTATACTTCTATGCTCTGCAATAAAATAGCGAAAGCATTGTACCTTCTATACTGTGTCCTGCATCTCATGACAGTTAGGTTTTTTATTTTTGTATTATTAGATTTTTTAAACAAGTAATGTTAGTTTTTTTTTTAGTTTAAGCTTAGGTTTTATTTTTATTTCACAGGTAAGTTTGTATTTATTTTAACTAGGTAGTTTGTAAATAGTTATAGTGTAGCTAGCTTAGGTTTTATTTTTATTTCACAGGTAAGTTTGTATTTATTTTTATAGGTTAGTTAATAATTGTAGCTTTACTTTAGGTGTATTTTAATTATGTTAAAGTTAGGGCGTGATAGGTTTCAGGGTTAATAGTTTAATCTAGCTAGGTGCAATGTGGGGGGATGGCGGTTTAGAGGTTAATTATTTTATTTATTTAGGTTAATAGGTTTATTTAGTTTTGGCAATGTGGGGGGGGGGCGGCGGTTTAGAGGTTAATAGGTTTAGTTAGTGTTGGCGATGTGGGAGCGGTAGTTTAGGGGTTAATAGGTTTAGTTAGTGCTAGTGATGTCGGGGAACGGCGGTTTAGAGGTTAATAGGTTTAGTTAGTTTTGGCAATGTGGGGGACGGCGGTTTAGGGGTTAATAGGTTTAGTTAGTGTTGGCGATGTCGGGGAATGGCGGCTTAGAGGGTAATAGGTTTAGTTAGTGTCGGCGATGTCAGGGAATGGAGGTTTAGAGGTCAATAGGTTTAGTTAGTGTCGACGATGTCAGGGAACGGCGGTTTAGAGACGAATAGATTTAGTTAGTGTCGGCAATATCGGTGAAAGGTGATTTAGGGGTTAATAGCTTTATTTACGGCTAGATTTGGAGTTTTGTCGGTAACGACCCGCGTAGCTAACGCCGGCTTTTTTCTGGCCGCACCATAAAAATAACTCTGGTATTGAGAGTCCACAAAAAGGCTGCGTTAGGCTCCAAAAAAGGAGCGTAGAGCATTTTTAACGCAGCTTCAACTCTCGATACCAGAGTTGCTTACGCAAGCGGCCAGCCTCAAAAACGTGCTCGTGCACGATTCCCCCATAGGAAACAATGGGGCTGTTTGAGCTGAAAAAAAACCTAACACCTGCAAAAAAGCCGCGTTCAGCTCCTAACGCAGCCCCATTGTTTGCTATGGGGAAACACTTCCTACGTCTGCACCTAACACCCTAACATGTACCCCGAGTCTAAACACCCCTAGCCTTACACTTATTAACCCCTAATCTGCTGCCCCCGCTATCGCTGACCCCTGCATATTATTTTTAACCCCTAATCTGCCGCTCCGTAAACCGCTGCTACTTACATTATCCTTATGTACCCCTAATCTGCTGCCCCTAACACCGCCGACCCCTATATTATATTTATTAACCCCTAATCTGCCCCCTCAACGTCACCTCCACCTGCCTACACTTATTAACCCCTAATCTGCCGAGCGGACCTGAGCGCTACTATAATAAAGTTATTAACCCCTAATCCGCATCACTAACCCTATAATAAATAGTATTAACCCCTAATCTGCCCTCCCTAACATCGCGACACCTAACTTCAAACATTAACCCCTAATCTGCCGACCGGAGCTCACCGCTACTATAATAAATGTATTAACCCCTAAAGCTAAGTCTAACCCTAACACTAACACCCCCCTAAGTTAAATATAATTTTAATCTAACAAAATTAATTAACTCTTATTAAATAAATTATTCCTATTTAAAGCTAAATACTTACCTGTAAAATAAATCCTAATATAGCTACAATATAAATTATAATTACATTGTAGCTATTTTAGGATTAATATTTATTTTACAGGCAACTTTGTAATTATTTTAACCAGGTACAATAGCTATTAAATAGTTAAGAACTATTTAATAGTTACCTAGTTAAAATAATAACAAAATTACCTGTAAAATAAATCCTAACCTAAGTTACAAATAAACCTAACACTATACTATCATTAAATTAATTAAATAAAATACCTACAATTACCTACAATTAAACCTAACACTACACTATCAATAAATAAATTAAATACAATTCCTACAAATAACTACAATGAAATAAACTAACTAAAGTACAAAAAATAAAAAAGAACTAAGTTACAAAAAATAAAAAAATATTTACAAACATAAAAAAAATATTACAACAATTTTAAACTAATTACACCTACTCTAAGCCCCCTAATAAAATAACAAAGACCCCCAAAATAACAAAATGCCCTACCCTATTCTAAATTACTACATTTCAAAGCTTTTTTACCTTACCAGCCCTGAACAGGGCCCTTTGCGGGGCATGCCCCAAGAAATTCAGCTCTTTTGCCTGTAAAAAAAACCATACAATACCCCCCCCAACATTACAACCCACCACCCACATACCCCTAATCTAACCCAAACCCCCCTTAAATAAACCTAACACTAAGCCCCTGAAGATCTTCCTACCTTGTCTTCACCCTACCAGGTTCACCGATCCGTCCTGAAGAGCTCCTCCGATGTCCTGATCCAAGCCCAAGCGGGGGGCTGAAGAGGTCCATGATCCGGCTGAAGTCTTCATCCAAGCGGGAGCTGAAGAGGTCCATGATCCGGATGAAGTCTTCATCCAAGCGGGAGCTGAAGAGGTCCATGATCCGGATGAAGTCTTCTATCAACGGCATCTTCAATCTTCTTTCTTCCGGATCCATCTTGCAGACCTCCGACGCAGAACATCCTCTTCTCCCGACGCCTACTAGGCGAATGACGGTTCCTTTCGAATTCCGATTGGCTGATAGGATTCTATCAGCCAATCGGAATTAAGTTAGGAATATTCTGATTGGCTGATGGAATCAGCCAATCAGAATCAAGTTCAATCCGATTGGCTGATTCGATCAGCCAATCAGATTGAGCTTGCATTCTATTGGCTGTTCCGATCAGCCAATAGAATGCGAGCTCAATCTGATTGGCTGATTGGATCAGCCAATCGGATTGATCTTGATTCTGATTGGCTGATTCCATCAGCCAATCAGAATATTCCTACCTTAATTCCGATTGGCTGATAGAATCCTATCAGCCAATCGGAATTCGAGGGACGCCATCTTGGATGACGTCCCTTAAAGGAACCATCATTCAGCTAGTAGGCGTCGGTAGAAGAGGATGTTCCGCGTCGGAGGTCTGCAAGATGGATCCGGAAGAAAGAAGATTGAAGATGCTGTTGATAGAAGACTTCATCCGGATCATGGACCTCTTCAGCTCCCGCTTGGATGAAGACTTCATCCGGATCATGGACCTCTTCAGCTCCCGCTTGGATGAAGACTTCAGCCGGATCATGGACCTCTTCAGCCCCCCGCTTGGGCTTGGATCAGGACATCGGAGGAGCTCTTCAGGACGGATCAGTGAACCTGGTAGGGTGAAGACAAGGTAGGAAGATCTTCAGGGGCTTAGTGTTAGGTTTATTTAAGGGGGGTTTGGGTTAGATTAGGGGTATGTGGGTGGTGGGTTGTAATGTTGGGGGGGGGGGTATTGTATGTTTTTTTTTACAGGCAAAAGAGCTGAATTTCTTGGGGCATGCCCCGCAAAGGGCCCTGTTTAGGGCTGGTAAGGTAAAAGAGCTTTGAACTTTTTTAATTTAGAATAGGGTAGGGCATTTTGTTATTTTGGGGGTCTTTGTTATTTTATTAGGGGGCTTAGAGTAGGTGTACTTAGTTTAAAATTGTTGTAATATTTTTCTTATGTTTGTAAATATTTTTTTATTTTTTGTAACTTAGTTCTTTTTTATTTTTTTACTTTAGATAGTTTATTTCATTGTAGTTATTTGTAGGTATTATATTTAATTTATTTATTGATAGTGTAGTGTTAGGTTTAATTGTAGATAATTGTAGGTATTTTATTTAATTAATTTATTGATAGTGTAGTGGTAGATTTAATTGTAGATAATTATAGGTATTTTATTTAATTAATTTATTGATAGTGTAGTGGTAGGTTTAATTGTAACTTAGGTTAGGATTTATTTTACAGGTCAATTTGTAATTATTTTAACTATTTTAGCTATTAAATAGTTCTTAACTATTAAATAGCTATTGTACCTGGTTAAAATAATTACAAAGTTTCCTGTAAAATAAATATTAATCCTAAAATAGCTACAATGTAATTATTCGTTATATTGTAGCTATATTAGTGTTTATTTTACAGGTAAGTATTTAGCTTTAAATAGGAAGAATTTATTTAATAAGAGTTAATTAATTTCGTTAGATTAAAATTATATTTAACTTAGGGGGGTGTCAGTGTTAGGGTTAGACTTAGCTTTAGGGGGTTAATACATTTATTAGAATAGCGGTGAGCTCCGGTCAGCAGATTAGGGGTTAATAATTGAAGTTAGGTGTTGGCGATGTTAGGGAGGGCAGATTAGGGGTTAATACTATTTATTATAGGGTTAGTGAGGCGGATTAGGGGTTAATAACTTTATAATAGTAGCGGTGAGGTCCGCTCGGCAGATTAGGGGTTAATAAGTGTAGGCAGGTGGAGGCGACGTTGTGGGGGGCAGATTAGGGGTTAATAAATATAATATATTGGTCGGCGGTGTTAGGGGCAGCAGATTAGGGGTACATAGCTATAATGTAGGTGGCGGCGCTTTGCGGTCGGCAGATTAGGGGTTAATTATTGTAGGTAGCTGGCGGCGACGTTGTGGGGGGCAGATTAGGGGTTAATAAATATAATACAGGGGTCGGCGGTGTTAGGAGCAGCAGATTAGGGGTACATAAGTATAACGTAGGTGGCGGTCGGCAGATTAGGGGTTAAAAAAAATTAATCGAGTGGCGGCGATGTGGGGGGGCCTCGGTTTAGGGGTACATAGGTAGTTTATGGGTGTTAGTGTACTTTAGAGTACAGTAGTTAAGAGTGTTATGAACCGGCGTTAGCCCAGAAAGCTCTTAACTACTGACTTTTTTCTGCGGCTGGAGTTTTGTCGTTAGATGTCTAACGCTCACTTCAGACACGACTCTAAATACCGGAGTTAGAAAGATCCCATTGAAAAGATAGGATACGCAATTGACGTAAGGGGATCTGCGGTATGGAAAAGTCGCGGCTGAAAAGTGAGCGTTAGACCCTATTTTGAGTGACTCCAAATACCGGAGTTAGCCTAAAACCAGCATTAGGAGCCTCTAACGCTGGTTTTCACAGCTAACGCCAAACTCCAAATCTAGGCCTTAGTGTTTTAGTTAGTGTCTGCGTTGTCGGGGAATGGAGGTTTGGAGGTTAATAGGTTTAGTTAGTGTTGGGGAACGGCGGTTTAGAGGTTAATAGGTTTAGTTATTGTCGGCGATGTCAAGAAACGGAGGTTTAGAGGTTAATAGGTTTAGTTAGTGCTGGTGATGTTGGGGAACGGCGGTTTAGGGATTAATAGCTTTATTTAGTGGTTTAGTTAGTGTCGTTGTTGGGGAACGGCGGTTTATAGGTTAATAGGTTTAGTTAGTGTTGGCGATGTCGGGGAACGGCGGTTTAGAGGTTAATAGCTTTATTTAGTGTTTTAGTTAGTGTTGGCAAAGTTTGGAAACTGTAGTTTAGCTGAGAACAATGAAAAATTCCGAATATGAATAAAGAATGGATCCTAAAATTAGGAAACTAATTTATAAGTTTTCAGGATTTTTGTTATGGTATCAATTCTGAAATTCAGATTCATCCGAATCTCCGAAACGGGCAAAATTCGGCTGAAAATTAAATTCAGTCAAAATGAATTACACATGTCTAATCGCAAACAGATTTGCTCCACTGCTCTGCACACTCAACTCTCTTATAGTGGTTTTGAGTCCCGGGTCACGCATTCTGCCTACTCCCAGACCCCTGATTTCATACCCCTGCGCACCCTGCGGCCCTCCTACCTCTTCACTTCAGTACCGGTCTGGCCGTGGGCATTACTCACATGGCTCATTTCACTTAGCGTGTGTCAGTGTCACTCACGCTGCACCATCATCCCCCACACAATTTCCCTCTCAGACTCGACACTGTGCCCAGATAAGTGGCTTAGTGCAAGCAAGCCCCACCCGGCATGCCCACATAGCAATGTAGGAAGGTGCAGCCAGGAGTAGATTAATACTGAGCTGTGTGTGCACTGTCTGCACACACTACAGGCAGCCACGGCACTGCCGCTTTAGCAACAGTTTCGCCAGAGAGATCCACCTTGGCACCTCCGCTTTCAGCCCCCTTCTGCTGGGGGCACCCTAAAGCGGCTGCCTATTCTGCCTTACACAAGTGCCGGCCCTGCTTTTACCATTAAATTTATAAAATATCTTTCTTTTTGCATAGAGATGTTCATGTGATATTTGCTAGTCATCTTTTCACAGATATCCTGAATTACTTTCAAGTGCTTCAGTATTTGGGTAGCATGTCCCTTTAAGCATAGAATTTGATTAATAGAAGAACCATTTTCAAGGATGAAAGCCACCAAAATAAATAATACATGTAAATTGCAATATTACATTTGAATAAATCAGTAAACGTAGGTGGGATTACATTTTGCATTGACTATCCCTTTAAGTGTTGAATGCGTGTCCCTGTGTATCTATTCATATAACAAGACCTCTGTGAGTGTATAATTATTATAAGTTGTGTTTGTATTTGCTGCTTGATGTTTTGCTGTCTCTGAGTAGTCATGGTATGTGTGAGAGTCCCAGTGCATGTCTGGTGTGTAATGTAGCACCATAGGCAGAAGTAGGTTAACATAGCTGTGCATGCTGTACCCTGACATATGAACAAAAGTAGGAAGTTAATAAGGTTGCTTTCTGCTATGTCTCACCCACTCCCCTTCAAACAGCTGAAGTTGCGTCATCTAGTCCTCAACCTTTTCAGCCGCATGGCAACTTTTCAAAAGAGGTTTACAGAATGTCTACATATCTTCAATTAGAATCCAGATTAAACCACAGCAACCTCTTCTGGCTTCTCTCCGATCAGTGGGAGAAAGCCCATGATTTTAATTGTTTATTTTGACAGTCTTTATATGTCAAGGAATAACACGTAACTGCACCCAGCTGAGAATCCTAGGAAGCATTATTTCTAATTTGTTTTATTTATAAGCATTTTACAGCAATCAAACGTTTTAACTGTCTATGCATATGTCTCTTTTTTTTTTTTTTTAGAAGAGTGTAATGTTCTTGTTTATTATATTACTTTACAAAATTGAAGCATAAAAACAGGGTTTTTTTGTTGTTGTTAGAAGAAATGGCAACAACAAATATGAAAAGTGTATAAATGCATGTAATGCTGATAAGGTAAAGTCATAGACACACACATATATACACACACATACATGTGCACATACAATACACACATAATATCCTAAATGACGACAGCATACGCTGTACCCATTTATCATTGCACAAGCATTTCTAGTGAAATGCTTGTGCAATGTAACCCTCTGCTCACTGGCAGCCAATCGGCCTCTAGCAGGGGCTGTCAATCATCCCGATCGTATCAGATCAGGATGATTTCAATCTGCCACCTAAAAGGTGATGGACAGGTTAAGGAGCAGTAGTCTTATGATTGCTGCTTCTTAACATCAGTTTCAGATGAGCCTCCGAAGCTGTCAGGGTGCCAGGAATCAGACTGAGACGAGAAGTGCAAAAATAATCACACCTTTATTAATAACAAAAAATAATAAAAACTACACAAGTCAAATAACAAGACAGGAGTCAAAACCAGAGCTGGTAGTCAGACGAGCCGAGTCAGGAGCCAAAGCAAATAGTCAGACGAGCCTGAATCAGGAACAAGGAAAACAGCAGAGTAAGGAACAAGCTAGGGATCAGGAACCAGGAAGGACGTCAGACAGCCAGGTAATACACAGGGACTCTCACAAACAGTTCAGAGACAACACAAAGGCAAAGCATACTGAACAGAGGCCCTTTAAATAATAAGTGATGACATCACAATTCTAAGACTGCATCCTATCTCACACAGATGATGCACACCAGTCTGACCATAAAAGGAAGTGCAGGAAATGAGCAGCATCCCCCACAATGCACCATAGTCCGCAAGAGAGGTGAGTAAAATGGCTGCCAGCAGCACATGGCAAACAAAACAGGGAAAAAAACCCTGACAGTACCCTCCCCTCAACGACCCCTCCCCCACGGGAGGACAAAAGGCTTATTGGGGAAACGAGCATGGAAGGCACGGAGGAGGGCAGGAGCATAAACATCAGAGGAGGGAACCCAAGAATGCTCCTCCAGACCGTAGCCCCTCCAGTGAACCAAATACTGTACACGGCCCCTGGACATACGAGAGTCAATAATGCTGCTGACCTCATACTCCTCATGGTTGTCAACAAAGATAAGATGGGGATGAGGCAACACAGTGGTAAACTGATTACAAACCAATGGTTTCAAGAGGGAGACATGAAAAACATTGGAGATGTGCATTGCAGGAGGAAGGTCAAGAGCGTAGGCCACGTTGACCCGTTGGAGTATTTGAAAAACACCAACACAATGGGGAACCAGTTTATTGGAAGGCACACAAAGGTTCAAGTTGTGGGAGGACAGCCAAACTCTCTCACCAACCTGGTAGGAAGGCGCAGGCAGATGCCTACGATCAGCCTGGAACTTTTGGCGCTGCATAGAACGATGAAGGCAATCCTAAATCTGCACCCACGTGGAACGGAGTTGCCAGAGATGCTCCTCCAAAGCCAGAATACCCTGAGACATGAATAAATCGGGCAACAAGGATGGTTGAAACCCATAATTCGCCATGAACGGGGGTTAACTTGGAGGAAGCATTAATAGCACTATTACGAGCAAACGCTGCCCAAGGTAACAGTTCAGACCAATTATTGTGGTGATCTGAGACATAGCAACGAAGGAACTGTTCCAGAGCTTGATTAGACCGTTCCGCAGCCCCAATGGATTGAGGGTGATATGCCGAGGAGAAGGAAAGCTGGATCCCCATTTGAGCACAAAAGGAATGCCAAAATCTGGAGAGAAACTGGCTACCCTTGTCCGACACTATCTCCTTGGGTAACCCATGTAAACGGAAGACCTCCCGGGTAAAAATTGAAGCAAGCTCCTGAGCGGTAGGCAACTTCATCAAGGGAATGCAATGTGACATTTTAGAAAAACGGTCAACCACCATAAGGATAACAGTATTGCCATTGGAAACAAGGAGCTCGACAATGAAGTCCATGGAAAGATGTGTCCAAGGACGCTCACCATTAGCATTAGGTTGCAGAAGACCCGCAGGAAGACGTAGAGGAGTCTTATTCTGTGCACAAACTGAGCAGGAGAATACATACGCAGCAACATCAGAACAAAGACCTGGCCACCAGAATTGTCGAGTGACAGACCAAATCATTTGGTTCTTGCCTGGTTGACCTGCGGCTTTAGGATAGTGGTAAGTGTGCAAAAGTTTAGTTTGAATATTCTCAGGAACAAAACACTTACCACTAGGTTTCTCAGGAGGTGCATTGGTTTGTGCAGCCAGGATCTCTTCCCCCCAGGGAGAAGTCAAATTAGTATGTATGGTAGCCAAAATATGGTCAGGAGGTATAACAGGAGTAGGTACAGACTCCTCCTTGGACAGGGGCGAAAATTGTCGAGAGAGGGCATCAGCCCTAACATTCTTACTACCAGGCAGGTAGGAGACCACATAATTAAACCAAGACAAAAATAGCACCCATCTGACCTGTAGGGCGACAAACGTTTTGCTTGAGATAGATAAGTTAAATTCTTGTCATCAGTAAGAATGAGCACTGGCACGCTAGTACCCTCGAGAAGGAACCGTCAGGCGTAGGACGTTGAGACAAGAGGGCACCTACTCCAGTCTCAGACACATTGACCTCAAGAACAAAAGGCAGGACAGGGTTTGGATGAGCCAGAACTGGAGCGGCAACAAAGGCAGTCTTAAGAATATCAAAGGCCTTAATGGCAGTAGGTTACCAATGGAGTGGATCATTCTCTTTACGGGTCATGTATGTGATAGGTTTGACCAAGGAAGAAAAGTTTTTAATAAACTTTCTATAGTAATTGGTGAACCCCAAAAAACGTTGAATAGACCGAAGACCAACTGGGCGGGGCCACTGCAGAACTGCAGATAACTTGTCAGGATCCATGGAGAACCCTGCAATGGAAAAAACATAACCTAGGAAGGTTACTTAAGTCTGATGGAACTCCCATTTCTCAAGTTTACAAAACAGGCCGTTCTCACGTAGTCTCTGAAGAACCCGTGTAACATCAGAACGATGAGCCTCAAGTGTGGGTGAGTGTATGAGGATGTCGTCTAAGTACACCACAACACACTGTTGCAACATATCTTGTAGGACATCATTAATGAATTCCTGGAAAACAGCAGGAGCATTACATAGGCCAAAGGGCATTACAAGATACTCATAATGCCCGCTCCTGGTGTTAAACGCTGTTTTCCATTCGTGGCCCTCCTTGATCCTAACGAGATTGTACTCTCCTCTCAAATCAAGTTTAGTAAAGACCGTAGCTCCATTGAGGCAGTCAAAGACTTCCATAATGAGCGGAATAGGGTAAGCATTCTTAATGGTAAGACCCCTATAATCGATGCATGGTCTTAACTTGCCACCCTTTTTCTTCACAAAGAAGAAGCCAGCCCCTGCAGGAGAGCAGGATTTGCGGATGATCCCCCATGACAGAGCATCGGCAACAAACTACTCCATAGCACAATTCTCTGCAACAGACAGAGGGTAAACCTGGCCCCGAGGAGTAATGGCTCCGGGTTGCAGGTCTATGGCACAATCGTAAGACCAGTAAGGAGGCAACGTACCAGCACGCACCTTGTCAAAAATGTCTAGGAACTCTCGGTACTCCTCTGGCAATTGAGATACCGAAGAAGTGCACAAGACTTTAACTGGTTTCCGAAGACAAGTGGAAATACATTGCGGGGACCACGACAAAATTTCGGACTTGCGCCAGTCGAGACTGGGATTGTGCTTTTGGAGCCAGGGATAACCCAGAACAACCTGAAAATGCGGAGAGTTTATCACCTGGAACTGGAGGGTTTCAAAATGTAGAGCCCCAACAGCCATGGACAACGGAGCAGTTTCGTGAGTAGCGAGTGCGGGCTGAAGGGGACTGCCATCAATGGCCTCAATAGCAAGCAGTACGGACCGAGGCAAAACAGGAATGGAGTGCTTTGATACAAAAGCACTGTCAATGAAATAGCCCGCAGCACCGGAGTCAACAAGAACCTGGGTGACTATGGAGGAGTCTACCCAGGAAAGGACAACCATGACAAAAGGTTTCTCCTTAAGCGGTTCCGGGGACGAGGATAAACAACTGCAGGTCTGCCCCCGACAGGACCTTAGGTGTGAGCCTTTCCCGGCCATGTAGGACAAGACTTTAAAAGGTGGCCCTGTAACCCACAATAGGGGCAGATCCCCTACCTGCTACTAAAGGCCCTCTCCGCCACAGAGAGACGCGTGAATCCTAACTGCATCGGCTCAGCAGTACTTGGTGACTCGGGACCAGGAGGCATGGGAGGTGAGGGAGGCATGGGCGGGAATGAACACGTAGGAGACAACGTAACAGGAGGCTTCCACAAGCGCTCCTTGAAAGAGGGCCTCTCTCTGAGTCTGATGTCAATTAGGATAAAAAAAGACAACAATGCCTCGAGATCCTCTGGTAAATCTCTGGCAGCAACTTCGTCTTTAATTGCATTAGAGAGCCCATGAAAGAAGGCAGCAACAAGGGTTTCATTCTTCCAACCAACCTCTGCGGCAAGCATACAGAACTCAATAGCATACTGAGCAACAGATCTTGTACCTTGCTGATTGGACATGAGTCGCTTAGCAGCAGAGGAGGAGTGAGCCGGAACATCAAATACCCTTCAAAAGGAGGCCACAAATTCAGGGTAATTTCAAATCACAGGTTTATTAGTCCCCACAAGGGATTAGCCCAGGCAAGAACTGTGTCAGAGAGTAACGAGATGAGAAATCCCACCTTAGCTCTGTCAGAGTGAAACACCTGAGGTAACATCTCAAAGTAAATGCCCAACTGGTTCAAAAACCCTCTGCACTGAGTAGGATCACCTCCATATCGCTGAGGTAGAGATGCAGAACCGGACATGCTCCTGGTAGGACTAGGTGCAGCAGCAGAAACAGCAGCAGCCATAACTTGTGGGACACTTTGGTCCAAATGTGCAGTGCGAGTCAGCAGGGTTTGCAGGGCTAGTGCAAATTGATCCAAGCGGTGATCCTGTTCATCCATCCTGGAAATGATGGCAGTTAAAGGTGGATTATTAGCACCATCAGGATTCATGGCCTTTGCATAATGTCAGGGTGCCAGGAATCAGACTGAGACAAGAAGTGCAAAAATAATCACACCTTTATTAATAGCAAAAATTATAAAAAAAGTCCACACGTCAAATAACAAGCCAGGAGTCAAAACCAGAGCTAGTAGTCAGACGAGCCGAGTCAGGAGCCAAAGCGAATAGTCAGACGAGCTGGAATCAGGAACAAGGAAAACAGCAGAGTCAGGAACAAGCCAGGGATCAGGAACCAGGAAGGACGTCAGGCAGCCAGGTAATACACAGGAACTCTCACAAACAGTTCTGAGACAATGCAAAGGCAAAGCATACTGAACAGAGGCCCTTTAAATATTAAGTGATGACATCACAATTCTTAGACTGCATCCTGTCTCACACGGATGATGCACACCAGTCTGGCCATAAAAGGAAGTGCAGGAAATGAGCAGCATCCCCCACAATGCACCATAGTCAGGAAGAGAGGTGAATAAAATGGCTGCCAGCAGCACATGGCAAACACAACAGGGAAAAAACCTGACACTGTCATACTGTCTTCATACCCCCTGTCATACTACCTTCAAACCCCCTTCAATACTACCTTCATACCCCCTGTAATACTACCTTCATAGCCCCTGTCATACTACCTTCATGCCCCCTGTCATACTACCTTTATACCCCCTGTAATACTAACTTCACACCCCATGTCATACTACCTTCATACCCCCTGTCTTACTACCTTCATACCCCCTGTAATACTACCACCATTCCTCCTTTCATACTGCCTTCATACCCCTGTAATACTACCTTCATACCCCCTGTCATACTACCTTCATACCCCCTGTCATACTACCTTCATACCCCCTGTTATACTACCTTCATACCCCCTGTCAGACTGCCTTCATACCCCCTTTCATACTACCTTCATACCCCCTGTAATTCTGCCTTCATAGCAAACAGAGTATCCAGCACCAGTATGCTCAATTAGGTGCACGCTGCAGGGTCCTGAATTCACCCAATTACATTCAGTGTACAAAAGACAGCAGCACCACTTCACAGCAAGGTTATGTATTTATTGGGACATAACTCACTGGAGCCAATATGAATGAACAGGGAAATTGATTGGCAGTTAACATAAAGGGGAGGTATTGAGATAATTGTTTGTTATTTAATGAATAGATTTTGTATTTATATACCGTATTGTTCCGCATATAGGCCGCACTTTTTTCCCTTGATTTGTACCTTTAAATTTGCAGTGCGGCCTATATGCGGGCCGCGGCCTATATTCGGGTGCTTATCGGCAATATCGCACATGCGCAGTGCTGCCGAACTTCCGGTGCACCCTGTGGCCTTATGGGTATTGTATTCAAATCAAAAACTGCAAAGGGAGCACTCACTTGTTGTAAAACATCACTTTTATTTTGCCAAAGTAAAAACTGTTTACACAACAGTCCATAAAACAAGCATCGTAGAAGCCCAATCGATGCAGATAGCAGCTATCTGTATTGATTGGGCTTCTACGATGCTTGTTTTATGGACTGTTGTGTAAGCAGTTTTTTAATTGGCGAAATAAAAGTGACATTTTACAACAAGTGAGTGCTCCCCTTGCAATTTTTCATTTGAATCCAGGCTTGGCCTTTAGGAGTGAGCACTCGTTTCTACCCTTAATGCAACTGTGATCCACTACCGCTACCCCACTGAATTGGCTGCTGAGTGATGATGTCATTACCCGGTGTGGAAGTCCAAGTAACCTGAAGAACGAATATGGAGGTGACAGTTATTTCTGAAGGAAGCGCTCCCAGCTACATTCAAGGGGATTACACAATCGTAGGGGACCGGGTTGTCGGGTTAGCCACACATCCAGCACCGGGTGTTAGACAGAAGTTGCCTCAGCTTGTGGGTAAGTGTGTTAACTTAGCTTTTGGTTAATTTAGCTTTTGGTACTTTATCTATGGGCGCATGATAGGCTGACTTGTTAAGCCATTATACACACACTGTTTTTGATGGTTTAATGTGCCTCCCTTTTGGGGAACTTTATTGCATTATGAGTATTGTAGGTGTGAAGATATTTTCTTTAAAAATTAAATTTCTTCAAAATGGCACCAAACATTAAGGGTGCGGCCTATATTCAGGTGCGGCCTATATGCTGCACAATACGGTGTATATATATATATATATACAGTAATATTTTGTTTTGTATTCTCCTGAGAAAAGATTAAGTATGTACCTTCTGCACAGTGATTGTTTATTGTTAATTATGTATGCAGTAGGTTTTCTATGTAATTTAGTAGTTCACCAGTAGAGGGGGTTGTAATGTGATTAAGTTTAGTGCAAGAGATGTATAAAGGGTTAACATCTCAATTAACCTGAGAAACCCCGCCCATGTTGGCTTTAAATAAGGTGAACTAGTTGTTGTTTCTATGCAACATGATTAAGGTCATTTAAGAACAAGAAGAGGGGGGTCCAATGGCACTACTGGAACATAAATGAGAACTACTGCCCTATCAAAGGGGTACACAGGTCTAATAATCTGAGCTCCGGGGTTGGTGCTGTGTATTATAGTGAGTACAATTGCTAGGCTTGAGGGGAGTGGACACCCACCTCAACAAGAATACACATATAGCACTCCTGAGTTCTGTCACATAAATAGTATCAACCGATATAACTATTCACAATAAACTACTGTCCAATAATATGGCTATTATTGACAAATGGGTCAGGATAGATAGAATTGAGAAAATGCGCATTAAATATAACTTTTATTCATACTATGTTAAAAAAATGAACACAAACATAACCATGACACACGATTTAAAACTACGGATAGGGGGGACATGGATCTGCGTGTCAATCAGATAGAGAATAATAGTAGTAGTGAGTAATACTACAGGTATAGCAGGCTAAATATCGAAATCTCATTAGAGAATTAATTGTGAATATTGCTATACATACTGGTGAGCAGCTAATACTCCTAATTATGTGAAAATGAATTTCAGTAGCTGGTGTGTGGCTCAGACAGTGATGCACACAAAATTAGTGTAATAGATATCACTATGTGTATATGTGAGAATATACTCTAGTCCACTACATTGATATCAGCAGCATTAATTAAATGCTATAGGTTGATGGTTCTTATACCAGAGAAAAATCTTACTAACTGTTAAATATCAGGTCTATTTGTAGTATCTGCAGTCAGTGTGCTGCATAGTGTGAGAACGTAATCATTTATGATTAGAGTCGGCTCTATATGCGACTTCTGCAGCCAATATGCTGCTTGTTATGTAGACCTATTGGTTATTATAATAAGTTCGATTGTACTTGGTGGGAGGTGAATTATAGGTTTGCCCCAGTGATATAAATCTGATAGTTTCAATGCTTGCTCAGTAAGAGCTATCAGTATAGATTTGGTATTATATTTGTTATTAACATATATATGTTTTCACTTAATGTCTATGCTACACTTATGTAACTAAATTGTTACCACCTTTTGAATTGATTTTACATAGACCTTATATAAGTGAATATATTATTATTTAATTGTATCAAAATTAACACCGTAACTGGGATGACAGAGATTGATGTTTAAATACCAAAATTAATCACTACTCCACTCGTGAACTACATATGCTCACACTATTTTTGTAGTCAACACGCTACATAATATAACATGAAGGTTGAGAATTCAAAGGATAATAAGAATCATCACTCACAATGTGAGTCGGATTAATTTGTAACTTCTATAATCAGCATACTGCTTGTTGTAAAGACCTTTATGTTATTACAATGAATTTGGTTATACTAGGTGGGAGGTGAATTGCTGGTTTCCCGCTTGGGATATAAGTCTGATAGTTTCGATCCTTGCTCAATGAGGGTTAACAGTATAGATTCAGTATTGAATTAATAATTGGCATCCATACGTTGTTACTTTATATCTGTGCTTCACTTTGTGTAACTAAATTGTAACCACCGTTAGGAGTGACTATAAGTAAACCTTACACAAGTGAGTTTATTAGTAGATTGTATCAGACTCAAACACAGGAGCTCACTGGGCCCCTCACCAATTCCCTAACATGTTTCGCCGCTTGTCGGCTTTTTCAAAGGGTGCGCGTTGCGCGCAAAACTGGGTTTAAATAATGTTATGCCTAAATGTACCGCCCCCTGGATAACGTCATGCGGTCCCGTGTTGAGGGATTATCAGGGTCCTAAGTTCTGTCATGTGTGTCCTTCCTAAGCAGACACAGATATCCGATCAACAGATACAGATTATTATTATTAACAGAGGATAAATGAGACAGATAAAAAGTTGAATATTGATCATACATTCTCATGATATAAAAAGTTTTAAAATATTGATTGACTGTGTGATGTGCCTGTTATCTAAATGAATATAACCAATGTGCTAACCAATTAAAAATCCCAAACATATGTGAGGTAAAATAAAATTTTAAAGAGTGTAAGTGTGTTTGAAAATCGATAATGATGAGTGGTAGTGCAATAATACACTGGAGTATTTAGTGATATTCTACACTCATATATCTACATATATACTCATATATCTACATTCACTGTGATTACATTAATAACTTGTTGACTGTTCTGCACTTAATATGGATAAGCACAGAGTAAGAAGTGCTTCTCCTAACACAATCGTATAAACACATTTTAGTTTTTATATAAAAATTTTTTTTGTTAATATGAGTCACTAAAATCACTATTATAAATATCTTCTTTATGTATTATCAGTAGGAAGTTATGTATCTATTATTTATTATACACACACTGTTCACCATTATTATGCAACAGTATTCACCATTGACACATTAGTAGAAGATAATAAATCTTCGGCATCATAAATTTCTCTAGTATTATTGCTAGCATTATCACTAAATACTCCAGTGTATTATTGCACTACCACTCATCATTATCGATTTTCAAACACACTTACACTCTTTAAAATTTTATTTTACCTCACATATGTTTGGGATTTTTAATTGGTTAGCACATTGGTTATATTCATTTAGATAACAGGCACATCACACAGTCAATCAATATTTTAAAACTTTTTATATCATGAGAATGTATGATCAATATTCAACTTTTTATCTGTCTCATTTATCCTCTGTTAATAATAATAATCTGTATCTGTTGATCGGATATATCTGTGTCTGCTTAGGAAGGACACATATGACAGAACTTAGGACCCTGATAATCCCTCAACACGGGACCGCATGACGTTATCCAGGGGGCGGTACATTTAGGCATAACATTATTTAAACCCAGTTTCGCGCGCCGCGCGCACCCTTTGAAAAAGCCGACAAGCGGCAAAACATGTTAGGGAATTGGTGAGGGGCCCAGTGAGCTCCTGTGTTTTAGGAAGCGTTTAGTGGGGAACGACCAGCGTGTCCCAGCAGCTAATACTCAGTATTTTATTTATATCTATTTCCTCAGTTTAATTGAGTGTGTTTGTTACTCAGTCTTTCAGCGTGCATCATGTTTACTCATATTGATTCACAAAGAGTTAATTTCAATATGCAGCACGCTGAATATAGATGTCACAAATAAATCAGGTTCACATTATGAGTAATGACTGTTAGTATTCTCGGAACTATCAACCTTTATGTTACATGATGCAGCGTGTTGACTACAAATACAGTGAGCAAGTTTAGTTCACGAGTGGAGTGGTGATTACTTTGGTATATAAACCTTAATCTCTATCATCCCAGTAACGGTGTAAAGTCTGATACAATCTACTAATAAACTCACTTGTGTAAGGTTTACTTATAGTCACTCCTAACGGTGGTAACAATTTAGTTACACAAAGTGAAGCACAGATATAAAGTAACAACGTATGGATGCCAATTATTAATTCAATACTGAATCTATACTGTTAACCCTCATTGAGCAAGGATCGAAACTATCAGACTTATATCCCAAGCGGGAAACCAGCAATTCACCTCCCACCTAGTATAACCAAATTCATTGTAATAACATAAAGGTCTTTACAACAAGCAGTATGCTGATTATAGAAGTTACAAATTAATCCGACTCACATTGTGAGTGATGATTCTTATTATCCTTTGAATTCTCAACCTTCATGTTATATTATGTAGCGTGTTGACTACAAAAATAGTGTGAGCATATGTAGTTCACGAGTGGAGTAGTGATTAATTTTGGTATTTAAACATCAATCTCTGTCATCCCAGTTACGGTGTTAATTTTGATACAATTAAATAATAATATATTCACTTATATAAGGTCTATGTAAAATCAATTCAAAAGGTGGTAACAATTTAGTTACATAAGTGTAGCATAGACATTAAGTGAAAACATATATATGTTAATAACAAATATAATACCAAATCTATACTGATAGCTCTTACTGAGCAAGCATTGAAACTATCAGATTTATATCACTGGGGCAAACCTATAATTCACCTCCCACCAAGTACAATCGAACTTATTATAATAACCAATAGGTCTACATAACAAGCAGCATATTGGCTGCAGAAGTCGCATATAGAGCCGACTCTAATCATAAATGATTACGTTCTCACACTATGCAGCACACTGACTGCAGATACTACAAATAGACCTGATATTTAACAGTTAGTAAGATTTTTCTCTGGTATAAGAACCATCAACCTATAGCATTTAATTAATGCTGCTGATATCAATGTAGTGGACTAGAGTATATTCTCACATATACACATAGTGATATCTATTACACTAATTTTGTGTGCATCACTGTCTGAGCCACACACCAGCTACTGAAATTCATTTTCACATAATTAGGAGTATTAGCTGCTCACCAGTATGTATAGCAATATTCACAATTAATTCTCTAATGAGATTTCGATATTTAGCCTGCTATACCTGTAGTATTACTCACTACTACTATTATTCTCTATCTGATTGACACGCAGATCCATGTCCCCCCTATCCGTAGTTTTAAATCGTGTGTCATGGTTATGTTTGTGTACATTTTTTTAACATAGTATGAATAAAAGTTATATTTTAATGTGCATTTTCTCACTTCTATCTATCCTGACCCATTTGTCAATAATAGCCATATTATTGGACAGTAGTTTATTGTGAATAGTTATATCGGTTGATACTATTTATGTGACAGAACTCAGGAATGCTATATGTGTATTCTTGTTGAGGTGGGTGTCCACTCCCCTCAAGCCTAGCAAATGATTAAGGTCATGTAGACCGAAACATTGTTCTACTCTGTTGGTTATGACCCACTAAATACATAACCTTTGCTGTGAAGTGGTGCTGCTGTCTTTTATACACTGAATGTAATTGGGTTAATACAGAACCCTGCAGAGTGCACTCGAATGAGCATACTGATGCTGGACACTCTGTTTGTTGTGATTACAATATTACCTGTATTGTGTTATGTGCACCTATATTGCTTGCAAAATGGAAACTACAACAGTTGGGACTGAACCAAATACGTTATCATACACAGACCTAGAAGCTGCTAGGATTAAAACCCTTGTTGTGGCTCTAGGGATTTCCTACAAACTCCACCAATGGAGGTATCAAGTAAGCAATATGAAAGGCTATCCAAGAAATATGTAGCTTCTGATTTGCACGCCACCACCCTGGTAGAATATCATAGAGTGCGGCGAATAGCAAGAGGGCTACGGATGAATGCTAGACCAACTTTGATGAAAGAAAACAAAGAATATTGCTATAAATGTATGTGCATTCTGAATAAGTGCTTGTTTGATTTGATGGTTTTGATTGTGGAATACTTACAATGGGAGTTGGATTCTAGAAGGAGAAGCTTTCCCGGCTAGAGGGAGCACTGAAAGATATGACGTCATTGGAGGAGGCAGAAAAACTCCTTGCCACAGTTAATACAGCAATGAAGGATCTAAGGAAAACCATAGAAGCATGTAAAAGGCAAACGTTCTTCCAGATGAATAGGATTATGACAATGGTGATGTATACAGATGGACCCGAGCCCATCCGTTTGATAAAAGAAGGAAAAGCGTGATGTCCAATAGGCATAGGAATCTCTGACCATGTGACAATGCTGGAAGTTCAGCATCTAATATGAATACCTTGTCTGGGAACTCAGAGGCAAGTACAAGCGGTGTGGCAGAAAACATTGCCGCAGATGGCGTGAGATCAAATCAGAAGGAAGCGGAACCCCGGAGAATAACACGCAACCGCAACCGCAACCGCCATCAATAGTGGTAAATATATCCACTCATCCTCTTATATAGTCTGAACTAGGGCTATTGAATAAGGGGCTATATTTTTGCCCATCTATGAACTGTGACTTTTATACCTTACAGAAGGATTTACAGTGTTTTTTCAGGACAATAAAGCTAAAAACATTTTTTTGCCAGCAGTATAAAGGTGATATGGCTGAATAAGTCAATGGTAATGACAGTATATTGTCTCTGAATCAATTGGGTCTAAGGAATAAAAGTAATTTCACCCCTGTTACCCAGAATCACTCAGTAGAAACATTAATACGCTTAGTACAGAGAGATGTGGATAATATAAACATAGTACTAAAAGGATACAGAATGTAACCAGAGAAGAATTACAGGCCCTTAAGGAACTAAAGCTGAATAAAAATATAATTTGCAAGCCGGTGGATAAGGGTGGAGCCACTGTAATATTTGATAAATCATACTATGTAAATGAGATACTCAGATAGCTAGGGGATTGAGATGTTAATAAGCCACTGTCTAGTGATCCAACATTTGATATTAAAAGGGAGTTGGGGAAGTGTGTAGATAAGGCACCCAGGAATGGTCTTTTGATTAAAAAGGAGGTGACTTTCCTAATTCCAGAAAGTTTTGTGATACCAGTTTTCTACACATTCCCCAAGATCCACAAGGATGGTAAATTTCCCCCTGGTCGCCCAATAGTGGCTAGAGTGAATTCTATACTAAATAATACATCAATCTATTTGGATAGAATTTTCAGACCTTTGGAAGCGCAATCAGCATCTTATATTATGGATACTGGTGACTTTTTGACTAAGTTAAAGAATTTGGATTTAGCGAGTGTGAAGTCCATATTGTTTATTGGGATGTTAAGAGCCTCTATACTTCCATCACACATACTAGTGGAATGGATGCTGTTTACAGCGCTATACATTCTAGCAATATGTGCACTGATGTACATTGCCAATTTGTGATGGAATTATTGGAGCTCATTTTATAATGTAATTAGTTCCTGTTCCAGGATCAATTCTACCTGCAACGTCAAAGTACAGCCATGGGGTCAAATGTTGCCCCCACATACGCCAATATATTCATGAATATGTTTGAAGAGAAGTTTGTATACTCTCATATATTATTTCAAAAACATGGAATTTGTTGGTATAGATATATAGATGATATATTTGGCATATAGGGGGGTGACGTGACCTCATTGAAGTCTTTCTTAAGGGATATGAACAGTGCCACAAGACACATAAAGTTTAAAATGACCCACAGTGAAGAGGCAATTGACTTCTTGGACACTACAGTATGGAAGAAAGGAAGAACATTGCAGGTAGACTTGTTCAGGAAAGAGAGTGATAGAAATAGTCTCCTGAACTATGATAGTGCTTATCCACCGGCCCTAATCAAGAGTCTACCTAAGAGTCAGTTATTGAGGGTAAGAAATATTGTATCAGATGAAGAGAAGATAGATACAAGGCAAAGAAATGGGACAATTCTTCAGGAAGAGAGGCTATCCTGAACTAATGGTAAGGGAACAAATTGAAAAAGTGAAGGAAATCCCTAGGGATATTATATTGAAGGGTGTATGGAAGGAGAAGAAACAAGCATGGAAGAATGATAGGTTATCTTTTGTCTCTCAATATAACCCTCTCAGTGAAAAAAATTATAAAGATTATTAACAAACATTTGAATGTTTTGAAAGATCTAATTCCCCAGATAGAGGAGTTTAAACAAAGACCCATGCCAGCCTAAAAGAGGAGTAAGAATATAAGGAGTAAGAATATAAGGGATCAAATTGATATTTTGATGATAAACGGTGAGTATTTTCACCACCCTCTGAGTGGTCAGAAATTAAAGATTTTGGGTTATCACACTTGTAATACAGATTATGCTATATATTTAATCAAGTGCCCTTGTGCAAAATTTTATATAGGTGAGTCCACGAGAAGAATTAGGGACAGAATCAATGAGCATAAATCTGATATAAGAGGAAGTGAGTTGCAGGCGCCTGTATCACACCATTTTATAAAAGCAGGACATATGGTATCTCAATTGAGATTTCAAATTATTGAGCATTTAGAGAGACCCAGGAGGGGGGAAACAGGACTAAGCTCTTAAAGGAAAAGGAAAGTTATTGGATATTTAAATTAAACTCATTGGAGCCAATAGGAATGAACAGGGAAATTGATTGGCAGTTAACATAAAGGGGAGGTATTGAGATAATTGTTTGTTATTTAATGAATAGGTTTTATATTAATATATACACAGAAATATTTTGTTTTGTATTCTCCTGTGAAAAGATTGTTTATGTGCATTGTACAGTGATTGTTTATTGTGAATTCTGTATGCGCTATATTTTCTATGTAATTTAGTAGTTCACCATTAGAGGGGGTTGTAATTTTATTACGTTTAGTGCAAGAGATGTATAAAGGGTTAACATCTCAATTAACCTGAGAAACCCCGCCCATGTTGGCTTTAAATAAGGTGAACTAGTTGTTCTTTGTATGCAACATGATTAAGGTCATGTAGACCAAAACGTCATTGTACTCTGTTGGTTATGTCCCAATAAATACATAACCTTGCTGTGAAGTGGTGCTGCTGTTTTTTGTACACTGAATACTACCGTCATACCCCCTGTCATACTACCTTCATACCCCCTGTCATACTACCTTCATACCCCCTGTCATACTACCTTCATACCCCCTGTCATACAACCTGCATACCCCCTGTCATACTACCTTCATATCCCCTGTCATATTGCCTTCATACCCCCTGTTATACTACCTTCATACCCCCTGTCATACTACCTTCATACCCCTGTCATACAAGCTTCATACCCCCTGTCTTACTGCCTTTATACCCCCTGTCATACTACCTTCATACCCCCTGTCATACTGCCTTTATACCCCATCATATTACCTTCATACCCCCTGTCATAATGCCTTCATACCCCTTTCATATTGCCTTCATACCCCCTGTCATACTACCTTCATACCCCCGTCATACTACCTTCATACCCCGTGTCATACTACCTTCATACCCCCAGTCATACTGCCTTCATACCCCCTGTCATACTACCTTCATACCCCCTGTCATATTGCCTTCATACCACCTGTCATATTGCCTTCATACCCCCTGTCATACTACCTTCATACCCCCTATCATATTGCCATCATACCCCCTGTCATACTACCTTCATACCCCCTGTTTTATTTACTTCATACCCCCTGTCATATTGCCTTCATACCCCCGTCATACTATATTCATACCCTGTGTCATACTACCTTCATACCCCGTGTCATACTACCTTCATACCCCCTGTCATACTGCCTTCATACCCCCTGTCATACTACCTTCATACCCCCTGTCATATTGCCTTCATACCACCTGTCATATTGCCTTCATACCCCCTGTCATACTACCTTCATACCCCCTGTCATATTGCCATCATACCCCCTGTCATACTACCTTCATACTCCCTGTTTTATTTACTTCATACCCCCTGTCATATTGCCTTCACATTGGATGTTTCTCCCACATTCACCAAACAAAAATACCCCCCAAATGGGATCCTCTAACACCCATGTGAATCTGTGCATCTCAGTGCAACTCCGGCAACCCATCTCTATGAATCACACAAGCACTCAAGCATCCATCCTTCCAAAACCCCTTTCAGTAACCCCCAGCATGTCTATCCCAAAACCCTTGTCATCTTCACAAATATTAAAAAAGCCCACAACACCCAGTTGACCTTCACCACAAAAAAAACTCCATCTAATGCAAAAAAGACAACTTCACATTAATCATAGTTATAACATTGTCATGTTCTTTCTTCAATCTTAAATTAAACCATTATGCCTAGGAATCACACCAAAATAAAATCAATTAATAAACAAATAATAAACACCCTCAATCCTAAACTTTAGTCTCCACCAAATGGGGTCCTATCACCAATCTTCCATGATGCAGAATGTCTTTTGTGATTAACTTCTAGTGAATGTCTTGATTTTTGTAAGAACTTTTATTTTTAGAGAATTAACTAATAAGGGTAATAGAAAAATTACTACTTTCCCATGATTAGTTAATTTCCAAACTATAAGGGTTAAACAAATCAACAAAACCACAGGTTCTCAAGTGCTTTCTATGTGATTTTACAATTTTTCTAATTCAAAAGTTATGAAACAGTTCTGTCCTCTTTCAAATGCCTGTATTGGGAATTCTGTATGCACTAGGTTTTCTATGTAATTTAGTAGTTCACCAGTAGAGGAGTTTGTAATGTGATTAATTTTAGTGCAAGAGATGTATAAAGGGTTAACATCTCAATTAACCTGAGAAACCCCGCCCATGTTGGCTTTAAATAATTCGAACTAGTTGTTCTTTGTATGCAACATGATTAAGGTCATGTAGACTGAAACATCGTTGTACTCTGTTGGTTATGTTCCAATAAATACATAACCTTGCTGTGCAGTGGTGCCGCTGTCTTTTGTCCACTGAATACTACCTTCATACCCCCTGTCATACTTCCTTCATATCCCCTGTCATATTGCCTTCATACCCCCTGTCATACTACTTTCATACCTCATGTCATACTCCCTTCATACCCCCTGTCATACTTCCTTCATATTCCCTGTCATATTTCCTTCATACCCCCTGTCATACTACCTTCATACCTCCTGTCATACTACCTTCATACCTCCTGTCATACTACCTTCATACCCCCTGTCATACTGCCTTCATACCCCGTCATATTGACTTCAGACCCCCTGTCATAATGTCCTCATACCCCTGTCATATTGCCTTCATACCCCCTGTCATACTACCTTCATACCCCCGTCATACTACCTTCATAAACCCCTGTAATACTGCCTTCATACCCCCTGTCATATTGCCTTCATACCCCCTGTCATACTACCTTCATACCCTGTGTCATATAGCCTTCATACCCCCTGTCATACTGCCTTCATACCCCCTGTCATACTACCTTAATACCCCCTGTCATATTGCCTTCATACCCCCTGTCATACTACCTTCATACCCCCTGTCATACTACCTTCATAAACCCCTGTCATACTGCCTTCATACCCCCTGTCATACTGCCTTCATACCCCATGTCATATTGCCTTCATACCCCCTGTCATACTACCTTCATACCCTGTGTCATACTGCCTTCATACCCCCTGTCATACTGCCTTCATATCCCCTGTCATACTATCTTCATACCCCCTATCATACTACCGTAATACCCCCTGTCATATTGTCTTCATACCCCCTGTCATACTACCGTAATACCCCCTGTCATACTACCTTCATAAACCCCTGTCATACTGCCTTCATACCCCCTGTCATACTACCGTAATACCCCCTGTCATATTGCATTTATACCCCCTGTCATACTACCTTCATACCCTGTGTCATATTGCCGTCATACTCCCAGTCATACTGCCTTCATACCCCCTGTCATACTACCTTCATACCCCCTGTAATATTGCCTTCATACCCCCGTCATACTGCCTTCATATCCTCTGTCATATTGCCTTCATACCCGTGTCATATTGCCATCATACCCCCTGTCATATTGCCTTCACATTGGATGTTTCTCCCACACTCACCACACAAAAATACCCCCCCCCATGAGAACCTGTAACACCCATGTGAATCTGTGCAACTCCGGCAACCCATCTCTATGAATCCCACAAGCACTCAAGCATCCATCCTTTCAAACCCCCTTTCAGTAACCCCCAGCATGTCTATCCCAAAACCCTTGTCATCTCCACAAATGTATTAAAAAAAGCCTACAACACCCAGTTGGCCCTCACCACAAAAAAAAAACGCCATCTAATGCAAAAAAGGCAACTTCACAATAATCATGGTTATAACATTGTCATGTTCTTTCTTCAATCTTAAATTAAACCATTATGCCTTGGAGTCACACCAAAATAAAATAAATTAATAAACAAATAATAAACACCCTAAATCCTAAACTTTAGTCTCCACCAAATGGGGTCCTATCACCAATCTTCCATGATGCAGAATGTCTTTTGTGATTAACTTCTAGTGAATGTCTTGATTTTTGTAAGAACTTTTATTTTTAGAGAATTAACTAATAAGGGTAATAGAAAAACTACTACTTTCCCATGATTAGTTAATTACCAAACTATAAGGGTTAAAAAATCCACAAAACCACAGGTTCTCAAGTGCTTTCTGTGTGATTTTACAACCTTTCTTATTCAAAAGTCATGAAAACTTATTCCGCCCTCTTTCAAATGCCTGCATTGTCTGTTAATATTTATTTTTTCAATATGTTAAATCTTTTTGCTAAGTCTATTCACATATTAAAGAAAGATTATTATTTCATGATTTAATAAAAAAATAAAAATACAGCTGAGCTAATACTGTACTCAACTAATTGCAGTTACTAGAATGTTCATTTGTGATAGACTTGTGAACTGTATCATTATAAATTAACTTAAAATAATAATTCATTGTTAATGACACAGAAATCTTAGAATGATATTAATAAACTATATATATGTAATTTAACTTAATTAATTAAAACATTACGCTATCTTCATTATTGAATCAGTCATCATGTAAAATGAAATGAGTTAAGGTACTACATAATATAATATATCTTACATTCTCATATAGCAAATCAGAAAACATATAAAATCAGGACTCACCAAATTGCAGCACCAGAAGGTGCATACAGTAGTATTCTGAGATCTCACACTTCTATGAATAACTGATCCCAACATCCTAACAAACATGCAGAGATATTAGCTTGTATCACTGATTTCTTGTGAAGTCTTTGTTATTTTACTATTTTTTAAGAAGTCTTGGTCACTTATTTTAAAACCGCTGGTCTCATGGAGTTCCGAATCCTCACACTAAACTTAAAGTGACAGAATAATCAAATATGTGCAATTCAGTTTTAAATAAGAGTCAGCCAGGTTACGAGTTTTGCGTTATGAGTGAAAAAGCATTGCTATGCTTCATAACGATGCTTTTTCACTAACACCGGCATTACGAGCCTTGTCAGAATAACACCTTTTTGGCCGTCACGCAATGTCAGTAGCGCACTTTAAGGAAATGTCCTTTTTCAAAGGGACTTCCATAGCGCGGGTATTACAAGTTTTGCTGTGAGGCCAAAAAGGGAGCGGTACAGCCTAAAATGACAAGATTCGTGCTGCCATCTAAAGTCAGTAGTTATTAGTTTTATGTTACAAAGCTGTAACATAAAACTCATAACTAAACTGTCACAAAGTACACTAACACCCAAAAACTACCTATTAACCCCTAAACCAAGGTCCTCCCACAAACTAAAATTATTAACCCCTAATCTGCCGCTCCAGACATTGCCGTCACTCAAAAATGTGTTAACCCCTATTCTGCCTCTTCCAGACATCGTCGCCACTATAATAACATTATTAACCCTTAAACCACCGCCCTCCCGCATCGCAAACACTATTTAAAGATTATTAACCCTTAATATGCTGTCCGCCCACACCGCCGTTATAATAAACCTATTTACCCCTAACCCTAACGTAACCCTAACCCTAACACCCCCTAACTTAAATATAATTAAAATAAATCTATAGAAAACTTACAATTATTACCTAAATAATTCCTATTTAAAACTAAATACTTACCTGTAAAATGAAACCTAAGCTAGCTACAATATAACTAATAGTTACATTGTAGCTATTTTAGGTTTTATTTTTATTTCACAGGTAAGTTTGTATTTATTTCAACTAGGTAGACTAGTTAGTAAATAGTTATTACCTATTTACTAGCTACCTAGTTAAAATAAATACAAAGTTACCTGTGAAATAAAACCTAACCTGCCTTACACTAAAAACTAACATTACAATAAAATAAAATAAATTAAATTAATCAAATACATTTATCTAAATTACAAAAAAAATAAACACTGAATTACACAAAATTAAAATGAAATTATCAAAAATAAAAACGAATTACTCCTAATCTAATAGCCCTATCAAAATAAACAAGCCCCCCAAAATAAAAAAAACCCTAGCCTACACTAAACTACCAATGGCCCTTAAAAGGGCCTTTTGCGGGGCATTGCCCCAAATAAATCAGATATTTTACCTGTTAAAAAAAATACAAACACCCCCCAACAGTAAAACCCACAACCCACCCAACCAAACCCCCCAAATTGAAACCTATCTAGATAAACCTAAGCTAACCATTGCCCTGAAAAGGGCATTTGGATGGGAATTGCCCTTAAAAGGGCATTTAGTTCTTTAACTGCCCAAACCCTAAGCTAAAAATAAAACCCATCCAATAAACCCTTAAAAAAACCTAACCCTAACCCCCGACGATCCACTTACAGTTTTTGAAGGCCGGACATCAATCCTCATCCAAGCAGCAGAAGTCCTCATCGAAGCTGGCAGAAGTCTTCATCCAAGCGGGCCGAAGTCCTCATTGAAGCCAGCAGAAGTCTTCATCCAGACGGCATCTTCTATCTTCATCCATCCGGCGTGAAGCGGGTCCATCTTCAAGACATCCGGCGCGGAGCATCCTCTTCTTCCGATGGTCAACGTAGAATGAAGTTTCCCTTTAAGGTACGTCATCCAAGATGGCGTTCCTTACATTCCGATTGGCTGATAGAATTCAATCAGTCAATAGGATTGAGCTTTCATCCTATTGGCATTTTCGCGCCGGATGTCTTGAAGATGGACCCGCTCCGCGCTGGATGGATGAAGATAGAAAATGCCATCTGGATGAAGACTACTGCTGGTTTTGATGAGGACTTCGACCCGTTTGGATGAGGATGGATGTCCGGTCTTCAAAAACTGTAAGTGGATCGTCGGGGGTTAGTGTTAGGTTTTTTGGATGCCCATCCAAATGCCCTTTTCAGGGCAATGGCTAGCTTAGGTTTATTTAGAAAGGTTTTTATTTGGGGGGGTTGGTTGTGTGGGTGGTGGGTTTTACTGTTGGGGGGTTGTTTGTATTTTCTTTACAGGTAAAAGAGCTGATTTCTTTGGGGCAATGCCCCGCAAAAGGACATTGGCAATTTAGTTTAGGCTAGGGGGGGGGGGGCTTTTTTATTTTGATAGGGCTATTAGATTAGGAGTAATTCATTTTTATTTTTGATAATTTCGTTTTTATTTTGTGTAATTTAGTGTTTATTTTTTTTTGTAATTTAGATAATTGTATTTGATTAATTTAATTTATTTTATTTTATTGTAATGTTAGGTTTTAGTGTAAGGCAGGTTAGGTTTTATTTTACAGGTAAGTTTGTATTTATTTTAACTAGGTAGCTAGTAAATAGTTAATAACTATTTACTAACTAGTCTACCTAGTTAAAATAAATGCAAACTTACTTGTGAAATAAAAATAAAACCTAAAATAGTTACAATATAACTATTAGTTTTATTGTAGCTAGCTGAGGTTTTATTTTACAGGTAAGTAGTTTTAAATAGGTATTATTTAGGTAATAATTGTAAGTTGTATTTAGATTTATTTTAATTATATTTAAGTTAGGGGTTGTTAGGGTTAGGGTTACGTTAGGGTTATGCTTAGGGTTAGGGTTAGGGTTACGTTAGGGTTAGGTTTAGGGGTTAATATTTTTATTTAGTGTTAGTGATGTTGTAGGCCAGATGTTTAGGGGTTAATAACTTTAGTATAGTGGTGGCAACATTGGGGGTGGCAGATTAGTGGTTAATAACTGTAATGTAGGTGGCGTTGATGTTAGGGGCAGCAGATTAGGGGTTAATAACTGTAATGTAGGTGGCGGCGATGTCGGGGGTGGCAGATTAGGGGTGTTTAGACGTGGTTTTTATGTTAGGGTGTTAGGTTTAAACATATTTTTTTCTTTTCCCATAGACATCAATGGGGCTGCGTTACGGAGCTTTTGTTTCCTTGATCACAGGTGTTAGGCTTTTTTTTTTGCTGGCTTTCCCCATTGATGTCTATGGGGAAATCGTGCACGAGTGCGTCAAAGCAGCACTTGTATTTGGGTGAAGCATGCAGCTCAACGCCACCATATTGCCCGTACAAGCCTGTTTTTTTGCAAACTTGTAATAGCAGCGCTATAGGGGAGTGAAATAACAACGCTTTTGTGGCGGTCGTTAATTTCACTATAGCGCTCAAAACTCATAATCTGGCTGAGTATTTGTGCAATATATTTTCATCTAGCTAAAATGCTTCTATTAAAAGTTAAGACTTCAGCAGCATGCACACAATTGCTGCATGTGCCCCTTGCAAAAACATTTAAATGCCAAACCTGCTTATAGATTTGGTGCTGGATTTTATAGCACAACTTGATTAATCCCTGACATAAGTCATGCTACCAATGGCTCTCTGAGCGGGTCCAGTATTTAAATGGGAGTGCACAGGGCACACACAGAATATGTGCATATGATGCTGAAATAGTATTTACTAGAACTATTTCTGTTAAAATAAGTGTAGTGCAAAGGATCTCTGTTCAAAACTGAAATGTACTTAAACAATTCAGTTTTGACCATTATGTCCCTTTAATAACAGGAATCAATCCTTGGTTATTAGCTTATCTAGCTGTGTGTGTACAGGGAACATTGTCCAACACCTCCCTTCAATACTCAGTATCAGTCATTATAGAATGTAATACCTTCAGAGATGTTGATGTAAACAGTAGATAGAGAGATACTTTATTAAAGTGTCAATAACCAGCCATACTATGCAGAGCTTGCATTTTTTTATGTTGAATGTATTAAATAATGCAATAAAACTACTAAGCAATAATTTTGTGCACCAGTTTAAACTGACTCATTTTCTTTGATCCAAATTCATTGATCGAAAAATATATTTTATTTACCAAATAAAATTTATTTTAAAAATATGTATTTTTTTACAATTCATATTACTTCCAGTTAGATACTGATATTGTGCTTTTATCAAGGTTCACAATATTCTATATAAGTTGAATGTGTCACTCAAATTGCTACATTCAACCTACCTCTGGGCTTGTATACCCTCTGGTAATTTACTTTGTTGCTGACTTGTCCGTACTGAAAGTCTATTAAAAAGAGGCACCAAAGAAATCCAAAGAGTATTGCTGACATCCCTGCTCTGCGAGATAGCACTCACCAAATAGATCAACTGAATTATATAGTGTCTAAATTTAAAAAAACTACTATTAATTTAATGAAAATGATCTAGTATTTTTGTTTCAATCATAAACTGTATTCTTAATATATATTTCATCATATTATCATATGCATTGCTAGGCATTTTTTTTTATGAATTACAATATTGCACAGATATTTTTTAATTCGTTTTAATGTACAAATATAATTAATCATTTTAAAATCAACAGTATCCGTGTGCACAATCCAGTATCTGCTCTGTGGCTTGGCACTTCCTGTGCTTCATATCCTGTAATAATGATTTGTATTTCTGACACAGTAAATGTCTACGTTTATAATTGGTAGGGGAAACCTAATGCACTTCTTGTGTTGTAAGCTGGAATTATTTGAAACTAAGAACCTCACCAGACTTAAAGCTCTCTGCTCTGGCGAGATTATCTAAGATGCCTTGTCAGTATTCTGAGTTCCATTAAAAATATTTAGAAAGGCAAATATTAGCATAAGAGTTGTTTATCTAGCTATGTAGGGTTCTGGGGACCTTATGATCTAAAGCTCTCTGCTAAGACAAGATTTTCTAAGAAGTCTCATCAGTATGGAAAGGTCCCTTAAAGAATTTTATAAACAAAAAAATTACCTTGAGAGCTGTTTGCAGGGTTCTGTATATGAAGGAGAAACTCCTTTATTAGAATATAAGGCCTACAAAATAAATCCCAAAGATTTTGTGTGATTTCTCTCCATGGTGGCAAGGTTTTAATCATAAGGCCCTGAATGTGAAAAAGAGACATATTTATTATAATATAAAGCCATGCACAGATGAGGGTTAAGACTTCGGAACCTGTCCATTTGTCTTTGTAGCAAACAAGCAGAGGACATTGTACGTCTAATGCACATATGTGCTATTGCACAAGCCCTTGCTTGTGCAGAACTGCTAACTGCTTGCTTGCTACCAATCTCATGTGACCAGGGCTTGTTAATCTCCCTGAATGAACGTTCAGGATGATTTCTGTCAGCCAACTCTGAGGTGGTAAAGAGGGTTAGATGCAGCTTCTTACATTGCAGAAAGCCAAGAAAAGGTTTCCATGGCAACATTCATTTCTTATTAAATGGAGATCTTTGTGTGATTTGTCTTCATGCTATCAGGCCCTCAGGTGTGCTGATTTTACAAGTTGCAACCAACATTTGTTTCCCTTCCCTCTGTTACCTAATTACACTGTAACTCCTACTATTCTGCCCTTAACCTCTCCAAGCAGGATTAGTTCTCTACTTTTAGCTATACTCTTTCTTCAAACCCAAAATGTCTGTTCTCCACTTTTAACACACTTCTCTGCCCACCCCTACCTCCTATTCCCATTTCTCTCTCAGCTCAAGATTTTGTCAACCACTTCACCAACAAAATAGATTCCATCAGAAACAAAATCATCTCCCAACACACTACCAGTCTCCAACCCCCTCAACCAATAACTGATGTCCAAAACCTGCAAAGCCAGAGACTCAGCTTGTTTGCTCTCTCTAGTTTCTGCCCTTACAGTATATCCTCCTCTCACCTCACTACCTGTCCCCTTGATTCCATCCCATACAATTACTGCCCTCCCTCTCTCTTACTCTTACTCCTATCGTCACACATATTTTTAATCTCTCCCTCAGCACTGGTATATTTCCCTCATCCATGCACTAATTACACCTATCCTCATAAAATCTTCTCTTGATCCATCATCCCCATCCAAATACTCCCCTATTTCCCTACTCCCCCTTGATTCAAAACTTCTGGAAAGGCTCATATATACATGTTTATCACATTTCCTTACATTAAACTCTTTCTTTGATCCATTGCAATCTGGATTTTGTCGACAACACTCTACAGAAAATCAATGCAATCATTAAGGTTACTAATGGCCTAATTACAGCAAAATCTAAAGGCCAATTTTCTTTGTCACTCCTTCTTGATCTGTCTGCAGCCTTTGGTATGGTTGACCACACTCTTTTGCTCAAAACTCTCCAATCTTTCGTCATCTTTGACACAGCTCTCTCATGGCTCTCCTCTTACCTGTCTAATCAGACCTTCAGTGTTACCTTCTCTGGCACATCCTCTGACCCTTTACCACTTTCTGTTGGGGTACCACAAGGCTATGTCCTTGGTCCCCTTCTCTTCTCAATTTATACATCATCTTTAGGTTCCTAAATACAGTCCCAAAGGTTTCAATACCATTTGTATGCTGATGATACCCAAATCTACATGTGTGCACCAGACCTATCACCTTCCTTACTAACTGCTTTTCTAATATTTCATCCTGGATGTCCTCTCACTACCTTGAGCTAAATGTCTCAAAAACTGAGCTTCTTATTTCCCCCCCTTTTTCCAACATCCCTATCCCTCAACTTTTTCTAACTTTTGATAATAACATCATTACCCCAGCCCTGCATGCCTGATGTCTTGGGGTCACACTTGATTCAGATCTCTTTCACTCTCCACATCCAGTCTTTCGCCAACATCTCCAAAATCTGCCATTTTCTCACACAAGACACGACTAAAACCTTAATCCACTCTCTAACCATTTCCAGCCTTTACTATTGCAACTCCTTCCTCTCAGGCCTCCCTAGTTGCCATAGATCTTCCTTTCAATCCATAATAAATGCCTCTGCCAGGCTGATCTTCCTTACATGTTCATTCCTCATCTGCTGCACTTCTCTGCCAGTCCCTTCACTAGCTTCCTCTAACCTCTAGAATAAAACATAAAGCTCTGACTCTAACTTTTAAAGCTCTCAATAACACTGATCCACTTTATATCTCTAACCTAGTCCTTCAGATACCCGCCCTCCCGTTCCCTTTGCTCTGCTCATGACCTTCTTCTCTCCTCCTCTCTTGTTACCTCCTCACATTCCTATCTACAAGAGTTCTCTAGACTGGCCCCTATTTTGTGGAACTCTCTGCCTCGCTCCACATGCCTCTCCCCTAGTCTTCAAACTTTCAAGCACTCATTAAAGACTCTTCTATTTAGGGATGCATATAATATACACTAACATTTTTCTATCTTAGTTCCTCTCCTCCTTTAGTTATCCTCTTGAACCCCTTTAACATGTAAGCCTACGAGACCAGCTGTTTGTAGATCCCCTTCATGGGAGATGATTTATAACAGTGAAACTGTTGGCAGGGCCCTCTATCTCTTTGTCTTCCATAATTGTTATCTTGCATATTAAACCCATGTCTTAAGTGCTGCAGAACCTGTTGGCGCTGATAATAATAACTGATAACTGATAATAATAATAATAATAATAATAATAATAATAATAATAACAAATACTATATATATATATATATATATATATATATATATACTACATATACCCAGTCAGCCACGCATGCAGTTACAAAGGAAAGGCTTAAAATTAATAAATAGTTGAATGCATAAAAACCTAATTTTGAGCTAATAAGCATTTAAACAAATTTTAAAAAGACATGAAAAGCTTGTTAATACATGCCTCTTTATATTGTATAAAACAGTATCAATGGCCATATGGTAGTGGAAATGCCTTTATTACCCCTTAAAGGGACAGTATATGTACAATACAACACTGCCATATATGGCTTGTGTGATTATTAAATAAGTGAGCTACAGTTTAGCACCCTTGTGTATTTATACATCTGATTTGTCTCCTTTCTCCTCTTTTAACTTCACAGCTAAATGGCATTACAGTCAATTAGGTTCCATGCCATTTACCCCATAAATTTGTGCTTGTATTTGGTATTTTATTTACAGCTTGTATAATCTAATTAAATTAGTTTGACATGATCTATTTCTCATAAAACCATGCTGATTTGAACTCATAATCTTGTTTATACAAATATACTAATCAATATAATCTGTTATAATCCCTTCAAGTATCTTCCCCACTATTGATGTCAGACTAACTGGTCTATAGTTTCATGGATCAGCCCTGCTTCCCTTTTTGAAGAGTGACACCACATCAGCTTCATGCCAGCCCTGGGGTACTATGTCTGAGGATAATGAGTCTTGAAAAATTAAGAGTAGTGGTTTGTCTATATCAGTGCTATGTTCCAGTAAAACCCTTGGGTGTATTCCATCTGGACCTGGAGTTTTATTTACCTTAATATTATCCATTTTTTCCTGATATCCTCTAGACATAACTCAGTTAATGGGTTTGTGTGTTCTAGTTTGTTTCAAAGTATCCTTCATCGGTTCCTCTCTTGTGTATACTGAAGAAAAGATTTGTTTAGTACCTCAGTCTTCTCCCTGTCACTGTTAATCATGCTACCCTCCACAAATTTAAATGTACCTATATTGTCCTTCTTAGATTTTTTGCCATTTATGTACTTAAAAAACTTTTTAGGTAATTTCCATACAAGCTATATAAAACAAAATCTACAAAGTATCCAGAAAGTACATTTATTGCTCCTTTAAATAAAGTTGAGTTTTGAATACAGTGGTTTATTATAATGTATTACAAATGAATACAATGTGTGTTGCACAACTGTTTTTGTTTTTCTAGTTCAAAGGGATTAGAGCACTTAAGAAAATATGGTTTCTAATTTTGCTCTATACTTTGCAGGCCCACCTTTAGGATTCCATTACATTGTAAAACACTTTATGCACTTTTTCAACTAACATTTTTAAACTATAACGCTTGTACATAACTGGACTATCATAGTCAAAATGTTAATTAATGATTGCTATTAACCGTGTTATTCAAAATTAAATATAGTGCCATATAAAAGTGTAAAAACAAAAATGAGTCCTGCTATTCAAATTTATGCATTGCAGCAGAAGTCACCCTTCCACAGAAGTTGCTGGAAACAATGTGGGCTTGCAATTTTCCACCCTACTGTCAGATGTGTTGTCTAAAATTGCTATTTAGTAGAGAAACATAAGAGAAACATAATTGTCCCTTCCAAATAAATCCCGACAGAGGCAAGAAAGCAACTGACATAAAAAAGGGCTCTACGTTTATTTTATTAATATCACACCCGAGGCATTCTTCAACCCATGCTTTAGCATGTGCTAAAAAGGATGTGAGTAGCAGAGATTCCAGGGCCTTAAGGTCATCTGAGGTCAGTACTGTGGCCGACATTTATGAAGTTGTGTAATCAGCTTTGGGCTGATGTGCAGGCTTGCGCATGTGACATCCGAGGTTGTGGATGTCATTCATCCAGAATGTCTGACAAGCCTTTTTTTCCCATAAGTGTTTGTTGGAGAACAGGGGGTGGGTCTGCACAAGTAATTGCTCATGAAAACTTAAATTCTGGCCACCAATGCTGCTCTAGAGGCAATGATTGAACATTGTCTGCTTGCAGTATGATAAATGGAGGCCTATGACTGGAGAAGCTAAAAGCAGAAAGTGCTTCACAAGTGGCATGAGAAATTATAAAAATCCCCAGAAGGCACTATTAGGCACTTGGTTATTCAGTTTCCATGTTCCAGGCCTTTCTATCCTTTTATATCCTTGGCCTGTTTCTGGGATGCTGCCTTTATCTGCCCCCCATGCAAGGAGGGAAACCCCAAAGGGTGGTGGTTCCCTGAGTTACCAAAACCAAAAAAAGAAAAGACCATACACAAATGGGGAAGGTGAGGAAAATGAAAAACTACCCAAAAAGAAATATTACAGAAATTAAAGAAAATTTTTTTTTAACCTCTCCCCACACCCATTAACACATGATAAAATAAGGGCATTAGGAAAACTTCTCTCTTACTGCCTCTCCAAACCACATAATGTGTTTAAGCCCTTTGTTTATTTAAAAAAAAAAGTTTAAAAGTACATTTTCCCTACAGAAATATTTTGATATGAAATGGTTTATGAATAGGAACATTGAGCGGGCATCTATTTTGTTAGATTAGATAGATATTAAGAAATATTATATGATGATTTAAAATGATCCTGACAAACTAATTAAGACTATATTGAGGGATTTATATATTGCCTTCAATACTCCAAATAAAGATGTTTGTTCCAATCCCTCGTCATGGAAGATTTTGACGTATTCCTAAATGGATCTTAGGGAGAAGGTACTTATGGCCCAACAAGAAAAAAGCAGTATCGAGACTGATGAATGATCATTCTATAGTGCTTTGTTAGGTGGACAAGGTGGGAGGCATTATACAATGATTACATACAAGAAGCTGAACCTATATTGTTGAATACTGAATATTGTAGAAGGCTAGAAGGAGATCAACTGAACTTTTTTTTCAAAAGATCTTATAAAATTGATAGAGTACGGAGCGAAAGAAAGTATTTTAAACAAAAAAGAAAGGAGTTACTTGACACCTAGTCATCCTAGTGTTGCTTTCTACTATCATTTACCAAAAATACATACAAATGTAGTCAATCCTCCTGAAGGACCCATCATAGGTGAGATTAATAGCATAACTGATTGTCTATCTGTATATAAAGATATTTTTTTACAGAAATATGTAGGGCAATTCAAATATTTTATAAGAGATACTACTGACCTGCTTACCAAACTTTTGGGTTTTAAGAAACTGGATGGCTACTTGTGGTTGGCCTGTGATGTTAGTGCACTCTATTCCAACATTTCTCACTAGGTAGGCCTTGGAGCAACAGACACAGAAAATGTCTCTACATTTATTCTATTTATGCCTTTTAAAACAGAAATCCTATTTGTTTGAATCATTTCATTCTACAACATAACTATTTTAAATATTTGGATAGATACTGTTTGCAGAAAAAGGGTACTTTAGGTTAATTAGATCCAATAGAGTTTTTAGAAGTCCTTCTATCATGGGGATAATGAGGGTTGGATTAGTTCTTCCACTTAGGACAAGAAAATGAAGATAAAGAGAGACCTGTTGAATTTAAAAATTTAGATCACTTTTTCCTACAGGTATAAATAAAGTAATAGATACAGGCGCATTTCAGTAATTAGCACATTTTGTTACTGGCAGACAGCAGCCATAACTTAAGATGGCAGACACTAATAAGTGGGGGGAGGGTTATAGAGCTTTCTGACAGGGTTCAGGGAGGTTGGAAGGTAAGGGGGGATCTTACACTGCAAAAAATATTTACTACATTTAAAAAAAAAAAAAAAAAATCCATTATACCTTCATATTGGCAGTGCTTAAGATGGTGGTAACAAGTGGGGAGGGGAGGGAGAGGAGAGAGATGTTTGGGAGAGATCAGGGCATGGGAAGTGTCAGATGGGAGGGTAATCTCTACACTGAAGCTAAAATTAACCTTACAAGCTACATGATTAACCTCTTTACTACCAGGAATAATAGAATTGTGGTGCGCAACTTCAAATAGCAGCCTTCTAATTACCAAAAAGCAATGCCAAAGCCATGCATGTCTGCTATTTCTAAACAACCGGGATCTCAGGGAATCTTTTACAACCATTTGTGTCATGATTGTATAAGCGGTATGTAAATAATTTCAGTGTGAAAATAAAAGTGAAAAAGTTAAAAAAGTTAACTTTTTTTTTTTTTATATGATCATATTTGGCAGTGAAATGGTGGCATGAAATATACCAAAATGGGCCTAGATCAATACCTTGGGTTGCCTACTTAAAAATATATGTTTGACAGGTAAATAAAAAACACAAGGCTCTATTTCTATTTAAATGGAGTAATAGCAAAACTGCAAAAATAATTATCCGGTATTTTGGCCTAGTTCTTCTCAGAAAGTCCCGGTAGCGAAGGGGTTAATTATTTATGTATGGAATCATGAAATCTTCCCACTCCTTACAACTTTTACAAAAAAAATTATTTATATGAATAATTTTTATCAGATAGTGTAAGTAATGGTTAAAAAAACACACAAATTAAATACATTAAAATAAACTATAAGGGGCATATTTATCAAGCTCCATGTTTCTGGCGAGCCTTCATAACCTGTCCGCCAGCTCTGAGGATGCAGACAGAACTCGCAAGAAATCAACCCGATCCAATACGATCAGGTTTATTGACACCCCGATAGGCCGCGAATCTGCAGGGGGCTGCATTGCACCAGCAGTTCACAAGATCTGCTGGTGCAATGATAAATGCGACAGCATACACTGTCGGCATTTATCGATGTGCGGCGGACATGATCCGCAATATCGTACCTTGTTAAATAGGCCCCTTTACGTGATGTCTTCAGTCGTGCTATCCCGATGAGTTCAAATTTTGTTTGCGCTCGAGTGAAAGTGTTTACTTTCAACTTGTAATATTGCGATATTGCGTATCACAACTCGTGCAAACAGAACGCCATTTGTAATCTGGCCCTATAATTATGTTTTGGAAATATGTTCCTCCATACTGCTGCTATCCGCATCCATTAGCGATGTGCTTGGACTTTTCAAAGGTCTTATAGTTTCCAATGGAAGCCTCATCACGAATCTTCTGTACAGCGAGGATAAACCCACTGTTTAGGACATTTCACCTGGCTAAAGCTTTGCAAGAGAAACAGAAGATAATATTTATCTGCACATTGGGATCTTTTGATCATTGGCTTTATAAGAGAATTGTGCTTTGTGTTCTGTTAAATGGATGTTTCTGTGCTGAACAATCCTGTGGGATTTGTCCCTGTCAGCCAGTAAGCAGTAGAGTATTCAATCTTGCACTTCCGGTTAGTTTTAAACAGCTTTTACTTTACCCTTGTAATACAGAACAATCACCTAGATTACGAGTTTTGCATTAGAGGCTATGTGGTGCTAACGAGCAGTTTTCCCTCACCGCTCACTTACATGCAGCGCTGGTATTACGAGTTTTCAGAAACCCATCGTTAAAAGACAAGAAGTGAGGGTTGAGTAACATTTTGCTCATTGCCGCACTCCAATACCGGCGCTGCTTCAGTCAGCGGTGAGCTGGTGTAACGTGCTTGTGCGCGATTTCCCCACAGGAGTCAATGGGGAGAGTCTAACACCTGCAAAAAAGCAGCGTAAAACTCAGTAACGCAGCCCCATTGATTCCTATGGGGAAATAAAAGTTATGTCTACACCTAACACCCTAACATGAACCCAGAGTCTAAACACCCCTAATCTTACACTTATTAACCCCTAATCTGCTGCCCCCGACATCGCCGACACCTACACTATATTAACAACCCCTAATCTGCTGCTCCGGACACTGCTGCCACCATTATAGTTATGAACCCCTTATTTGCTGCCCCCAACATCGCCGACACCTACATTATATTTTTTAACCCCTAATCTGCCGCCTCCAATGTCCCCGCAACCTACCTACACTTTTTAACCCCTAATCTGCTGCCCCAACGTCGCTGCCACTATAATAAACATATTAACCCCTAAACCACCGCACTTCCACCTCGCAAACACTAGTTAAATATTATTAACCCCTAATCTGCTATCCCTAACATCGCCGCCACCTACCTACATTTATTAACCACTAATCTGCCGCCCCCAACGTCGCCGCCACTATATTAAAGTTATCAACCCCTAAACCTAAGTCTAACCCTAAACCTAACACCCACTAACTTAAATATAATTTAAATAAATCTAAATAAATATTCCTATCATTAACTAAATTATTCCTATTTAAAACTAAATACTTACCTATAAAATAAACCATAAGCTAGCTACAATATAATTAATAGTTACATTGTAGCTATCTTAAGGTTTATTTTTATTTTACAGGCAAGTTTGTATTTATTTTAACTAGGTGGAATAGTTATTAAATAGTTATTAACTAAAATAAAGACAAATTTACCTGTAAAAGAAAACCTAACCTAAGTTACACTAACACCTAACCCTACAATATAATTAAATAAATTAACTACATTAAATACAATTACCTAAATTAAATTAAATTAGCTAAAGTACAAAAAAAGCAAACACTAAATTACAGAAAATAATAAACAAATTACAGATATTTAAACTAATTACACCTAATCTAATAGCCCTATTAAAATAAAAAAGCCCCCCCAAAATAAAAAAAAACCCTAGCCTAAACTAAACTACCAATAGCCCTTAAAAGGGCCTTTTGCGGGGCATTGCCCCAAAGTAATCAGCTCTTTTACCTGTAAAATAAAATACAAACAGCCCCCCCAACAGTAAAACCCACCACCAAACTTTGTAAAGTCTTTTTTCTATGGGATTTCCATAGCGCTGGTATTACGAGTCTGTCCTGGGAGGCCAAAAAGTGAGCGGTACACCCTACCGCGTCAAGATTCCTAACGCATTTAAAAGTCAGTAGTTAAGAGTTTTATGGTACAACTCCATAACATTAAACTCATAACTAAAGTGCTAAAAAGTACACTAAAACCCATAAACTACCTATTAACCCCTAAACCGAGGCCCTCCCGCATCGCAAACACTATAATAAAAATTTTAAACCCTAATCTGCCGCTCCGAACACCGCCACCAACTACATTATATTTATGAACCCCTAATCTGCTGCCCCCAAAATTGCCGACACCTGCATTATATTTATTAACCCCTAATCTTCCGCCCCCAATGTCGCCGCAACCTACCTACACTTTTTAACCCCTATTCTGCCACCCGCAACGTTGCCGCCACTATAATAAACATATTAACCCCTAATCCGCCGTACTCCCGCCTCGCAAACATTAGTTAAATATTATTAACCCCTAATCTGCCATCCATAACATCGCCCCCACCTACCTACATTTATTAACCCCAAATCTGCTGCCCCAACATCGCTGCCACGATATTAAAATTATTAACCCCTAAACCTAAGTCTAACCCTAAACTTAACACCCACTAACTTAAATATAATTTAAATACATCTAAATAAATATTCCTATCATTAACTAAATTATTCCTATTTAAAACTAAATACTTACCTCTAAAATAAACCCTAAGCTAGCTACAATATAACTAATAGTTACATTGTAGCTATCTTAGGGTTTATTTTTATTTTACAGGCAAGTTTTTATTTATTTTAACTAGGTAGAATAGTTATTTAATAGTTATTAACTATTTACTAACTACCTAGTTAAAATAAAGACAAATTTACCTGTAAAAGAAAACCTAACCTAAGTTAAACTAACACCTAACACTACAATATAATTAAATAAATTAACTAAATTAAATACAATTACCTAAATTAAATTAAATTAGCTAAAGTACAAAAAAACCCCACTAAATTACAGAAACTAATAAACAAATTACATATTGCCCCAAAGTAATCAGCTCTTTTACCTGTAAAAAAATACAAACAACCCCCCCAAATTAAAACCCACCACCCACACAACCAACCCCCCCAAATAAAATACTATCTAAAAAAACCTAAGCTCCCCATTGCCCTGAAAAGGGCATTTGGATGGGCATTACCCTTAAAAGGGCAGTTAGCTCTTTTGCCCCCCAAACCCTAACCTAAAAATAAAATACACCCAATACACCCTTAAAAAAACCTAACACTAACCCCCTGAAGATCGACTTACCGGGAGACGTCTTCATCCAAGCCGGGCCGAAGTGCTCAACAAAGCCGGGAGAAGTCTTCATCCAAACCGGGCGAAGTGGTCCTCCAGATGGGCAGAAGTTTTCATCTAGACGGCATCTTCTATCTTCATCCATCCGGCACGGAGCGGGTCCATTTTCAAGACATCCGACGCGGATCATCCTCTTCATCCGGAGACTTCTTACTGAATGAAGGTACCTTTAAGTGATGTCATCCTAGATGGCGTCCCTTAGATTCTGATTGGCTGATAGAATTCTATCAACCAATCGGAATTAAGGTAGAAAAAACCCTATTGGCTGATGCAATCAGCCAATAGGATTGAAGTTCAATCCTATTGGCTGATCCAGCTCAATCCTATGGGCTGATTGGATCAGCCAATAGGATTGAACGTCAATCCTATTGGCTGATTGCATCAGCCAATAGGATTTTTTCTACCTTAATTCCGATTGGCTGATAGAATTCTATCAGCCAATCGGAATCTAAGGGACTCCATCTTGGATGACGTCACTTAAAGGTACCTTTATTCAGTAAAAAGACTCTGGATGAAGAGGATGCACCGTGTCGGATGTCTTGAAGATGGACCCGCTCAGCGCCGGATGGATGAAGATAGAAGATGCCATCTGGATGAAGACTTCTGCCCGTCTGGAGGACCACTTCACCCGGCTTGGATGAAGACTTCTCCCGGTAAGTGGATCTTCAGGGGGTTAGTGTTAGGTTTTTTTAAGGGTGTATTGGGTGGGTTTTATTTTTAGGTTAGGGTTTGGGCAGCAAAAGAGCTAACTTCCCTTTTAAGGGCAATGCCCATCCAAATGCCCTTTTCAGAGCAATGGGGAGCTTAGTTTTTTTTAGATAGTATTTTATTTGGGGGGTTGGTTGTGTGGGTGGTGGGTTTTAATTTGGGGGGCTTGCTTGTATTTTTTTTTACAGGTTAAAGAGCTGATTACTTTGGGGCAATGCCCCGCAAAAGGCCCTTTTAAGGGCTATTGGTAGTTTAGTTTAGGCTAGGATTTTTTATTTTTTTGGGGGGGGGCTTTTTTATTTTAATAGGGCTATTAGATTAGGTGTAATTAGTTTAAAAATCTGTAATTTGTTTATTATTTTCTGTAATTTAGTGGGGGTTTTTTGTACTTTAGCTAATTTATTTTAATTTAGGTAATTGTATTTAATTTAGTTAATTTATTTAATTATATTGTAGTGTTAGGTGTTAGTTTAACTTAGGTTAGGTTTTCTTTTACAGGTAAATTTGTCTTTATTTTAACTAGGTAGTTATTAAATAGTTAATAGCTATTAAATAACTATTCTACCTAGTTAAAATAAATACAAACTTGCCTGTAAAATAAAAATAAACCATAAGATAGCTACAATGTAACTATTAGTTATATTGTACTAGCTTAGGGTTTATTTTATAGGTAAGTATTTAGTTTTAAATAGGAATAATTTAGTTAATGATAGGAATATTTATTTAGATGTATTTAAATTATATTTAAGTTAGTGGGTGTTAAGTTTAGGGTTAGACTTAGGTTTAGGGGTTAATAATTTTAATATCGTGGCAGCGACGTTGGGGGCAGCAGATTAGGGGTTAATAAATGTAGGTAGGTGGCGGCGATGTTATGGATGGCAGATTAGGGGTTAATAATATTTAACTAATGTTTGCGAGGCGGGAGTGCGGCGGTTTAGGGGTTAATATGTTTATTATAGTGGCGGCGACGTTGGGGGCGGCAGATTAGGGGTTAAAAAGTGTAGGTAGGTTGCGGCGACATTGGGGGCGGCAGATTAGGGGTTAATAAATATAATGCAGGTGTCGGCAATTTTGGGGGCAGCAGATTAGGGGTTCATAAATATAATGTAGTTGGTGGCGGTGTTCGGAGCGGCAGATTAGGGTTTAAAATTGTTATTATAGTGTTTGCGATGCGGGAGGGCCTCGGTTTAGGGGTTAATAGGTAGTTTATGGGTTTTAGTGTACTTTTTAGCACTTTAGTTATGAGTTTAATGTTATGGCATTGTTCCATAAAACTCTTAACTACTGACTTTTAAATGCATTAGGAATCTTGACGGGGTAGGGTGTACCGCTCACTTTTTGGCCTCCCAGGACAGACTCGTAATACCAGCGCTATGGAAGTCCCATAGAAAAAAGACTTTACAAAGTTTACGTAAGTCGTTTTGCAGTAAGGCCAAATAAGTGTGTGGTGCCCCTAACCCTTCAAGACTCGTAATACCAGCGGGCGTAAAAAAGCAGCGTTAGGACCTCTTAACGCTGCTTTTTTACCCTAACGCACAACTCGTAATCTAGCCAAATATTTTTAACATGTTTATCTTTCATATACATGATAGAGAATGTCTCAGTAAAATGTGCCTTTTATTGCGATCATAAACAAACATTCTGATGACTGCATTTTTATTTTATATCTGTTTCAAGTATAAATTTATAACTTCTTTTACAACAGAACTGGAATATGAGATATAGGGGCATATTTATGAATGTGCTAGCGGACATGATACGAACTAGCGTATCATGTCCGCCACACATCGATAAATGCTGACAGCGTATGCTGTCGGCATTTATCATTGCACCAGCAGTTCTTGTGAAGTTCTTGCATTGCTGGTGCAATGCTGCCCCCTGCCTCTAGCAGGGGGTGTCAATTAAGCCGATCGTATTCGATCAGGTTGATTTCTGTCCGCGGCCTCAGAGCAGGCGGACAAGTTAAGGAGCAGCGGTCTTTAGACAAAGGACATCAAGCTCCATACGGAGTTTGATAAATATGCCCCTTAGTCCTCCATTTATCAAGCTGAGAAATCAGCTTTGGAGCAAGTTAACTTATGTGAGCCTGCGACAAAAAGTATCAGTCATACAGTCACTGCCTCAGAGGTTGTGAACATCAGAAAATCTTGACTCGTTTGTCTGGAATGACCAACAAGCCCTACTCATGCGCAATTGATGCCCAGATCAAGTGCTGCTCTGGATGTTCCTGAAGGTGCACTGACAGGTTCTCTCTATGAGGATCTTGTCCACACACACAATACTAAATCCCGGCCCTACTATTTATAAAACACAAACTGGTTTTCTATAAGTTAAGACTATTGAATTGGAAAAGTTCAGAATTTAGTCACAATGGTACTAGTAAAGTGTTTAATATGATTATTTCTGTTTTTATGCTTGTGATGTGTGTCACTATCTACTAATAAGGCAGTTTTGCTTATTTGTCATTCAGCAATTGGTCAAGGCCCTGTTATACACAAACATTAACTGCTTTTGCAATTTTTTTTATTTGTTTGCGTTTTTAAAGGGGCAGTCTATTCAAAACTAAACTTTCAATTTAGATAGGGCATGAAATTTTAAAAAAAACTTTCCAATTTACTTTTATCATCAAATTAGCTTTGTTCTCTTGGTATTCTATGTTCAAAAAGCTAAACCTAGGTAGGCTCATATGCTAATTTCTAAGTTCTTGAATGTCGCCTCTTATCTGAATGCATTTGACTGTTTTTCACAGCTAGATGGCGTTAGTTCATGTGTGCCATATAGATAACATTATGTTCACGCTCGTGGAGTTACTTACGTGAGGACACTGATTGTCAAAAATGTAAGTCTGTCAAAAGAACTCAGATAAGGGGGCAGTCTGCAGAGGCTTAGATACAAGGTAATCACAGAGGTAAAAAGTATATTAATATAACCATTGGTTATGAAAAACTGGGGAACTGGTAATAAAGGGATTATCTATCTTTTTAAACAACAAAAAATCTGGTGTTGACTGTCCCTTTAAAAAAACACAGATATAAAATAAAAAGAAACCTTTTAAGAATGTGATTGCTAAAAACTAGGGAATGGGTAATACACGGATTGTCTATCTTTTTAAACAATAAAAAATCCCTTTAATTGTGCCCTTCATGTTTACTGTCTTCTTAATGCTGCTGTTCAATTCTCTCAAAGCAAAGAGTTACCAAAGTTAACCCACTGTGACTGGATTGGAATGGCCTCAAATTTGAAAATGCAGCAAACTCTCATGCAAATTTATTTTGGAAATGCCATTAATTTGTTGAATAGTAAGAGACATAAAAGTGCAGAAATAAAATGTTCTAATGTTTTAGAGCATTTTATTATTGCACTAATGCTTGTGTACAAATGTGTGTTTAATCCATGAAAATTAGGTAAAACTTAGTTAAAGTAAGATCTAGAGCAATAATTCACTACTGGGAGCTAACTGACCACATCACGTGAGCCAACGACAAGAGAGAAACACCAGCTAGCTCTCAGTGGTTAATTGCTGCTCCTGAGCCTACCTATGTATACTTTTCACCAAAGGATATCAAAAGTCGATTTGACCATAGTAGCACCTGGTTAGTGCTTGCTGATTGGTGGCTAAATATAGCCACCAAACAGCAAGCGCTACCTAGGGTCTAAATAAATAATGGTCTGGCTCCTAAGCTTTACATTCCTGCTTTTTAAATACAGATACCAAAAGAAAGAAGAAAAGTTGATAATAGGAGTAAATTAGAAAGTTGCTTAACATTGCGGCTCTATCTGAATCATGAAAGAAAAAATGTGGGTTTAATATCCCTTAAGTAACAAAAAAAGGGCATACAACACATTTAATCAACAATAAATCAACTAGATGCTATATTTTACTTTTGCTTTGGCCATGTATATTTCACTTCCATGTAGGCTGGCGAAAACTCCATGCAAAAATCCTAGGAATAGCCTTTTTTATTTTTATTCAATTCAAAATCTTATGGTTTGTACAATTCCTGGCATGGTTCATTAGCAAGAAGTGCTTAGAAGCATATCTGATACAACTGTGTTACTTTTGGAATACATTTAAACAGCCTTTACTTCATTATTTTTTCCAGAAAAAAACATCACCATGTTTACGTACTGCTGTTTCAAGTCCATGAGTGTTGAATGTATAATGCTGACTATGCCTCAATGAATTACAAATATTGAGCAGAAAAAAAGTGAAGGTCAGTCAAGGGGGTCAAATCTTTACCATTTACACATGTTACTGGCAACTAGGGAGGTACAATTATTGATTTTTATGTTACTGGCAGCCAAGGGGTAAAATAACTGCCCGGTTGTGAAAAATATACATGGTAGGATCAAGAGAGCAGTCTAAGGCAGAGTTTGGTGGGGAAGGGGGGATTGTGCAACCACACAGACAATTGTTCCCAGTCACCTACAGATCATCTGGTAATTTTTATGAAGGAAAGCTGTCAACCTTGCATATGAATCATAGAAACATAACTGTACAGTGTCCCTTTAATTATGTCAAATAGGCAAGTTTTTAATGCCATTAAAAATAAAAATACAACGATTTTGCACAGAATGTCAATTGGAATGAGGGGTAAATAGTCAGTTTAAAAAAATAAATAAAAAAAAGTCTATAAAAATTTAGTAGAAAACCTTCATATATTACATTGTGGGATACATTTAAAGCATTTTTATTAATACATTTATTTATATTCCACTGCACAAAATTAAAAAACAATTGGTTAGATTACGAGTTTTTGTCGGAAAGGCTTGGGTGCTAACGCTTAGTTTATGCTCACCGCTGACCTACAAACAACGCTGGTATTACAGGACTTTACAAACCCGGCGTTAGCCGCAAAAAAAGTGAACGGAGAGCAAAATTTAGCTCCACATCTCACCTCTATACCAGTGTTGCTTACGGTAGCGGTGAGCTGGCTAAACGTGCTTGTGCACAATTTCCCCATAGGAATAAATGGGGCAGATTCAGCTGAAAAAAAACCTGCAAAAAAGTAGCATTCAGCTCCTTACGCAGCCCCATTGATTCCTGTGGGGAAATAACATTTACGTCTACCCCTAACATGAACCCTGAGTATGAACACCCCTAATCTTATACTTATTAACACGTGCATAATATTATTAACCCCTAATCTGCCGCTCCGGACACCGCCGCCACCTACATTATAGTTATGAACGCCTAATCTGCCGCCCCCAGCGTCGCCGCCACTATAATAAATATATTAACCCCTAAATCTAAGTCTAACCCCTAACCCCCCAACTTAAATATAATTTAAATACATCTAAATAAAATAACATTAATTAACTAAATAATTCCTATTTAAAACTAAATACTTACCTATAAAATAAGCCCTAAGCTAGCTACAATATAACTAACCATTACATTGTAGCTATCTCAGGGTTTATTTTTATTTTACAGGCAACTTTGTATTTATTTTAACTAGGTACTATAGTTAATGAATAGTTATTAAATATTTAATAACTTCCAAGTTAAAATAAGTACAAATTTACCTGTAAAATAAACCCTAACCTAAGTTACTATTACACCTAACACTGCACTATAATTAAATTAATTCCCTAAACTAACTACAATTAATTACAATTAAATTAAATTAAATTAACTAAAGTACGGAAAAAAACACTAAATTACAGAAAATAATAAAACAATTACAAGAATTTTAAACTAATTACATCTAATCTAATCCCCTTAATAAAATAAAAAAGCCCCCCAAAATAAAAAAAATCCCTACCCTATACTAAACTACAAATAGCCCTTAAAAGGGCCTTTTGCGGGGCATTGCCCCAAAGTAATCAGCTCTTTTACCTGTAAAAAAAAAATACAATCCCCCCAACATTAAAACTCACCACCCACACACCCAACCCTACTCTAAAACCCACCCAATCCCCCCTTAATAAAACCTAACACTAACCCCTTGAAGATCACCCTACCTTGAGACATCTTCACCCAACCGGGCAGAAATGGTCCTCCAGACGGCCAGAAGTCTTCATCCGATCCGAGCAGAAGAGGACCTCCAAGACTTCTGCCCATCTGGAGGTCCTCTTCTGCCCGGTTGGATGAAGACGTCTCAAGGTAGGGTGCTCTTCAAGGGGTTAGTGTTTTATTAAGGGGGGATTGGGTGGGTTTTAGAGTAGGGTTGGGTGTTTAATATGATTATTTCTGTTTTTATGCTTGTGATGTGTGTCACTATCTACTAATAAGGCAGTTTTGCTTATTTGTCATTCAGCAATTGGTCAAGGCCCTGTTATACACAAACATTAACTGCTTTTGCAATTTTTTTTATTTGTTTGCGTTTTTAAAGGGGCAGTCTATTCAAAACTAAACTTTCAATTTAGATAGGGCATGAAATTTTAAAAAAAACTTTCCAATTTACTTTTATCATCAAATTAGCTTTGTTCTCTTGGTATTCTATGTTCAAAAAGCTAAACCTAGGTAGGCTCATATGCTAATTTCTAAGTTCTTGAATGTCGCCTCTTATCTGAATGCATTTGACTGTTTTTCACAGCTAGATGGCGTTAGTTCATGTGTGCCATATAGATAACATTATGTTCACGCTCGTGGAGTTACTTACGTGAGGACACTGATTGTCAAAAATGTAAGTCTGTCAAAAGAACTCAGATAAGGGGGCAGTCTGCAGAGGCTTAGATACAAGGTAATCACAGAGGTAAAAAGTATATTAATATAACCATTGGTTATGAAAAACTGGGGAACTGGTAATAAAGGGATTATCTATCTTTTTAAACAACAAAAAATCTGGTGTTGACTGTCCCTTTAAAAAAACACAGATATAAAATAAAAAGAAACCTTTTAAGAATGTGATTGCTAAAAACTAGGGAATGGGTAATACACGGATTGTCTATCTTTTTAAACAATAAAAAATCCCTTTAATTGTGCCCTTCATGTTTACTGTCTTCTTAATGCTGCTGTTCAATTCTCTCAAAGCAAAGAGTTACCAAAGTTAACCCACTGTGACTGGATTGGAATGGCCTCAAATTTGAAAATGCAGCAAACTCTCATGCAAATTTATTTTGGAAATGCCATTAATTTGTTGAATAGTAAGAGACATAAAAGTGCAGAAATAAAATGTTCTAATGTTTTAGAGCATTTTATTATTGCACTAATGCTTGTGTACAAATGTGTGTTTAATCCATGAAAATTAGGTAAAACTTAGTTAAAGTAAGATCTAGAGCAATAATTCACTACTGGGAGCTAACTGACCACATCACGTGAGCCAACGACAAGAGAGAAACACCAGCTAGCTCTCAGTGGTTAATTGCTGCTCCTGAGCCTACCTATGTATACTTTTCACCAAAGGATATCAAAAGTCGATTTGACCATAGTAGCACCTGGTTAGTGCTTGCTGATTGGTGGCTAAATATAGCCACCAAACAGCAAGCGCTACCTAGGGTCTAAATAAATAATGGTCTGGCTCCTAAGCTTTACATTCCTGCTTTTTAAATACAGATACCAAAAGAAAGAAGAAAAGTTGATAATAGGAGTAAATTAGAAAGTTGCTTAACATTGCGGCTCTATCTGAATCATGAAAGAAAAAATGTGGGTTTAATATCCCTTAAGTAACAAAAAAAGGGCATACAACACATTTAATCAACAATAAATCAACTAGATGCTATATTTTACTTTTGCTTTGGCCATGTATATTTCACTTCCATGTAGGCTGGCGAAAACTCCATGCAAAAATCCTAGGAATAGCCTTTTTTATTTTTATTCAATTCAAAATCTTATGGTTTGTACAATTCCTGGCATGGTTCATTAGCAAGAAGTGCTTAGAAGCATATCTGATACAACTGTGTTACTTTTGGAATACATTTAAACAGCCTTTACTTCATTATTTTTTCCAGAAAAAAACATCACCATGTTTACGTACTGCTGTTTCAAGTCCATGAGTGTTGAATGTATAATGCTGACTATGCCTCAATGAATTACAAATATTGAGCAGAAAAAAAGTGAAGGTCAGTCAAGGGGGTCAAATCTTTACCATTTACACATGTTACTGGCAACTAGGGAGGTACAATTATTGATTTTTATGTTACTGGCAGCCAAGGGGTAAAATAACTGCCCGGTTGTGAAAAATATACATGGTAGGATCAAGAGAGCAGTCTAAGGCAGAGTTTGGTGGGGAAGGGGGGATTGTGCAACCACACAGACAATTGTTCCCAGTCACCTACAGATCATCTGGTAATTTTTATGAAGGAAAGCTGTCAACCTTGCATATGAATCATAGAAACATAACTGTACAGTGTCCCTTTAATTATGTCAAATAGGCAAGTTTTTAATGCCATTAAAAATAAAAATACAACGATTTTGCACAGAATGTCAATTGGAATGAGGGGTAAATAGTCAGTTTAAAAAAATAAATAAAAAAAAGTCTATAAAAATTTAGTAGAAAACCTTCATATATTACATTGTGGGATACATTTAAAGCATTTTTATTAATACATTTATTTATATTCCACTGCACAAAATTAAAAAACAATTGGTTAGATTACGAGTTTTTGTCGGAAAGGCTTGGGTGCTAACGCTTAGTTTATGCTCACCGCTGACCTACAAACAACGCTGGTATTACAGGACTTTACAAACCCGGCGTTAGCCGCAAAAAAAGTGAACGGAGAGCAAAATTTAGCTCCACATCTCACCTCTATACCAGTGTTGCTTACGGTAGCGGTGAGCTGGCTAAACGTGCTTGTGCACAATTTCCCCATAGGAATAAATGGGGCAGATTCAGCTGAAAAAAAACCTGCAAAAAAGTAGCATTCAGCTCCTTACGCAGCCCCATTGATTCCTGTGGGGAAATAACATTTACGTCTACCCCTAACATGAACCCTGAGTATGAACACCCCTAATCTTATACTTATTAACACGTGCATAATATTATTAACCCCTAATCTGCCGCTCCGGACACCGCCGCCACCTACATTATAGTTATGAACGCCTAATCTGCCGCCCCCAGCGTCGCCGCCACTATAATAAATATATTAACCCCTAAATCTAAGTCTAACCCCTAACCCCCCAACTTAAATATAATTTAAATACATCTAAATAAAATAACATTAATTAACTAAATAATTCCTATTTAAAACTAAATACTTACCTATAAAATAAGCCCTAAGCTAGCTACAATATAACTAACCATTACATTGTAGCTATCTCAGGGTTTATTTTTATTTTACAGGCAACTTTGTATTTATTTTAACTAGGTACTATAGTTAATGAATAGTTATTAAATATTTAATAACTTCCAAGTTAAAATAAGTACAAATTTACCTGTAAAATAAACCCTAACCTAAGTTACTATTACACCTAACACTGCACTATAATTAAATTAATTCCCTAAACTAACTACAATTAATTACAATTAAATTAAATTAAATTAACTAAAGTACGGAAAAAAACACTAAATTACAGAAAATAATAAAACAATTACAAGAATTTTAAACTAATTACATCTAATCTAATCCCCTTAATAAAATAAAAAAGCCCCCCAAAATAAAAAAAATCCCTACCCTATACTAAACTACAAATAGCCCTTAAAAGGGCCTTTTGCGGGGCATTGCCCCAAAGTAATCAGCTCTTTTACCTGTAAAAAAAAAATACAATCCCCCCAACATTAAAACTCACCACCCACACACCCAACCCTACTCTAAAACCCACCCAATCCCCCCTTAATAAAACCTAACACTAACCCCTTGAAGATCACCCTACCTTGAGACATCTTCACCCAACCGGGCAGAAATGGTCCTCCAGACGGCCAGAAGTCTTCATCCGATCCGAGCAGAAGAGGACCTCCAAGACTTCTGCCCATCTGGAGGTCCTCTTCTGCCCGGTTGGATGAAGACGTCTCAAGGTAGGGTGCTCTTCAAGGGGTTAGTGTTTTATTAAGGGGGGATTGGGTGGGTTTTAGAGTAGGGTTGGGTGTGTGGGTGGTGGGATTTAATGTTGGGGGGGATTGTATTTTTTTTTACAGGGGATTTGCGGTATGCTCGAGTCGCGGGAAAAAAGGGAGCGGTACACCTGTACCTGCCAGACTCGTAATACCAGCGGGCGTTAAAAAGCAGTGTTGGGACCTCTCAACGCTGCTTTTTAAGGCTAACGCAAGACTCGTAATCTAGGCGAATGAGTTTTCCAATGCACATGGACATAGTTATGTGCAAATAATTAAACACTTTATGAAATAAACTTACTCCCAATGTCCTTGTTCTTCCTATATACCATATAGATGTTAGTTATGCATGCTAGCTTTCTACTTCACACTCATTTACATGAAAAGGACTTACCCATATATAAGTGTTGTATATCCATATCTGTTTGGTGTTTTGCTTGTGCATTCTTCTAATAATATGTCTCTAGTCTTACTCAGAAAGTGCAATAAAAGATAATGTGTAATATGTTCCTTACACAGATCCCTCTGGCAGAGAAGGGATTAAGATGCAGTGCTATGTCTGATTGACATCTCGCTGCGGGGGTAGACTTGTGTGTGCTAAACTTGCTCTGGGAGCCCCCATAGCACTGTTTAAATAAGTACTCTACTTGTTTTGGAGGCAAGTTATAATAAATAACCTTTTGCAAAGGTATCTAAACAACTTTTAACCCTTGTTAGATTTTTGTACAGCCTTGTAACTCACCAACTGTTTAGCAACACTGAGTCAAATTAATATAGATGAATTTAGACAACCAAATTGGGAATATCTAGATTAAGGTCAATTGCTTTTATTTGTAAATATGTATTTGAAAATGATGCACTAGCAGCAAAGCAAGTTAGAAACCTCTGTACTTTTGGCACACATTGAAAGAACACTGAAGATTAGCAAATATGTAAAAGTCTGATAATATTAAATGTATATTTATGTTTGATTTTGTCTGATTTTTATGTTAGTTCGTTTTATGAAAAAGAAATTGTTGGGTTTTGGTCTAAACAAACTAATGACAGACACAGGGTATTTTTGCTTAATGTACTCAAAGTTCTAGAGAAAGCAACTTTTCTCCAATATCATTTCAAGTTCCTTATGAATAGTCTAGACACACTTGTAATAATGTGAAGAGTTAATTGAGTTTTAATATAGAGCAATAAAACACCATGAACATAATCTCCACTTCAAAAGTATTTTTTTATTATTATTATGCAATTTGCTTTTATGCTCCTTTTTCACATTTTCTTTATTATTAAAATTATCTATAACAAGCAATTATACAAAACATAATTACCATTGTGAAATATAAATATATGTTTATGGTATTATGTCTATATTTCAAGTTTAGTTTGTGTAAAGCTTCTGAAAATAAATAAATAAACTGGCCAATATTTGCAACCAATATATGTTTATTAAGATGCAGAATGTGGGACAACAATCTGATAAATAAGAATCTATTAATAAATATTCATTTAGTCTAATTTTCATTAAGAGACAACATCTTGTGGCTTTATAAATTGCAGCAACTGTAAGCTTTTTACAAATTAAATGAGTAATGATTGTCAGGTGTAGACAAATATTACAGTCCCCATTACACTTCAGCCGATAACTACTTTATCCCATAGTAGCAATTCATCTACTAAGCCCTTCAGGAATTGAATGACCTTCTTATATTCTCACTTTGAATGTTTTATGACTTTCTGTCCTTAATACAGTAAAACAATTTACAGCTAACCCACTTCATGATCATGCCGTTCATTGTATTATTTAAAATGCATTTAAACTTAAACCAAGGCTCAATGAGAGAGCAACACCCTTTCTAATCCCCCTCCCTACCTTGATATTTACCAGGTTGACAGTTCTGAATAATAACCCATTTAGTGAGCCCTCCCTTCTCCCCTGGAGCATTCAGTCCTCATCTTTATTCATTTACTTCACTCCAGCCATGACCTCTGTGTTCCTCTGAGCAACTTCTATTTCCCAGGAGGCAGTGGGGGACTTTAAAAAAATGGTAACTGCTCTCCTCTTGCACAAAATTAATCGGATGAAATCTAATATAAGTGCTCCTTTTGGTTCAGGGATCAAAACAGACAACTGTGATTGTTAACCCATTATTTCCTAGTGCTATTATAATATTGAAAAGCATTTTATAGCGGGTAAAGGGTCAAGGAGATTTTTTTACCTTGTGGCCTCTAAGCAGATGTACAGTGGAACTTCAATTAGACATGCAGATCCCTGGAAATGATTTGCAGCTCTATGCTGTGGAACGGAAAAGGAAAATCTATCTATTTTCATAACAATGTGGACAAGGGACCTAACTTACTTTTCTCCAAAAGTATAAACATAAAATAATTTATTCATTCCAAATGTTAATAATGCTAGAAGTTTTTTTTTTCATACACACTCAATGTTTTACAAGATGACCATAATTTCATTTTGTTTGTTTGTTTTGGTAACAAAAAATATTTTGCAAAATTTCTTTCTGTCCACTATAATAACTTTTTATTTTATAGATTAGGTTTTCCCAAATTTATAATTACAGTAAGACATTATCATGCAACTTTATATCTCATGTCACTTGACTATAGCCCTGGTAAATAGCAAATGCTTTACTAAATAGAAGCACAAACATAGATAGAAAACTTAAAAAGCCATACGTAGACCCTCCAGTCTGCTTGTATTTACTTTTGTTCTGACTAGTAAGCTTCATCTATTCTTAGGATTTAATTATTTTTATTTTTTCCAGATATTTAAAATAGCTCTGTCCTTACCCCTTTTAATTAAAGAGCAGGGTTACAATGTAAATGTATCTATTGCCTTACATGATCTTACTCTATTCATGTCTAATCGATTATTTTACAATGTTGCTTTTCATTATTTCTTACATCAATTTTATGGATGGGTGAATGTTTCTAAAAATGCAAAATTTAAAACGAATTTTGATACATTCGTTCGTTCGAATCGAATTTCGAATGTTTATATAACATTCAAACATTCTATTTTCGAATTTTCATTTTCAAATTTTTCAATAAAATTTGAAAATATTTGTTCGAATAATAGAATGTTTAGCTATGTATTCATTCATTTTCGAAATGTAATATTCAAATTCCAATGTGACATAGTATTTCTAGTCCACAACTGTGTTTAATGAATGTAATATTCAAATTTGAATGCTAAATTTGAATTTGAATGTCACAATTGAATTCAGAATAGTATTTCTAGTCTAATACTGTGTTTTATAAATGTAATATTCGAATTTGAATGCCACATTCAAATTCGAATGTCACATTTGAATTCGAATGTCACAATCGAAAGTGATATTCAAAAACTGTAAATAACATTCGATAATAGAATTTTTAAGAAAATTCGTTCTTATCAACATTCTATTATGTAAATCGAATTTCCACAATAACATTCATTCTAACATTCGAATTTGAATATAAACACATTCGCCCATACTTAATTTTAACATAAGATCCGATGATGAGATCTTTCAACATGTGCACAGGTGAAAAATGTGTTTTGTCCAAAAGATTTGTTTCAGATTTTTCAAACATTCGATTCGGCCAAATTTCACCCATGCGGGCATTTGGTTCAAACAAATATTGGATTTGGATTCACTACAGTTATTTCCAATGGGAACAGCTAATATAGACAATATTAACAAAAGTCTTACTTTATAGGATTCAAACAATTAAAATACCCTATTTTTCAAAGTTAAAAGAGCATACAACTCATGTGTGACTAAAATCCAGCATTTATTCCCTGACCGGCTGTCCCTAACATCAGAAGTATGTCCATACCAGGCTTGTGTAGCTTATACCATACAGAAGCCGGTTAAGGGCTAGATTATGAGTGGAGCGCTATTTAATGCTCCCACTCAAGCATTAACTGTGCTAGAAGTAAGCTTTTTGCGCTTGTCGGATTGCACTCGTATTATGAGTTTAATGTGAACTGTTTTTGCTGGAATGCTAACCCGACGAGCACAAAAAGCCGAAGTTAGAATATTGCATGCCTGTCTACGTATTCCACATAGAAGTCAATGAAGCAAAAAGGTGGGAAAAAACTTTTTTATGTATACATATCTATTTTTGTGTTTTTTTATGTGTATGTATGTCTGTAAATACATAAATACACATATAAATAAAAAAAGATATATATACACATATATACATACATACATATACATTTTTAGAGATGTATATATTTATATGTCTATGTTAAATCCCTTTGGCTGCCTTTTTTTTCCCCCTAACATCTGAGATCTCATATATTTGAACCTTTACAGCTTTTGTGTGCAATTTTTTTAAAACATGTTTTTATTAGATGATGTAAGTGTACTTAGTGATGGTTTTTTTTGTGGGTTATGTCTCTTTTTAGTTTGGTGAAACAGTTAACTAGAGCTATGAGGACAAGGTAATCATTCAAGAGATCGTGTTTACTTTCAGCTCATAATACCAATGGTAACCTGACAAACACAAACAACCGCAATATACCCATTATCACTTGCGTGCAAACGTTAGCGCTCCACTCTTAGGCCTAGATTTAGAGTTCGGCGGTAGCCGTCAAAACCAGCGTTAGAGGCTCCTAACGCTGGTTTTGGCCGCCCGCTGGTATTTGGAGTCAGTGATTAAAGGGTCTAACGCTCACTTTTCAGCCGCGACTTTTCCATACCGCAGATCCCCCTACGCCATTTGCGTAGCCTATCTTTTCAATGGGATCTTTCTAACGCCGGTATTTAGAGTCGTTTCTGAAGTGAGCGTTAGAGCTCTAACGACAAGATTCCAGCCGCCTGAAAAAAGCAGGAGTTAAGAGCTTTCTGGCTAACGCCGGTTTATAAAGCTCTTAACTACTGTACCCTAAACTACACTAACACACATAAACTACCTATGTACCCCTAAACCGAGGTCCCCCCACATCGCCGCCACTCGATTAAAATTTTTAACCCCTAATCTGCCGACCGCCACCTACGTTATACTTATGTACCCCTAATCTGCTGCCCCTAACCCCGCCGACCCCTATATTATATTTATTAACCCCTAACTTGCCCCACACAACGTCGCCGCAAGCTACTTAAAATAATTAACCCCTAATCTTCCGACCGCAAATCGCCGCCACCTACGTTATCCCTATGTACCCCTAATCTTCTGCCCCTAACATCGCCGACCCCTATGTTATATTTATTAACCCCTAATCTGCCCCCCACAACGTCGCCGACACCTACCTACACTTATTAACCCCTAATCTGCCGAGCGGACCTGAGCGCTACTATAATAAAGTTATTAACCCCTAATCCGCCTCACTAACCCTATCATAAATAGTATTAACCCCTAATCTGCCCTCCCTAACATCGCCGACACCTACCTTCAATTATTAACCCCTAATCTGCCGACCGGAGCTCACCGCTATTCTAATAAATGTATTAACCCCTAAAGCTAAGTCTAACCCTAACACTAACACCCCCCTAAGTTAAATATAATTTTTATCTAACGAAATAAATTAACTCTTATTAAATAAATGATTCCTATTTAAAGATAAATACTTACCTGTAAAATAAACCCTAATATAGCTACAATATAAATTATAATTATATTATAGCTATTTTAGGATTTATATTTATTTTACAGGTAACTTTGTATTTATTTTAACCAGGTACAATAGCTATTAAATAGTTAAGAACTATTTAATAGTTACCTAGTTAAAATAATAACAAATTTACCTGTAAAATAAATCCTAACCTAAGTTATAATTAAACCTAACACTACCCTATGTTCCGATCAGCCAATACAATGCGAGCTCAATCTGATTGGCTGATTGGATCAGCCAATCGGATTGAACTTGATTCTGATTGGCTGATATCATCAGCCAATCAGAAAATTCCTACCTTAATTCCGATTGGTTGATAGAATCCTATCAGCCAATCGGAATTCGAGGGACGCCATCTTGGATGACGTCCCTTAAAGGAACCGTCATTCGTCGTCTAGTCGTCGGAAGAAGAGGATGGATCCGCGCTGGAGGTCTTCAAGATGGAGCCGGTCGTCATCGGATGGAAGAACATAGAAGATGCCGCTTGGAGAAGATGTTTGCCGGTCCGGATGTCCTCTTCTTGCCGGATAGGAGGAAGACTTTGGACCCTCTTCTGGACTTCTTCAGTGGATGTCTAGCCCCCGCTTGGGTTGGATGAAGATCTTGGAGCCAGGACGGATCGGTGAACCTGGCATGGTGAAGACAAGGTAGGAAGATCATCAGGGGCTTAGTGTTAGGTTTATTTAAGGGGGGTTTGGGTTAGATTAGGGGTATGTGGGTGGTGGGTTGTAATGTTGGGGGGGGGGTATTGTATGTTTTCTTTTACAGGCAAAAGAGCTGAACTTCTTGGGGCATGCCCCGCAAAGGGCCCTGTTCAGGGCTGGTAAGGTAAAAGAGCTTGTAACTTTTTAAATTTAGAATAGGGTAGGGAATTTTTTATTTTGGGGGTCTTTGTTATTTTATTAGGGGGCTTAGAGTAGGTGTAATTAGTTTAAAATTGTTGTAATATTTTTCTTATGTTTGTAAATATTTTTTTATTTTCTGTAACTTAGTTCTTTTTTATTTTTTGTACTTTAGATAGTTTATTTAATTGTATTTATTTGTAGCAATTGTGTTTAATTAATTTATTGATAGTGTAGTGTTAGGTTAATTGTAGGTAATTGTAGGTAGTTTATTTAATTATTTTATTGATAGGGTAGTGTTAGGTTTAATTATAACTTAGGTTAGGATTTATTTTACAGGTAAATTTGTAATTATTTTAACTAGGTAACTATTAAATAGTTCTTAACTATTTAATAGCTATTGTACCTGGTTAAAATAAATACAAAGTTACCTGTAAAATAAATATTAATCCTAAAATAGCTATAATATAATTATAATTTATATTGTAGCTATATTAGGGTTTATTTTACAGGTAAGTATTTAGCTTTAAATAGGAATCATTTATTTAATAAGAGTTAATTTATTTCGTTAGATAAAAATTATATTTAACTTAGGGGGGTGTTAGTGTTAGGGTTAGACTTAGCTTTAGGGGTTAATACATTTATTAGAATAGCGGTGAGCTCCGGTCGGCAGATTAGGGGTTAATAATTGAAGGTAGGTGTCGGCGATGTTAGGGAGGGCAGATTAGGGGTTAATACTATTTATGATAGGGTTAGTGAGGCGGATTAGGGGTTAATAACTTTATTATAGTAGCGCTCAGGTCCGCTCGGCAGATTAGGGGTTAATAAGTGTAGGTAGGTGTCGGCGACGTTGTGGGGGGCAGATTAGGGGTTAATAAATATAACATAGGGGTCGGCGATGTTAGGGCAGCAGATTAGGGGTACATAGGGATAACGTAGGTGGCGGCGGTTTACGGAGCGGCAGATTAGGGGTTAAAAGTGTAATGCAGGGGTCAGCGATAGCGGGGGCGGCAGATTAGGGGTTAGTAAGTGTAAGGCTAGGGGTGTTTAGACTCGGGGTACATGTTAGAGTGTTAGGTGCAGACGTAGGAAGTGTTTCCCCATAGCAAACAATGGGGCTGCGTTAGGAGCTGAACGCTGCTTTTTTGCAGGTGTTAGGTTTTTTTTCAGCTCAAACAGCCCCATTGTTTCCTATGGGAGAATCGTGCACGAGCACGTTTTTGAGGCCGGCCGCGTCCGTAAGCAACTCTGGTATCGAGAGTTGTATTTGCGGTAAAAATGCTCTACGCTCCTTTTTTGGAGCCTAACGCAGCATTTGTTTGAACTCTCGATACCAGAGTTAAATTTATGGTGCGGCCAGAAAAAAACCCGCGGAGCGTTAACAGCCCTTTTACCGCCAAACTCCAAATCTAGCCGTTAATCTGGCACTAAGCGTTTAGTATTTTTATTCTGTTATTATGCTATTTTCAATTTCCTTTTATGACTCATTAATTTACAGTGATACATTCTTTTGTTTTCATCAGTTTAGTTCAATGATGTATTTAACTGTTTGCATATCAAACAACTTGACAAATCAGCAAAATTCAGATGAATTTGCTCTATGTGCAGAATAATGTAATATAAGAATATCCTGCCAAATATGTTAAAGTATAAATTTATGCAGCTAAAGTTTACTTACGGTTCATGTATATCTGATCTCACAAGCTCTTTGTATAATCACAGTGAGTCTGATTGCACTGTTCAACTAAATGTATTGTGCTCCCATGCTATGTAAAGCAGATGGTACATTTATATGAATGGCATGGTCAGGCTCTCTGATTAAACAGAGAACCCATGATGTGTTTTTTTTTAAAAATATACATATCTGCAGGGTTATAGAGAGAGGCGCTAAACAAGCAATAAGTGTAGCAGATAGTAGCAGACAATAACTTTATAGTGTTATAACTAAAATCTAAAAAATGTTTAAGACTCTTAGAGATATAGTAAACTCTTATAAAAGAAATGTGATAGACTCTTGTTTAAAAGAAGATTATAGCAGCAATTTAATTAAAACATATATAAGCAAATTATGCATACAAAAGAAAAAGTTTTCCGGAAAATACTAAGATGAAACACATAAAACAAAAATAAAAACAAAACTTCTAAGTATCAAATGCTGAAATGCCCAAAGTTGGTAATTAAAAGTGGTATACTGTTAGTATAAGCAGTGTCAGTCTTTAGATCTTCATTAGCTAACTGATAAACACCTCCTAGTGTGGCACATCCAGTGCATATAAACAGTAGTGGCTAGCCACTATCAAATCTTGATCGTGTTAGCAATTTCCACACTGGGGATATGTTCGTATCATTAAAAAGTAGAAGGGTGATAGTATTTAATCTGTTTGCCAGTGGAGGTCTAGTGTGACAAATAAACACCTGTGGATGAACTTGTAGTTGTCCTGCTATGCAGGTAATCTCACCACTCTCCAGTCCGAATATCAAGGTGACACAGTCCCATACAGCATTACCACTCCTCGTAGAATTCCGTTCCCGCTCATGCCTCAAGTGGAGAAGGAAATTCTGTGTATGAAGAATATGGGAGTTATTGAAGAGGTTGTTGAAACAACTGACTGGTGTGCCCCCATTGTGTCTGTTGTGAAGAAAAACGGGAAGGTACGCATCTGCATAGACTTGAAAAGGCTGAATGAAGCAGTGAAGAGAGAGAGATATGTGCTGCTGACACTTGAAGACATAGCTCTGAAATTAGCTGGGGCAAAGTTCTTCTCTACACTGGATGCTTCCAGATACCTCTAGATCCAAAGTGTCACAAACTGACTAACTTCATTACACTGGTAGGTCAGTTTTGCTTCTGCAGACTCCCCTTCAGGATATCCTCTTCTCCTAAAATCTTTCAAAGAGAGATGAGATCTCTCCTAAGGGACCACAAGGGCACGGCAGTCGTCATGGACGACATTTTGGTGTATGGGTCTACATTGGAAGAACATGATCAGCGATTGAGCTGTGTGCTGCAGACCATTAGAGAGTCCGGGCTGAAATTAAATAAGGAGAAATGCCATTTTAGGAAGGCTGAGTTATGTTACTTTAGGCATATTATCAATGGGGATGGCATCAAGCTGGACCCTGATAAAATCCTTGCTATTGAACAGATGAAAAGTCCTTCTGATGTACATGAGCTGAGACAAATATTGGGCCTTGTAAATAATGTGGGCAGGTTCCTTCCAGATGTATCCGCAATACTACACCCTATTACAGAGTTTTTAAAGAAAGATGTTGCCTGGGTCTGGGGGACCTTCACAGGAAGAATCTTTTGTGCAGGTCAAGTCCCTGCTGGGGTCTGCCCCAGTGTTGGGGTTCTACGACCCTTCTAAAAAGGTTAGTGCTGATGCGAGCAGTTATGGGTTAGGGGCCGCCCTCCTGCAGTTGAATGAGAACAAACTACAGCCCATCACCTACTGTTCCCATACACGTCTGCTGAGTCAAAATATGCCCAAATTGAGAAAGAGTGCCTGGCTGCAGTTTGGGCCTGTGAGTGCTTCCAGCATTACCTAGTAGGTTTAGAGAAATTTAGTCTGGAGATTGATCATAAACCGCTAGGATATTGACAAAACACCCCTAAGATGCCAGAGACTTCTAATGAGGTTGCTCAGGTTCAACATTCAGGCAAACCACTGGTAGTGGCAGATACACTTTCCAAGCTCCCGCTGGCTACTGCTGAAGAATCTTCAACAGAATCAGATGTGAAAGTGTATGTAGATTCAGTTCTGGCATCCAAATCCATTTAGTCAGGGAAGCTAAAGCATATAAGAAAGGAGACATATTTGCTGTAGATACTGACCTTCAAGAAGTTATTAAGTACATAAAAGAAGGTTGGTCCGAGAGCTGAGCAGCCTGGATGTCTTTAAGTTCTTACCAGTCAGAAAGGTCACAGCTCACGGAGCTGGATGGGTTGATGGTGTTCCAGGACCGCATTGTTATTCCTGTTAGCATGCGGCAGGAGATGTTAAGCAGAGAAGGGAGCCCTTGATTTCTACTCCGCTGCCTGCAGGCCCGTGGCAGAAAATAGCTGCTGATTTGTGGGAACTGCACAGGAAAAAGTACCTAGTCATGATTGACTACTATTCCAGGCATTTGGAGACTGCACCCTTGAATGAGATCACAAGTCAAGCCGTTATCACTCGTCTCAAGAGCTTGTTCGCCTGATGGGGCATACCAATGGAGTTAGTGAGTGATAACAGAATGCAGTTTGCTTCCACGGAGTTAAGTTCTTTCAGCAGTGAATTTTTTCCATTCTATGTCGAGTCCACATTACCCGCAGGCCAATGGAATGGCTGAAAGGGCAGTTCAAACAACAAAGTTCATTTTGAAGCAATCTGAGCTGCACCTAGCCCTCTTGGCCTATAGGGCAACTCCCATTCAAGCCACAGGTTTTAGCCCGGCACAGTTGATGCTAGGACGTCAGATTTGCATCACTTTACCCTCTGTGGGTGTCTTTCAGCCAACTAGCTCTGTTCCTTGGGGCAAGGTCCTTAGGAGGGATGAAGAGGCTAAAAGGGACTATCGATTCTTCTACGTCAGGAAACACTCTGTGAGGCCCTTGCAGGAGCTGAATGTGGGGCAAAGTGTCAGAGTTAAACTGGATGATGAGAAGAAATGGAAGACACCTGCTACGGTAATTGGACGCTCTCCAGAACCAAGGTCTAATGTAGTCCTTACTGATGGAGGAACAGTCACACGTTGAAATCAAAAACATCTTCAGCCACTACCTGAGAGTTTGGGACTGGATACCTCAGTACCACTGCCGGTGGGATCTCCTGTTTTAAGAGGGGTGCCTTCCCCTCAGCAAGATCACAGTGGGGATACTTCTTTGCTTCCAGCAGACTCTCAATCACCTTCTTATGTATCAGAGGACAGTTCATGTAAAATCACATCAAGTGGAAGGATGGTGAAACTTCCAGCCCGATATCTGGATTAGCACTAGTTAGAGCAGTGGACTTGGGTAGTCTACCCGGATGTTCAAGTCAGGATTGTATTTCATGTTGTTTATGTATATCCTCTTTAACTTGTTATTTGTTGCATACTAAATAAAACTATTTATGTATGCTTCTTGTATACCTTGTTATTTGATGTATTCAAAAAGAAAAAAGAAATGTATGCTTTGTCCTTTGAAAAGGGGGAAGATGTGATGAGAGTGGGAAGTGACATCACCAGATGGGGGCGTGGTTTATGGCGTTGATTGTCTATGTCGCAGTTACCAATTTAGACGTGTTGTACAAGCTGCATACTTCTATGCTCTGCAATAAAATAGCGTTGTACCTTCTATGCTGTGTCCTGCATCTTATGACAACTGCATAAATATTAACATGTAAATATTAACAAGTAAGTATTTAGCTGCATAAATTAAAACTTTATTGATACTCACTAGTTGATAAAAAAAATCTCATACTACTGGTAGGTCAATAACCATTATTAGGAAGTGCACAGCAGATACCACAGTATTAAGACTTAAATGAAACCATTTTACTGCAATATAAATACGAATATATATCCCAACATGCTTAAATGTTGCTCTTTCATACATATTTAGAACATTTTTCTTTACTAAGGAGAGCTGTAATTAAAAGTTGTGTATATATATATATAAAAAAAATACAATATCATTCCTAAAGGCTTACGCTTCTTTAAACCCACTATATTCGAACAACAAGATGTTGAATTTTTCACTGAGTGGGAAACAGCCCTAGAGGAAAGTTCCTTTAAACTCGTGAATATTGCTATGAGATACAGACAATTTAAAATTAAAGAAATTAACAAAGAATTTGTGGAACTACAAAAAACACTAGAAGTACACAGAGACCATACTTTATATAAAGAATTAGATGAAAATAATAAAAAGAAATTAGAAAGACTAGATAAAATTATAGAAACAAAAAAGAAGAACAAATTCTTAAGAGATCTACAAGAATCAAAAACAGATGGAAATACAGGAGGGGAAACAAATGATGGCGAGGTATGGGAAGATACTCCAGCTACCACCCCCTGGAACCCTTTAGACGTGACACACAAAGATAGACGACAGGAACATCATAACACACGTAATCATTCCAATAAGGATAATGGCTACAAAACTACTAACCAAACGGGCTATCCTCCCTGGAGAAAAAATAGTACACAATATAATGAAAGGGTTAGAACGCCTAACACCTATTATAATAGGAATAATAGATTTAATTTCAATCAGCAGGACCATTATCAATCGACCGCTACACAAAGAAGGGTCTATTTTGACAATCCAAGATTTAATTCAAACTATGGAAATAGGGAATCCTATAACATGAATCATTATGATCACGATTATAGGTCATCTCATTATCAACAACCATCAAAAAACTTCAGACCCCAATTCCATCCACAAAAACAAAAAAACAAATTACAACAAAGAATGCACCAACAAAGACATTCACCAAATTCTATAGAGACCAGACTTCCCAGAGAAAATCCAGAAAGAGGGGCAGCTTTACACCAGTCCACATCCAATCTAAGGAAAAGAAAAGAACAAAGCGAGGATGTAGAGGAGGAAAACTGGTCAGACACAGAAAACAAAAGCAAAAAATCAAAAACAAAGCTCAACATAGAGAATTAGTTAAAATATTTAATCTTTCAAGTTATCAGTTTACAGACACTCAACTTAATGTTCTCAGGAAGGGGCTTAAGTTTGCACCTGTAAAGGGTCCAAACTCTTTTACTTTATTTATAGATTTACATAAATTTATCCGTAAATTAACACTTCAAAGGCACTTCTCTAAAAATACAACAGAGAAAGTAGCCACAGAATCTGTAGATGTTACAACACTCTCAGATAATGACTTACAAGCCCTTATTACTTTACAAGAACTGGAAAATGAGAATACTATTCAGAATGAAATAACTTCTACACAAATAGACATGCACTCTAACCTAAAACCAGCATCAACTTTTTTTTCCCGTACAATCTAAAGGGAACTCTATACCCACTTTCTATGATCTTGTCTCTAATGATCTGATAGAGCTATGCAATAACTATAAAATTAAAAGAGATAATTTGAGTGTTAAAGAAAAAGAATTCCTTAAACTACTAAAAGAGAATGAGGACCTTATTATCCGTGAAGCGGACAAAGGGGGTGGTCTTGTTTTACAAAATAGAGCTGACTACTTAAAAGAAGCTTACAATCTTTTAGGTGATACCAATATTTATCTTAAACTCAAAGGTGATCCCCGTAAGGGATTCCTAAGAGAATATATACATCTACTAGATGATGATAAGTATCAAGGCATCCTAAACCAACAAGAGTTTAAATATCTCAACAATTTATACCCTAAAACTGCTATATTTTATCACTTACCTAAAGTACATAAAAACAGTACTAACCCATCTGGAAGACCAATTGTCTCGGGGATAGATTCCCTGACTTCAAGACTGTCAGAATATGTGGACTTCTTTATAAAACCCTTGGTACCCAAACTAAAGTCATACTTAAAAGATACCCCGGATACGATAAACAAAATAGAAAAAATAAAGTGGAAACCAGAGTACAAATGGGTTACCATGGATGTGGCAGCTTTGTACACCAACATTCCACATATAAAAGGATTAGAAGTACTACAATTAATCCTAGCACAAGAAACTAATTATTCTATAGAGCAAAGGAATTTCCTTGTAAATTGTATAAAATTTGTACTGGAGAGGAATTACTTTGAATTTGAAAAAGAGTTTTTCCTCCAGGTAAGCGGAACAGCTATGGGGACCATTATGGCCCCCAGTTACGCTAACCTTTATATGGGGTACTGGGAAAATGCCCATATTTACAACAACAATCCATTTTACAAACACATTGTATGGTGGGGAAGATTCATAGATGATATTGTGCTCATCTGGGACGGCACGGAACAATCTGTGGCAGATTTTGTTCAATATGCAAACAGTAACTCTATGAATCTCTCCTTTACACATAAGATAAATGCCCTTGAAATTAAATTCCTGGATCTAGTTCTCTTTCACGAGGATGAAAAAATCATGACCAAACTCTATAGGAAGGAGACGGATAGTAATGGCTATCTACCAGCAAATAGTGGCCATTACAAGCCATGGTTCTCCAACATTCCTTTTGGACAATTCCAACGGATTAAAAGGAATTGTTCCAAAATGGAGGATTATGAAAAAGAATCAAAGGTACTTAAACAACAGTTTGCAGGGAAGAATTACAACAAAAAACTAGTGTATAGGGCCTATACTAAGGCTAAGAATTTAGACAGGGAAATTATTTTAGGGAGGAAAACAATACAAGAAAAAGAAGGAATCTCTTCAAAGGAAACAAATCTACAAAAGCTAAATAACCCATGCTTCATAACAACATTCAATGAAGCAGCACCTGAAATTAGAGCTATTTTCCGAAAATATTGGCCAGTCCTTAAGCAGGATAAACTACTCAAAGATACCATAGGGGAAGGTCCAAAACTAACATTCAGAAGAAATAAGTCTTTGAAAAATCTATTGGCGCCTAGCAAGCTTAAAAGCAATAAACCAAAACAAAACTGGTTGGAAAACAAAAGTCTAGGCTTTTTTAAATACAATTGCAAGAACTGCGAAGGATGCGCCCATGCCTATAATGGGAATAAGCCCACACACATTATAGATTCAAAATCAAATAATAAGAAATGTATTATCAATGCTCTAACCAACTGTAAAAATGAATATTGTGTGTATTTGCTTGAATGTAGTTGTGGCCTGCAATACATAGGCAGGTCCAAAAGAGTTTACAAAACTAGGCTCTTGGAACACATAAAAAATATTGAAACAGGATTCAAAGGGCACAGCCTGTCCAACCACTTCCTCACACATCACAATAAGAACCCTAACCATTTAAAAGGTACTATACTTGAACTGATTACACCTGACACAAATGGAGGTGATAGGGTTAAAAAATTAAGGCAAAGAGAAACGTATTGGATACACTATTTAAATACTTTGTATCCAAAGGGTCTTAACAAAGATATTGATATTGTAGCGTTTCTCTAAGCCTAAAATTAAACTTCATATTCCAGTTACAGACATTCCCTAATAAATATGAACTGGTTGTTCATTATAGTTCGTATAAAACTTCATATCTTTTCAACAACAATATCATCCACACTTACTTTCCACAGAACAATAGAAATTTTACTTAAGGTCTTATAACTATCTTAACTTTTGTTCCTTTCCTTTAAGGCCTGTTTTGAAAAAGGTATTATAAAAAAGCAAATAAAAAAAGCATATATAAAAAGAACAAAATAAACCATATAATTAAATGTGGTGCACAGAAATAAATAATCCAGTAATTTTAAAATCGGAAATTAACTAATTTTTCTAAGCAGAAACCCACCTATCGATATACATGTAAAAACACCAGTAATAAGATCAACAGTATATAAAATCATACTGCTCCCTCTCACTCTGACATTTATTATATAATTATTGCACGAAAAATGAAAGTCCATTAGAGCTAAAAGGATATATAGGTTTAGGCACTTTTCTAGAGATAATAACCTAATCAAGTTTATTAATTTTGCATCTTCATTTATAAATTAAAATTGTTGTAGTAAAATTAGTAACTAGATGAACTTTTTTTTCTCCTTGAACTGGGGTATCATTTAAACATCTATTACACGAATTAGGAAGGTACCATAACTACAAGGGGATGTGGAGGTTAATGTACTATAAGTAAAGAGAAAACTTCATCAGCTTTTAAAGTTCCGTATTTTCTTTTTAATTGAAATGTTTCATTTTAGCCATTTTTTATCAGTAAGTAAATTATGTGTCTATGAAAATATAATATTTTTATTTTGCCACTTTCTTTTGTTTTTAAATGTTTAAGTCAGACATGTCAGTAATGTAACATTATAACAACTATGGGTTTCATCGTAAATTATTCAATCTGATTGGTTGCCAAAATCCATTGTGACAACCAATCAGGGAACAGCCAGCTTCACACACCCACTCCAAGCAAAGGCGGGAGAATATAAATATCGTAAGCAAAGCCCGATTCAACACCGCCTCTAATGAAGAAGTCACTCTAGACTTTGTAACGCGTCAGGCTACCGGGTGTTGAATCTGGCTGTTCCATATACGTTGTGCACTTCTCGGTTCTGTTGGGGTGTCCCGCAGGCACTAAGTTTCCGGCCGTGCTACTACTAACATTTGTTTTATACGCTGCTTTGATACCTCATATTAGATTGAGGGCAGACTTGTACACCGGAGTCTCAGTGAAAGGGGAACATACCGTGTAAGTGAGAGGAAGCAGGATAATGCTGAATTACGCTGAGGACAGGAGAAGGAATCTTCTGAATCCAAGGAAACTACTCCTATACCTGTTTTTTCTACATGCCTACCACTTACTTCATACGATTGGGGGCACAGAAGTAAGTGAACTGTGAGACCTTTTAAGGATACAGTACTAGAAGAACCTCTGAAACAATCTTGTCTGAATATCGTCAAAACTCTATATAGACTGTGCGAACATTTCTTTGTATATGTGTTCTTCGATCAGTACCTTCACTACATTTGATTTGTGAATATATTTGCTCTAATATATATATATATATATATATATATATATATATATATATATATATATATATATATAAAAATAAGGCTAGAGATCATCAGTGCGTGTATACAGACTACCTCCCATACTTTTTCTGTACGCTAGAGCCGCCTGTACATTTTCGTTGAACTGATTATTAATATCTATTTCACCCCATTATTTTACACATATATCAGGGTGATCTTTTCTTCCTCACATCTCAGATCCGATATTGTGTATCAGGGATATGACGGAATAATATTTATTCATTCAGATATTGCGTCTACCCTCAAAGGGATCCGTTGTATAAATAATAATCTATTCACCTTGTATTGGTTAATGACTTCGGTGCGCTCCACATAGATTTTATACCCTATTATATCAGGGATTAGCGCTGTGGAGTTTACTAAATCTTCCCTCTTTATATACATATAGATATATTTTGGTTCGAATTTTTGTTTTAAATACTGCTGAATATCGAATAGACTGTATATACTTTGAATGAAATTTGATATATAAATTTCTTGTGTGTATAGGCTGAATTTTAATACTACACATCTGTTGTTACCACTAGTCTTATTTAATAGGTCTAACTAAATTCCTTAATAAAACAGGGACTAGCGCTGTAGAATTTACCTAATCTTCTCCACATATATATATTTATATATGTGTGTGTTTATAATCCAACATCAAGGCTAGAAGCCTGCACTGAAGACTGAACTATGATGTGAGATTTATTTATCAGAAATCTGATATACTTATAACACAGATGTTTCTTATGGCTTTAGTTTTATTACAAGACAAAGGGCCAGATTACAAGTGCAGTGGTATTTAACTAATTCCGCTAGGTGTAAGCTTTTTGCACACGTCAATGGAGCAAAAAAAGTGGAAAAAACCTAACACACTATTTGTACTCAAACCCGATTGCATGTTCTCAAGTGCGCTATCCTAACATCAAAGTACAAATATTTCACAGTCCAATGTTCTTCACATAGAAAAATATGTTTTATTTATTCATAAATACATATTTCTATATATGTATGCTGGTATTTTGGTACAATA